>NC_136882.1:23344348-23944348 GCF_949152265.1 Phoxinus phoxinus | reverse complement strand
TTTTTCTGCCTAACAAAATTGCTGTCTGGATTGTTTCAACAGGAAAGCAAGGGCATCCAAGGCCGTGGCAGCACGTACTTTACTATCTGACAATAACCTCAAAATTTGTTTTTCTTTACAGAGAACATGCAGGTTTGGGAGACAATTAATTTTGCTAACTCTCCTGGCCTGGGTTATTATTGTGGCAGAAAGGTGCTACACCTTAACCTAAAATTTTCCTTTTGCAGAATGTCAGGAGGATTGCATCAAGCTGAACTGATTCTGTTTTTCCAAATGTATGAATACTGACTTGTGAACGATATGTGTTTTTCAGGGGAAAAGGACTCTGACTCTAATAAGCAAGAAATGTCTAATGATAATTGAAAATGAAATGGAAAATAATGATTTTTGAAAATTCCACAGGCCTACACCAACACTCCTGGAGGAGGATGTGGACCAACTAATGAATTAAGAATGTGGTTTTGGGATGATTTTGAGGACTTTATTTGAGCTTAGTATTGATATTGGTATATGACAAATGATTTGATTGGTTACTGATTAATTAGAAAATATTTAAGGCAAAGGTTTTCAGGAAGAGAAGATCTATTAATTAATGTAAATTATGGGGATTATTATTGAAGCTTATTAAGTAGAACCACTGCCTGATTGAATTAAAAGTAAAAGAACAAAATATGGTTAGGGAAATGGATATGGGGAAAATGTTGAATGTGTAGTGTATGAGTTATGATTGGATGTGTTATTCTGATCATTTTGTTATTCATGGGTGAATATGAGAAAACTGGAATGTCTGTTCAATTGGTGAAAATGACAGTCTATCTGGATGATGATGATGATGATGAACAAAATTATGCAGATGATTCAAGTAGAGATTACAGTTAAATGTGTTGATGTTTTCTTTTTCTTTCTGAGAACGATTGATATGTAAAGAGGGTTAAAAGTAGCAGTCATCCGTGTTACGAGATGGCGTACAAGGACAGGGTTTGAAACTGAGGGATTTTTTTATTTTTTTTATTTTTATTTTTTTATTTATTTATTATCTGTTTGTTTTCCTACTGTGCTATAATCTTTTTCCTTACTAGTGTGACTGCGGTAGTGAGCCCGGCATTAGTAAATTGTTTACTTGCTTGCTAAATAATTAATGGGGCTTTCCCCCACAAAAAACAGCCTTATGCTTCTTCATTCTAAACTTTTTCTTCACAGGTTCAAGGAGACTGATTTTTATGATGTGATGTAATGACTTGAACTTGCATTTATTATTGTTGTTATTATTATTATTATGTTTGATTAATAATGATAAAAAGTGAGGAGTTGTAGTGGCGGTTTTATGATATTCATTGATCTTTAGTAAAATATAGATGATTCAAAGAATGTCACATGTGTGACTCTCACTTGTAGTGAGAGAAGATTCTTTTTATGTACCTGGGGAGGCAGAAGGGAGAGACACTCCAGAGAACAGACGAACAAGGACCTCTGACCTAGATGTCAGAAGGCCATTTGGTGAAGGAGGGCTTAGGAGTTGGCTCTAGTGACGAATCGAAACTAGTGTTATGGCTTCCTTGTCTATGGAAAATTACTGAATGGAAATCTACTGTGGGGGGAAGGCTCTGCGGAGAAGGCCTTGAAGATTAGGATAAAAAGCTAGTTCAGTCTGTCTGGGGGTGTGTCACTCTTCTGCACAGGGTAACAGCTGTGTATTAGACTGCTCCTTCTTGCAAGAATAAATACTTTAATTTTATAATTTGACTCTGAGTCTCCCTTACGCAGTGATGTTTGTTTGATGAATTTTTGCCACAACAGGTTTTAAATTAAAGTTTAAGTAGGCTAGCCTAAACAACAAAAATGCCAGCAATGTCGCTTTATGTTCGTTTTTGGATCTCGCTGGTTTCCAGTGATTTATTTCGTTTTCGTTTTCTGATAAAACTTCCATTTGATGGTGAAATGATGGGTTTGTTGAAGAAGCTGTTTATAGCCTACTTTTTCCTGGCTCTGCAGCGGGATCGAGTCTCCGCTGCCTTCGCGCGCACCTCCCCAAGCGGACGAGGCATTTAGCTACTTGACGCGCTCGCCGTTGTACTATTCTTTGAAACGACAGGGACTAAATGGCGAATGTCCTCTAGTCTAAACAATCATTAATCAGCGGTGAGAAGAAGTAAGGTACACGCGTGATATGATGACATGTTTATTTACACCACCAATAAGCTACCATAGAGTAAAACCCAGTAAACCTTGAGATTAATACTTGGGACATTACAACATATATTCAACTAAATTAATGATCTTTTAAACATTTTCATTTAGTTTTGTAAAACAGATTAAACAAGGACCTTTATGTAAAAGGCGTATGCTATTGTAGACTCGTTTTGACCATTGACTAAAAAAAGATGGACGATGCCCCTTCGCTCTCCTCCATTGGTTAGAAGTGAATCTGTCAGTGTCCCGATATGGCGCTGACATCTTGGGGCCGGAGTCTGCGCAGTAGCGATCTCGGGACCTGAGTCTGCACAGTAGTGAGAAGTAAAACTGCGAAATTAAGGTCCTGACGGCTAGATTCGCGTTGAAGTCGTTCATCTTCATAAGCAGAGTGCAGTTACAAAAAATGCAGCGCACACCACAATGAGAACTGGGGCCTTGCGCAAACATATAACACGCACGACCGCAATTATGTTATTTTTGCCAAGTAAACCTTGCTTTACGGGCAGGTTTTAGTGAAACACTGCAGAGCCTCTGGCCCGATGGTGGAAACGCAGCATTGTTTTGGACTATTACCCCAGCACAGCCTGTTTAAAGCCTGCCTCGCCAATGGAAACAAGGCTCATGTTAACGAGTCAAACCTGGCACTCTTGGATATTTGAGTATAACTCCAATCACTATGCAGGTCTGAGTGGGTACTAGAGAGAACGTTTGGAAATTATCTGCACAGTATACATCGTTCTAACATACACCTTAAGGTGCTACTTGGACACGTCATCAGTGATGAACCCGGGGTCAACAGGTGTTTCGGGTCTTAAATCAACAGACACCCTCGCCCGGGCGACCCTGCCGGGGGTGATCAGTCCCCGGCCTGTGTCCAAGTGGCATGCTACTCCACGGATCTCCCCTCCGGATCCACAGCCATCGTGAGGCTTTTTCGGCAGCCTCAGTGATGTTCTTTATGGCTCGCCTGCACAGTTGACCTTTAACTCCTAGGATTTTGAGTGTTCGGAGCAACGACCGCCCAGCAAAGCCCCGGCATCCGACCTCCACCGGCTCACTGCGTGCTTTCCAGCCGCCGCTCCTGCACTCCTCCACCAGCTCCGCATACTTGGCTCTCTTGCGCTCATTTGCCTCCTCCAGTCTGTCTTCCCAGGGGACCGTAAGCTCAACTATGACCACCTGCCTGGTCGACTCAGATGTTATCACCACGTCTGGGCGGAGTGAAGTGGCCGTGATGTAATTCGGGAATTTGAGCTGCCTTCCCAGGTCCACTTGAAGGTGCCAGTCTCTTGCATTGGCGAGGAGCCCACCTGGGGAGCGTGGCTGCTGATGTGCCTTCTCCCCAGCTCTGACAAAGGAGATGGTTTGCTTGGAGGGATGCTGGTTCTTACTGCTCTGAATCGCTGCGGTGATTGTATCTGCCAAAGCCCTGAGGACTTGGTCATGTCGCCAGCGATACCGCCCATCCCCCAAAGCCTTTGGACATCAGCTGAGGATATGCTCCAATGTGCCACTCCTTTGGCACAATTGGCATGCTGGTGAGTCTACCAAGCCCCAGCGGTGTAGGTTGGATGGGCTAGGTAGAAGATCGTACACCGAACTGATGAGGAACTTGATGCGCAGTGGTTCAGAGCTCCACAACTCTGCCCAGGTAATCTTGCGCTGCTCGGCGTTCTCCCACCTAGTCCAGGTGCCTTGCTGTTGCATACCGACCATCTTGGTCAGGCGGTCTTCCTCCACCTCTGTCCGCACCTCTTCCTGCACCAACTGACGCTTCTCCCTCCCTCTTGCTTTGTCATAACGTGGCTTAGGAAAACTGCCCAGGCCTGCACGTCCCACTGCCACGTTGCCAACCAAGACACCATGCCTCAGCCGCTCCTCCGCTCTGTCCACCGCTACCTGAGCCTGCCACTTCCTTCCCGTCTTAACACAGATTCCAGCTGAGGAGACTTTGGCATCGGATGAATCTCGGTACATCAAGACCTCACTGGTACGGGTGATCTTGAACTCCTCGGACAAGCTGCTGAAGGGAAGCTGCAGCTTGGTGGAATGGCCATAGAGGGCAATGTTACTCAGGGACCGTGGGAACCCTAACCACCTCCTGAGGAACTGACTGATGGTTCTCTCCAGTGCTTCTACCGTTGTCAAGGGTACCTCGTATACGAGAAGGGGCCAGAGAAGCCTCGGCAGGATTCCGTGCTGGTACATCCAGGTTTTGTACTTTCCCGGGAGAGTATGAATCCAATTTATGTGCACCAAATAAATCTGCCATATTACAGTGTTGCTTGTTCTGAAACAAACACTTGGTATTTGGACCATAGGTATTTGGATAGCGCCTGCTAAGGGTGACTAATGGCAAAAACAAGATTTTACATGCATCACATTTGTATGCAATACATTTATGAGACCGCATGACTGTGCCGGGAAAAGTGGTCATGTCTGCTGTACCTCTTTGTTAAACATTTGCCCTTTTATTTGTAACTCAAGAGTCACTCCACATATGAGAAGATTGAGCTGCCAGTGTATGCCAATAAATGCAGACTTTTCACTGTTAAGCTCTCCTATTTCCATGTTTTCTGGGTAAACTGTTACAAGACCACCAACGCAGCAACAAAATAGAGAAAGTCAGGAAACCCTTCACTATAAGGAGCACAAGTCAACCAATGTGTTTCGGTTTCTAAAATTTCCCAATCTGACATTAACTTGAAGAAACAAGTAAGCAGTTGTGGGTTTCACATGGCTAACAATTAATTACAATACTCAAATCCAAAACATGCACACTTTATTTGCATAGAAAAGTTATGACAGTTAAACAGGAACATGGCCACATGGGGACAGTGTTGCTCATATCTCATACTCCAGCTTTCATCTGACTGTGTGGTGGCAGAGGTTTCTCCAGGTGGTGACCCACAGTGAGACCGAAGGGGGAATCAGCCTGCTTGTCATGAACTTCAGACTTCAGCTGAAAGCCTTTCACCTTATCAAAACTGTCTACGGGTGGGAAGGAGAGAGGCGCTTCGCTTAAAAGACCTTGTAGACGAGTACGCCAGCCTTTCAACAGGCTGTCCCGAGCCTCAGCAGAGAGATGTGTGGGTGCCCAGAAGACCTGTGGTGCAAGGACCTGGAAGCCACAGTAATTGAGGACACCATTCTACAAAAGAGAAAACATTAGCACAGCAGTCCCAAGTTAGTATGACATGCAAAATCAGATTGTCAAAGTTAAGCCTGGTTGAAGTAAAAGAATAGAAAATTAAGCTTCTTACCTGAACTGGCCACAGAGTAACATTCATATCTCCATTGATCCCATTGGAGCTGAACATGGTTTCATGGGAACCAGTGGTGAATGACAACATGGCTTTCTTTTCCTGACACAAATTAAAAACCCACTCACCCATTATTCTTCCACTCACATCTAATTAAATAACCAACATTGAACCTTTTCTGATTAACGAAAGATTGGTTTACGATTTGTAGGGCTTACCCTAAAGATGCCCGCACTGTATCGCTTCTCCGAGGTGTATGCATAACCAAGGGTAAGAACCCGATCCATCCAGCCTTTCATGATCGCAGGAACCGAGAACCAGTACATGGGAAACTGCAAAAGACAGAAAAAAATAATAGAAGTATAAGCAAAAGAAAAATAAACCAAATCAGATTTCTGATAGGCCTATATAAAAGCCTTACCTGAAAAATAACAAGGTCCGCTTCTTTTAGTTTCTTGTGCTCCTCTACAATATCAGAAGCTAGTCGTCCCTCCTGCCAGGCCAGCATGGTCTCCTCTCCATAGCAGAAATGTTCTGGGTTCTTCACTGCTCCTGAAACAGAAAATGATGCAAAACAGCCATTGCAGTCCGACAAGGACATAGGTTAAGTTTAATATTTTCTAAACAAACATAACACTGCCTCCACACCAGTAATATCCTCCTCAGTTGCTGTGGCTTTGAATTTTAGCTCATACAGGTCAGACACAAGAACAGTGCAGCCCTGTTTCGTCAGCACATCTACAGCAGCATCTTTAACAGCTGCATTGAAAGATCCAGCACTCTGGTGCGCGTACACGATCAACACTGTCTTAGCAGCTGAAAAAAACAAAACAAATCAAAATTAATAAACAAGTACATAAAAATTGCAGCAACAAAATAACATAGGCCTACGCCTACCCATGTTTCTCAATCACAGAATTCAAAGCATCTACTAAAATAACAGCTTTGTGAGCTTCTTTTAAAACCACAATCACCTGAGCACAGCTGAAAGTAATTAACTAATCAATTAGTGTTGGCAGGCTAGATGCAGGCAAAAACAAAAATCTACAGCAAAAAAAGTTAAACAAAAATGATTATTAACTAGATGTATTTCTTCTTAAAAGCGGCATATATGAATCGTAAAACAACACTAAACTAGAATCGCATTTTGCCTGCTAAGTTTACCTTTTTACCACTAGATGTCAACATGCACCAGCAACTGAAGCTAGGCATAGACGTCTATTAGGGTTAGAGCCATAAAAATAAAATACCTATATGATAAAGATGAAAAAATAAATAGGCCACCTATAAATTTGGTGACTCAGTTTAGATAACGAGCTGGTTTGCTTATTGTTTGTATCATGGCCAGGTTATAATTATGACTACAATTTTCTGCTGGGGAAAAAAGGAAACTATTCGGGTATTTGGCGTAATTTGTGATTTTTTTAACTGATTAGGATTGATGATGTGCTTTAGACCACCTAAAAAGGACACTTGGTCAGGCTGAGGCTATAAGACAATATAGCTACCATTTCAGAATGAAATCCAGCAGTTTATTAATTGCGAAAGGCGCGTAAGCACATGGGTATGACTTTAAGAAGGACAAGATAAGGTTTCTGTTTTTAGCAGCAGAGTCCCATGATTAAAAATAGCGAAGAGGGTCTGCGAGTGCGAGCCCTAAAACTCCCCCAAAAGACGCTCACAGTCCATCCGCGCAACAATGAACTAAAATAAAACTTTTAACCCAGCGGTTATACTGACAATCACATTGTTAAAGAACCCAACTCTATAAGCAAACAGACTATAGTCTAGATTTTACAGCCATTTTGGCAGCTCCTCAGAGGCGACACGTGTGTCATGAAAAGGCGTTTGCGCTCTCAGCACCGGTGACTCTTCAGTCTTTCACAGTACAGCACTAGGAAGAGTGCAAAAAGACGGATGTAACACAATGAACCGCTTCGCGAACGACACAACGTAGCCTCGCTGTTTTTTTTTGTTGGTTTTTTTTTTGGTTAGAGTTGGAAACGTGTTTTCTTTTTCTTATGCCTCTGCTGAAGGAATAACTGTCCAAAGGATCGGTTCTCACGCGTAAAGGAGTGTTTCTCGGACATATTTATTAAAGGTTACCAATGGGGTCTCAAGGACCAGGACGTAAAAGAACCCCCAGCAAAAATGGGTTGACTGCCGAGGAAGATGCCCTCAACGTAATCGCAAAAGAGGTAAATTGATCTCATAAGAGATAAACTAATGTAATGGTCTCATTTGCGGAATTACAGGGTTAAACTCCCTTGGAAGATACGAGAATCATGGTTCTACATCCTGAGTCAGTTTATTTATTAAACCAAAGAGCATTACACAGTACCACGAGTATCTAATTAACATAACAGAAGCCCAACTTAGGTAAAGTCCGCTTTTGGCCTCACGTGGCACTGCATTGTTCATAGTTTATTCTTACAAGCTGTAGATCATTTCCTCATGTCTGCTTCCTCCCAGTGTTTTTAGTTGCCTTCGCCTAACTACAAGTTTCTGAGCTGTTATGGCTAAAGGTGTTCTTTTTATGCATCATGGCAGTAATGTTTGAAAGTGCTAGCTGTGTGCAACATAAGCTGAGTTTGATGTGCTGGAACAGGTGTTTGGGTCATGGTGGAGAGAACCTTCATTTGAGTGCTTAGGAAATGATTTTGGCCAGTCAGATCTTCGACTGATATTATATTCCTGCCTTTCCATAGTGAAAAGCAAAGAGTGTAATAGACAGTTATACATATCATTTGTAGCAAATGTTTCAATCTATTATTAGTAAGTGTGTCTCTGCTTGACACATCATGCTCAGTAGTAAGCAGGATAGAGGCCTTCTCACTCTACTGTTAGCATGCACGGTTGGCTACTCTCAGTTTAGAGTGAGACATACAGTCAGAGAAGCGTGTTATATTTGTGTGTAATATGCATCTGTTTGTTTACATGATTAATTTATTATTGCCATTGTTCATGACCATGCCCAGGCTTTCTTTTTTTTTTATGCAGTGGTTTTAGGGGAAGTCTGAGTTACAGTATGAAACACTTATTGGTGTTTAAGCATAATCAATACAATAAAATGTTTAATAAATACACAAGTGTCAGAGGATGTGTAAAACTTTGACTTTATTGATCCCACAAATTCACTTATTACCCCAGCTACAAATTCAGATAAAACAACAGAGAAAATACACATTGTGAACAAAAATACACAAAAAGTGCTACAGGATGTTATTGCAATTAAAGAGTCTAACTGATGTTAATAATAATAATAATACATTTTATTTGTAATGTGTTTTTCTTAAACCCAAAGTGCTGTTGGAAGGAAGGACCTATTTAAAATGTTTAAAAGTAGCCTAAATTGACAATTGCCCATTTGTAAGAGCGCATTTTGTTTTCTGTAGCACATTGAGTTTATCTCTAGTAACAAGTGAGCATGTGGATAAAGAGAGATTCAGGTTAAACACACCCATGTTGTGAAACATCGAATCAGGAAGCATCTTTCAGTCTCACATTTGCATAATTTCAGCATGACCCTTAAGGTTTTTTTTTTTTTTTTTTTTTGATCAAACCTGTTTCTCTTGAAATGGAAATATTTTTTTTTAGTATTCTCCCATGTGGCTTTGCAATAGCTTCTGCAAATTTAAACAGCGAGGTCACGCAAGGTCTCATAGAGCTTCTCTCTGAGCAGGTTTAGTTTCAGTTAGACGATGACAAGATACTGTGGTGTAACCCTCTTTTTTTTACTTGCCTCTTGGCACGTTTTCAAGTGTTTTTGAATGCCTTTACAAATAAGCTAGTTATTTACATTTCCCTAGGACTTTTTTAAGGTTTATGTATTTCTTGCAGAGCCCCTTTATCTTCTTTTGATGGCCTATTTCAGTATTTACTCCCTGTGTTCCATGCATGTCCCACATTTATTCACCTGGTACCTGCATTTATTGCTGATATAGGCTGCCGTCCCACACTTGCTGCTCTCTAACAGGCTGGTATGTTGGCCCTCGTGTGATCGTTGATTCTGTAACAAGAGCTTTAAAAATAGAAGGCCCTCAGGGCAGCTGTTAGTGCAGCCTCAAGACCAGACATGAAGTTTTGGGGGGCCATTACAATGAGCAGAAGTAGGGAACAGGGGCATCTGATAATGATATGGAAACATACTGATAACATCTGCATTAGTAATCCTTAGTGGCTGTGCTTTTCTGCTGTTCTCTAATGTAGCTAAACTGGTAAGAGTGAGAAATGGCCTCAGTAGAACACGAGTCAGTGAAGGAATTCCTGTAAAACAATTTCAACAATTGCTACTCAACACTTTGTTTCAGTATTTTGTTTGTCGTTCTAGTTACACAGAAGCAAATTGTGGAATCTGGTAAGACAAACGCATGACATAAATAGATTGTTTTCAGCTGTATGTGTTTGGTTCATGACCACATTCCGCAAAATTTTGGCACACACTGAAAAAAGTTTCTTACAACAACACTCCTCATTTGATTAGATGAGGTATTTAAATTTAAATGCAGACCAACTCCAAGGATGCATTGAATTGACCAAAGTGACAGTAAAGACATTTATAATATTATTATTATAAAATGTTTATTTTAAGTAAATGCTTTATAACTTTCTATTCATCAAAGAATCCTGGAAAAAGGCATCATGTTTTGTTTTTTTACAAAAATATTAAGCAGCACAACAAGTCCTGAAGACTCGAGTAATAGTGCTGCAAATTCAGCTGAAATAAATTACATTTTAAACATAGAAAACAGTTATTTTGAATTGTACTTACATTTCACATTTCTACAGTCAGCCTGTACTTTTATTAAGCCAATTATTATTTAAGCCAGAAAACCAGCCAATCAGAAATGCTCTCTGCTTGTAAACCATTTTGTGTGTTGACTGATTTATGATGTGATTTATGGAGTAACTGTACCATGTCAGTCTGTATGATTAATCAGATTCAGTTGTGAGTAGGACAATGGTTTGTCAAAAGCTCATATGTCACTGTCACTACCATTGTTATTTTAAGCAAGATGAAAGTTGATTTCAAGTCTTTAGAGCAATTAACTCTATAGGAAGTTGAGTTGCTGGCAGGACTGATCCCTTATATGTAAAAGAGGCTTAGCTAGAAATCGGCTATTGAGACAGATGCAAGTTGGCAAGTCTGTTAAAAATGTGTTCAATAGTTTTGTTATAAGAGAATTATTGTATTGGTTTTGGTTTGGCTAAACAGAGCTCTTAACTAATTGTGTGAGAATAGTTTTAGTGAGAATAGCACATGCATAGTTCAAAGTAGGCTAGGCTGAGCCAATGTTCTCCATCATATTGTTAAAAAAATAAATAAAAGGCCACACACACACACACACACACACACACACACACACACACACACACACACACACACACACACACACACACAACCGTTCAAAAGTGTGTTTGAAAAAAACCAAAACAGCAATGATGCATTAAATTGATCAAATGCGCAATAAAAGTTTTATTGCGCATTTGATCAATTTAATGCATCCTTGCTGAATAATATTATAAACAGGAAGTACAAAATACTAGCACTTATTTGACAGAAATCTATAACATTATGTTTTAAAACATAATGTTATAGATTTCTGTCAAATAAGTGCTGGTATTTTGTACTTCCTGTTTATCAACGAATTGTGAAAAAATATAATGGTTTCTACAAAATATTAAGCACCACAACCGTTTTCAACATTTAAATAATAGAAGGAATGTTTCTTGAGCACCAAGTCAGCATGAATGATTTCTGAAGGATCATGTGACACTGAAAACGGAAGATTAATGATGCTAAAAAAATTCAGCTTTGCCATCACAGGAATAAATTTCATTTAAAAAAATATAAAACCGTTATTTTAGATTGTAAAATGTTCACAATATTACTGTTTTTACAGTATTTCTGATCACATTAATGCAGCCATAGTGAGCATAGAGGACTTTTTTCAAAAACATTTAAAAATCTTACTAACCCCAAATATTTGATAGTGTAAACTAGCTTGTACTTAACATTTCTCATTGCTAACAGTCTCAACATTCCAAAAATGATTGTTAAACTTCTCCACTGGAAGCTACTAAGCTCAGTCATTGGATGACACTGTAACAGTGCCAGAATGCATCTGAGATGGTTATAAGCAGATTAGGATGCCAGGCTTTGTGCTCTGGAGGGTGTTTAGATCATTAATCTAGGCTCAGACTTTGGATTGTGAGAGCTGTTTGTTAAAGGATTAGTTCACTTTAAAAAAAAACTTTTGCTGATAATTTACTCACCCCGATGTCATCCAAGATGTCCATGTCTTTCTTTCTTCAGTCGAAAATAAATGAAGGTTTTTGATGAAAACATTTCTCCATATAATGTACTTCACTGGGGACCAAACGGTTCAAGGTCCAAATGACAGTTTCAGTGCCGCTTCAAAGGGCTTTAAACGATACCAGACGATGAATAAGGGTCTTATCTAGCAAAACGTTCGGTCATTTCAAAAATAAATATAAAAGTTTACGTTTTATAAGCACAAATGCTCGCCTTGCTCTGTTCTGTGATGCGCGTTCGTGACGTCATGTAATACGCAATTACGTTGAAAAGGTCACGCTTCTATGAAAATTTCTGTCCTGCCGAAAATGTTCTTTTAGGCTTTTTAATATTACAACACGCAGGATACGCACACGAAATGGGCATTTTAAACGATAAACTGACACAAAGACATTTGAATGTGTGTACAGTATATGGTCCTCCTTCCGCAAATTTGTAAACACTGACTCGGTGAAGCGTGACCTTTTCAACGTAATTGCGTATTACGTGACGTCAAGAACGCGCATTACAGAACAGAGCAAGGCAAACATTTGTGCTTATAAAACGTAAACTTTTTAATTTATTTTTTAAATCACTGAACGTTTTGCTAGATAAGACCCTTATTCATCGTCTGGTATCGTTTAAAGCAATTTGAAGCTGCACTGAAACTGTCATTTGGACCTTGAACCGTTTGGGGCCCATTGATGTCCATTATATGGAGAAATGTTTTCATCAAAAACCTTCATTTATTTTCGACTGAAGAAAGAAAGACATGGACATCTTGGATGACATCGGGGTGAGTAAATTATCAGCAAAAATTTTTTTTAAAGTGAACTAATCTTTTAATCTAAACTCATTCACGAGCAGTTTTGCATTTCTGGATCTAGAAGAAGAGTCCTGACATCATAATACATAATTTGAGTTCCCACACACAAATATGGGTTTATGAATATCACCAAGCACAGTAGCGCATTGACGGATTGTCACCTGCTTATCACTGGTCCATGACAATCATAAAAATACAAATTTTCTTCAAGAGCCTTGTTGCAGAACTGTTGATACAGGTTGAAGCAAGACACTGTAAAACTCTCAAATAATGTCAGCACACACTTAAGTCAGAAACCTTTTTCGCATGCTGACATCTTTCACCAAGAATGGAACCTCTCCATATAAGGACATGGATTCAGAAAGGGTTTTCTTCCTTTTTCTGACTTTGGATGGGCCCCTGAAGATTGTTATCACAATTGCTTTCCTGTTTATTCTCTGCTGTTGGGATGCATCCCATTTAAAGGAGTAATGCAGAGTCCACATTTCTAGTTCTCTTTATGCTGATTGGTCAGAATGTTTGTGTATAAGCATGGTTAATGCAATAACTGCTTCTCTTAGACATAACTCCTATTTATTTATTTATTTATTTAAAGGTCTCTTTTCTCTTCTTTTCTGTATTTCGCCTCTAGCTTGTTTACTCAACTTGACTTAGCATTTTATACTATCATGAATATTATTTCCTCTTGTGACAAATTGGTTGCGATGTTCCTCATTTGTACATTAAAATTAATTAATTGTATTAATTAATAATGGCATATTTTATTATTAGGTTTTATTATCTATTTTATTTAAATAATTTTCAAATGAAAATCAGCATATGTCAATTGTACAAATAGTTAAATTTAATCAATTAAAAAGCATGAACATGGTTAAATATGGCTAGCTGTGGAACTAGTAAGATTCAGATAGATACAATGTATAATGTTTGGTTTATTAACGATAAATATATAACCTGGTTATTGTGTATACTATTACAAAAATCGCATTCTTGTATCATTTATGTATGACTGACAAATATGCATCACATTACATACAATTAAAATGTATAAATCTTACATTTAGACCTAAGTATTTTTTAGTGTTGTTAGTTATTTTAGATAATGTCTAAATTAGTAAATGCAAACACAATAAAAGGTGATGTTCCTAATTTTAGTTCAACAGTTTATAGCAAGGTCAAAGAGGGTTTTCAGTGACCTAGCACCAGACAATTATGCTTTCTGTTATAATCCTCAGTATAACCAACAATGACTTATCTTTAAAATATTGTTTTTGTTGGATTTGAGGTACATGGTAATCCTACACATATACGTCTTATCTGTAAAGTCTTGTTTTATTGTTTTTTTTTCTTCTCCCTTTTGTATAACTTGTATTCCCTTAAGTTACATTTATGCTCAAAAATGTGAAATACAGTAAGTGAGAAAATGGTTCCTGTTTCATGATTTATTAACTTGGTGTACAAGGTCATGTTGTGGATTTTGGTCAGATAAGACCATTTGCTAAAGGGAAAGAAATTCGGACAAACTCTCGCTCTGGTCTTGGATTGGCCATTTGGTGCAAGTTGTTTGCTTATTTGACAAATGTAGGTGTGAAACAGCTTGATGTGTAAAAAATTCTGTTATGTTGCAAAGCCACTGCTCATTTCTCTGTATGAAGAAACACAATTCGTCTTCTGTTTTCTCTCACTCTGACCTGACCTAAAGGAGTCCACAGACATCTTATAATTAATAGGGTTTAATCCTTTATATTGGCACCGGCCCACCCATTAAATATTTAAAACAGTATCCTATACTAAACCTAAACTAATCTTGACAAACTATATATTTGAAAGCTTACATTTCCTAGTTTACATATTTGGTGACTGATTTTCAAAATAAATTACAGAGGAGCCGTAATTTATCAATTTGCAACAAGAATATTTTCATACTCCTAAGGCATGTTCAGACCTTTATTTTGAAATGGTGATTAACATGAAAAATCATGAAAGAATGTTAGAAACCTCAGTTTGTTTTCATGCCTTGCCAAGAGTTCAAAAGATACCATCCATTCAATTCTTAGAAAAAAAGGTCTGAAAATGTTTTAAATATAAAGAAAAAAATAATAGATTCACCATTTGTGATGTGGCAGCGAGCTATAATGCACATACGTGTTCTTTTGTGTTTCTTAGATGTTGAATTCATTTTAAAATCTGCCAAACTTTTACCAAACCATCCTATACTTCTGAATAGGATGTCTACTTCATAAATTGTATACAAATTGTAAAAATAATGGTTCAGATCACTCAAACAACATATGGAAATGGAGGCGCCCTTATATGGGCTGTAATGTCAACTAGTGAAAAAGTTTGGTACTGCGCCCAAGCAAAATCTTACTGGAAGCTTGTTTTTTGAGATATCATTATCAACCTAAAATTTAACACAACTTGTTCAGATTTTGGCTTTTTTTTGTTGCACTTTTAGAGTCCTCCAGGTTTTGAAAATATATATTTTATATCAAATATGAATAATAAACATTTTAACATTGTACATTTTCATAAACTTAAACTTCTATCACTTTTTTTCTGTTTAACTTCCTTAATTTATTTCACTTCTAAAAAAAATCTTCCAAATGTCTTCTTTAAAACGAGACCAATCTTACACCACTTCTTCGAGACCACTTCTTATTTTTTCATATAAAAAATGTAGGATAAACAAATACAATTTCCATAAATTCTTTGGGAACAGCAAATGTGCTTCACCATTAGAATAATGTCATTAGAAACCAGAGACTAGATGAGACACTCTTTCACCATCATGCTACTCTTTATTCCTACATTTCAACAGTCTAGAGTTTCTCTCACAGGTTTGTCCTTCCTCTTGAGTAACTCCTGTTGTCAGTGAAGCAAGTGTTCTTGGTCAAGTACTCTATAGGTCTTCTCTTTCTGTGAAGAGCTGCTTTTGTGCAGTCATCTGAGATGGGCACTCTGGCATATATCAAAACATCACCCTGCCTGCCTCAGGTTTCTCAGGGTTTAAAAGAACCACGCCGTTTTTTGACATGGTTTATTTACCGTCTCCCCTACATTTAGATAGGTGGGCAAGCGCATTTTTGCCGCTTCCTTAGCTTAGCATAATGAATGGAATCCTTTGTTGCCGGATAGCATGTCGTGAGTAAAAGTGATACAAAGATAAAAAAATATTTGTGGCCTGCGTATTCACAACGAGTACAAATAGCAATGCAGATTAGGTGATTTCCTAGGCAGATATTGACTTGGAAATAAATTGGGGAGAAGCACTGCTAATTGGGCGCAGAGATATCACGCAACACCTGAACCAATCACCACGCGTGATATCTCTGCGCCCAAGTAGCAGTGCTTTGCCTGTGCTTCACCCCACTAAGACAATGCATGCACTGAGACAAAAATGCGTTTGTATCCCACCTATCTAAATATAGGGGAGACGGTGAATAACCCCTATTTAAAAAAAATGGTGGTGTGTTCCTTTAAGGATGAAATGTGTAATAATAATATTTGATAGCACCGCAGAGCTACCGTGTTTGCATTCTTTGGGAAGTCAATATCAATGGCTTACTTATAGTTCCCTCTGCAGATTAATTTGGAACAGCAAAGTATTTAAAGGTATAGTTAAATACCTAAAGAAAATTGCTTCGTCATTTACTAACTTTCATGTCATTCCAAACCTGTCTGAATTTCTTCTGCAGAAAGCAGTAGATAATATTTTGATAAATGTTTCAACAGTTTTGTCCATATCATGAAAGTCATTTGGGGTCCAAAACAATACATTTTTAAATTTATCTTCTTTTGCACTTTTACAGTAGACCGAATGTCATACAAGCCAAAACTAAAAGAGGGTGAGTAAAGGATGACAGCATTTTCAAGTCAAGTCAGTTTTATTTGTAAAGCGCTTTTAACAATATACATGGTTTCGAAGCAGAATCATGATAGTAATGTTTATAATATCTTAACATAGTAGCATTTATCAAGTAAGCGTTGGGCGATAATATCTTTATATTTAGAACTATCCCTTTAACATAGAAAATTAACCATTGTCTGAGGTTTATATTAGAAATTATGTATTACCACTAAGTAATGGTCACTTAATCTTATGATCTCTTTTTCTTTCCCTCCTTTTTTGCCATAATTTTCTCCATGCTCGGAATGATCCAAATTCAATGTTCCTAAACTTTTTTTAGCCCTACATGGTCAGTTTCTTTTTGATCAAGCTCACTTTTGATATTAAAATCTGCCACAGATCCTAGGGCCTGCTAAAATATGGACCCACCACACACATATCCAAAATTGTATGGTTTATGTTGACATGGCAGGCTGGCACAATTTATGTAGGTGTTAATATGGGCAGACCAGAAATGTGGCAGACGTCTCCAGTGATCTCATATGTTCCAGTCTCTGGCTCTTACGTTAGTACTGGAGTGAGAAAGACTGTTTATGTCTCATACTGAAGACAGTTAATCCAGTTTACGCAGATGGCAAAATGATTCACATTTTGAATATTGGGCTTTCCACATTAAAATGAATGAAACTGGCCAGAGGCTCTTTTGGTTTATATAAGTCATAGTTTTGGAGTTAATAATGCCTAATTTTGTACACTATAGTAAGTTTTGCTTGCAGATTACTGTCCAAACACTGTGAAGAAGGAGCAGTTGTGGACTTCCAGTCATTTGTGTTGCATATCTTCTGTTTGTTCCCTGCATTTTCCATTACAGCTGGTCTATTAGCAGTCCAGCTGATTAGCATGTACCCGCTCAGCCTGGCATGCTGGTACAAGAGGCCGTGGGAGAGAGAGATCTGGTGAACTTGGCATCTCCTTCTGTAGTATTTATGTCAATAGATAAGTGCTCTGGACTCTGGCATTCATCGAACTCCCAGCGACTTGTTCTGCATGTCTACCTTAAAAGGCACCAAATAAAGGGTTTTAGTAAAGCTGTCCACAATCATCTGAGACAAATATGTTAGTATCTTACAAAATTCCAAAAATGCTCTTATTCTTCAACTGTTTATTTAACCCTAAGATGTTTCATGGGTGCTCATATTTGCAATTTAGAGAATTAGAAGGTCAGTAAGAGCAGTGGTTACCTCAGTAAAAAGGAATAAAGAAATGAATGGTCTCTTGTACACTCGCATGCATGTGGGATTCCAATGCTCATCATGGAACACCTGGAAATGTCAGAGAATTGTATTATCGTGTTGTATAGTAGTTTACATCAAAGATGGGGGCGTATCAGCTAGCGCCACACAAACAAAACAAATGTCATGTAACTACTTATATTAACATTAATGCAGGCATGACGTAAACTTGATGAACAATTAAACAATGTGTTTTATTCCAAAAAAGAAAGTCTCTCCCAGGCAGCTGTGGAACTAGCTCTTCATTCCCGTAAATTAGAGCATTTTGGGTTTATTGATAGAGCCTGCTCCATTTGGGTCATTAAAAATAGCTGTTGAGGAGAAAGTGAGAGGAGAGAGGTGTAGGAAATAGGCCACTTTGTTTTTCTCTTCTGTGATAAGAGTGTGTGAATTGTCATGATGGGGGGAAATGCGGATGACCCAGGCTATCATATGCTCACCGTGACAGATATAATGGTCTACTTTGATAACTGCAAGAAGGTAGGCCTTCATATGAATATGGGTTATCAAAAAAAAAAATGTATATATTTTAGTTCAGAGAAGAAGAATAGTGCTTGCTTGCTTGCTTGCTTTAAGGTGGCTGCCTCTATCCTGCTCCTTTTAGTAGAGTGAATAGATTTTGTTTAGTAAAATGGATTATTATTTCATGTTGATGCAAATCATAGTACATGCACATGACCTCCACATCAGGACCGAGCAGCAGTGGTGGGTGTTTTACGATCAGCCGTTAGTTCTGTTAATACTGCAGGAAGGGTGTGATCAGGCTCGATTGTGAATGACTCAGCCCTCTAACTTCCTGCTATGGTCAAAAAAGGCATAGTTTTGGTTACCCTGTTAGTCCCACAGTAGAGTGCATTTATTCCTGCATGTTTTCAGAAGACTCTGGATGTTTTGTCTAAGTTTTTTCCCCCCCAAGTGAAATATTATTCAACATTTTCAGCAGATGTTAAAGACATGTTGGGTGGTAATGCTGTTATTTTAAAGCAAGGCAAAGTGTATTGTTGTGCTCGTGGAACGTGTGTTGACTGAAAACCTGTTATAAACATGTTTAGACAGCTGCTTAATTGCTGGGGTTTGCTTTGGTAACTTCTCCCTAGCAGTTTATCTACATTATTATCTGCCTTCATTACAACCGTACTGACTGACATAACATGGTCACACATTTCCTGTTTACAAAGTAGTGATTTTAGATATAAAGTATTTGGACATTTAATTCTGATGTTGTTTGACCGCTACACAGCACCGTCATTTAATTAAGTGAAATGCTTTTGTAAAATATCATTAAGGATGTGAAAGGTTGCAATTTCAGCTTGTTTGTTCTTAAAAACAAAATTAGAGCCATCATTTTCTGTTAGAACTACCAGTACTAGAACTACGGTCGAAACTGTGGAAATATTTATTTTGGAAACATATTTTTTTTCATCGTTGTTGGCAAAGGGACGCAAGACCTTTGTGGTGAGAAACAGCTGCTTCCTTGGAAAGTTGCTCGACTCCGTTCGGGACGGAAGGCCCCAGTCTGAGGCATTAAGATATGATCTGACATTTACTCGGGAACACGTCATTATGGATTTCTCCATCGGCAAACAAACACAGGAAATCATTTTAAAGCTTTGCATGCATCCCTTCAAGTAGTAATTTCACTATTTTAACCCCTATTCTTTAAATCATACATATTTTGCTGCTTTTTCAGGAATATGTTGTGGAACTGGTGCAAAACTGGGAATGTTACAGTCTCTGGTGTAAAGGTTATTTGTAGCATGGGATTGTGTGGAAGAGTAGGTGGAGTTAAGCTAGAGACATCACTATGTGCTGGTGTCTGTGATGTAATACTGGAGTTGAGGTTTCTTCTTTTTTTCTGGTTGTTGCACATTTTGTGGCGTCATCTACAGGAAGGAAGTGTGCATGTTCTCTCTCTCCCCCTCATGCCTGAAAGGGAGTCTTTTCCTTAAAAGGACTTTCAAAGTGTGATTGACTTAAGTCACAAATACACGCATGCGTACTCATGTAAACAAACACATTCATAGAATGTGCCATCTGAGAAGTATACAGTTACAGTACATGAAACATTATGACAGTGAGGCACACAAACATATTCATGTGTAATCACATATGACATTATATTTCCTGTGATCCTCCTGTTACATTTTTTTTGTTTTAAGTTTAGTGCACAGCTTTTATGTGTTTGTTTTGTGTGTGTTTTTGCATTTACTACATTGCTCATGTTCTCATGGTCATGGTTTAATGAATTTACCACTCTCTCTTTTTCTTTTCCCCCACCCGCCCCCTGCAGGCTGAAGCCCGTTTGGCAGCTAAGAGAGCAGCCCGTGCAGAAGCTCGTGAGATCAGAATGAGAGAACTGGAGAGACAACAGAAAGAGGTGAAGAAACACACAATCACTGTGAGCTTAATCTCGGGTTGAAATTTAGCCTTGGCCTTAGTTTTGCTAAATGTTTTAATTTGTCAAAATAGGATTGGTATCAACTTTTATGTACATATTGTTACAATCTATCCATCTATCTGTACTTAGATCTGATCTCAGTATAAATCAAATATATGTAGAAATATTTAAAGAAGGGGTTCGGCAAATATACCATGACAGTGCTATGAGTGTGTTGAGCTGTAGGCCTTTACAATTTCAAGTTTTTTTTCTTCTTCTATTGAACTACCAGCAGAAAACGGCGCCTTTATTCTCAAAATTAAATATTTCTCACGTACAACGCTGTCAGCCGATTATGTTCAATTTGTTTAATCTTCATCATGATTGTGGGCTCTGTGCTTTGAAGGACATGTTTTGGCTGGGTTAACAGGGATCAGGGTCAGTTAATCACCCCTTGGGTCAGGACCTCCTAAGAGGCCATTTGAACTGCTACGTTGGAACTTCAGCCTCAGCTAATGCTCAGAAATATCAGTTATATCATGAGGAGTTTGGTGTTTTTACATAGATTGCTTTTTTAAAATTGGGTCCAGTGTTGCTTAAGACCCCATTTAGTTTTTGAATGGAAAAAAAAGACGACATTTTTCAAAATATCTTTTTGACATTAGTAAATGATGACAGAATTTAATTTTTTGGGTAAACTATCCTTTTAAGGTCTATTGGCAGCAATTGAAAATGAATAATAACATGCAATTGATTTTTTTGGAGTTGTCTGAGGAATTTGTTCAAATAGCATTAACATTTATGAAAAAGCCTGGTCTGTCTTTTGCTTATTTTGGTGTAGCACCCTGCAGGTTTTGTACTCGGTTACATTACAGTTATTGTAAGTCTTTACAAACAGACTTTATAGATGTTTTTGAGTTACTCATTTGATTTGTCAGGCTTTTTGAACTGCAATAGTACATTGTCGGAACATTCCTCATTGTAAAGGGAGCTGGATTTTAAGAAAGGTTTTGTTCCAATAGGTGTATGATTGATTCTGTGTAATTAATAATTTAATGCACTATGACTGCTCATGCTGGTTTGCTACAGCCGACTGCACACACATGTATGTATGGCATGGGTTCAGTAGCACGAATACAAACAAATTGTAGATATTTAGGGACATTTGATTATATGAATGAACTGTTGCTCAGGGTCCGTCAGAGGTGAATGGAAAACCAGAAACACACACTGTGATCTCAGACGAAACAAACTTATGTAATGAAGATAAACACAGCCTTTACACATACCCGGGTCACACTTGAAAGATTAGCTAGTAATCAGAGTTAAGCCGGTCTGATCAGGAGGTGTGTGAGAATGTTAAGGGTGTGCGCTTTGTGGCTTTAAAACTCCAGTCAAGTATTAAAGTAGATTATGAGCTTTCAGCCGTACCTGCAGCAGGATAACAGACTCGGTTCCCATTCACTATCTGGGATGTGATCATTATGGTAATCAGGAACACAATGACTCAAGATTGAACATGCTGTGACAAAATAGATCTGAAAGAGTTCAATCAGGACTTAGTCAAGATGAACTTGTAGCGCAAACAGGCTGTGGGGTTTGGATTATATGACAGACTATATCTTTGGGATCGTATAAAGTCTCTGTCTTCCTCAGTCTTGAGGTAGACGGGGACACTGTGATACTAGTAGGACGGCCTACAAGCGACTAGTGCGTAGAGGGGCTAGGGAAGTGATCGATGGGCGACCCCAGACCCCTGTGCTGAGGAAGGTGAGCTTGAATTTACTAGATGAGCATTGAAAAGATGAGAAATGTTTTCTTTTGTGCCTAATGGAGTACACGGTCATCTTAAACATTTTTTTATCATACTCTGTCCCTGACCGTTTCTTAGTTTCTTTGTTTTGTGAGGGTGCAGAGTTTTGCAGAAAAAAATGAGCACTGATGTTGTTGTAAAGTCTCTAATTAAAGATTACTCCAAGGAAGAGATTTTGTTACAGGAATGTTTTGTTAACAAACACTCATCTAAACTGGAGCAAATACTGTACATAATGGGAAACCAGTTGGGCGAGATTCTGTAGGTTTTTCAGTAAGTGAGAATGAAAGTGTATAGTAAAAAGAAGTTCAGTAGAATATTAGACAATAAGATAATCAGAATAAAATGATTGATTATATTATTAAAATTCTTAACACAAACTGTTAAATTGTATTGTTCTATCAAGAAATGAATGGAAGAATAGCCTAGGCTTTAAAAAAAACTAAATATTTACAATGTTTAGTTGTGCCATTTGCAGGATGTCAATTTAAGTTTACTGTAGGGACCAGACCATGTTGTTAGTTTTTAAAGTAGCTTGATGTTATGGTTACTTGGAAAAAAATGATGGCCAAGAACAAAAATGAAAAGGTGTTATTTTAAACGCACCACTGCTTTACTAGTCTAGTGCTGTTCATTGGTTTGGCCACTAGTGGACTGAATGAACCCTTAAACATCAGTGGAAAGAATCCTTTTGATTCACAACCATCACAAGACCATCTTTAATTCTTAAGTATGTAGATATCTGAACATTTGCATGGCATAATTCTGATGCTTTTATGAAGTTTGCTGCTTGTTGATCCACATGACCTTCGTGCATTTGAGTCAAGTATGTAAACTGGTGTTTTTCACTTTCACCTGTTAGGCCAAGTACTATGACACCTGCCTGACGGGTTGCTAAAAATTGAACCGCTTTCCCTTTCCATTCCATTATCTTTGTGTACACAATCTTCCACTTGGTTCGCTCTGTCGTGTCAAATAATCAATGTCTATCTTTTTCCCTTTCTTTCCCAATCTGGCTTCTTTCTTTCCTTTGCTCATCTGATCCTCTTTTGCTGGCCTCCTGTGATGTAGATTTATCAGGTGCAGAAGGTAGGACATCTAATGCTGTAGATCTACTCTAATATTTTAGTTCCTTTCCTTCTGTCCTTGCTTATTTAGCTGTTTCTCATATTTTGTTAGTCTAATGTAATTACTTTCAGGTCATTCTTGTTAGCTGAAGTTCTTTTTCTTTCCTGGTTTCTGTTGGATTTCTCATTTTAGAAATACTATGGACTGGATAACCTGGACAACAAATGGGGGGACATTGAGCAGTGGATGGTACATTCACTGTTGGGATTTTGTGCATGTTTCAGGCCTCTAGTTTTATCAGCATGTGATTTTTGCATGATAGGGATCCATTTCGATACAGGATGCATTCATGTTTTATCTGTTAATAATTAAGAGAGTCAGCGCAGGGTTATTTGTCTCATAACACTAGGTCAATACCTCTACAAGGCTGATTTGCACTTTCAGAAATCAGCCTTTATGTTAATCTTTGTTTAATGGCACTGTAGATACTACTGTTTGTTGTGAAAGTAGTATTTTATGCTTACCAAGGCTGCATTTATTTGATTAAGAAAATACAGTAAAACTATTTTCTATCTCAATATATTTTAAAACATTGTTTATTCCTGTGATGGCAAAGCTGAATTTTCAGCATCATTACTCCAGTCTTCAGTGTCACATTTCAGAAATCATTTTAATTATGCTGATTTGATGCTATTTTTTTTATTCTTATTTTTATCCATGTTAAATGGATGTTAATGTTAATATGTTGTGCGGCTTAATATTTTTGTGGAAACTATACTTTTTTTTTGAATTCTTTAACAAACAGAAAGGTCAAAACAAAAATAAAATATATTTTATAACATTATAAATGTATTTACTTTCACTTTTTATCAACTTAATGCATCCTTGATGAATACAAGTATTAATTACTTTAAATTAATGAATGAATTCATTGCTAAAAAAAAAAACGTTTTTGAACGGCAATGTCAGTATATGTGTTTCACACTATTTTACAAAAAACAATAACAACTGCGTACAATTAATAGTGTGGGTTGTGTTTTGTATTGTCTTGAGATGTCTGGTTTTAAGAGATTGCTCTTGCATCAATTATTACTGATTTGCACGCTTCCATTGCTCACCTTGCTTGCTGAGTGTTGTGTGTCTGTCTCTGCCATCTTGCATATATTATACTTCTCTTCTCTTCTCTTCTCTTCTCTTCTCTTCTCTTCTCTTCTCTTCTCTTCTCTTCTCTTCTCTTCTCTTCTCTTCTCTTCTCTTCTCTTCTCTTCTCTTCTCTTCTCTTCTCTTCTCTTCTCTTCTCTTCTCTTCTCAGGAGGATAGTGAGCGGTATTCACGTGTCTCACGGAGACATACTTCGGTTTGTATTTCTGTCTTTTCACTGTCTGTCCTTCTCAAACTTCCATGCTCCCAAGCAAAACATTTCACAAGTTTGTCCTTCAGAAAAACGCTGGAAATTTCATTTCAAATGCAATTACATAGAGACATTAAGGCAGACTTACATTTTAGGGCTCACTACTGAAATGCTGTATATATGCACAGTGGTGAGTTTTATGTCTTTAAACTTGTGCTAACTGTGGGCTCCATCTCATTTTACCTTTTTTTTTATCCAAGGTGTCAGATGATGAAGAACGGATGTCAGTGGGGAGCAAGTGCAACTTACGGGTCAGTATCAGTGTAACTGTATGTTATTTTCAGACCTTCTGTACTGTGGGTCAGAGTGTATGAGGTACATGTGAGTGTGTTGTCTAAAGGTTATAACACAGTCCAAATTGTTCTACATGCTGATGATGGTTTTGTTTGTCTGGGCAGTTGGATTTGGATGCGGCGGGTGATTATGTCGGGGTAAGAATCGCAGGCTGGGAAATGCCAAACACTTGTAATACCTGATGCTACATTTGTGATGTTTTGAAGGGTTTCATCAACATTACAAATGGGGTGTGATCTGTACTCTTGGTTTAAACCAATATGACCGTATGTGACAGTTAAATGTCTGTTACTAAGGGGCTGTTTACACCTGGCCACTTCATGCGTTTTCTTAGATCAGATAGCCATCTGATTTATCAAAACGAGTCCATTTACACCTGGTCACATAAATGTGTTTTTGCAAAACGGATATAAATCCGTTAAATCTTCAATTCCCACGCTATATGCAGATTTAATGGAGTTCATGTCACCGAAAGCAACAGTTATGAGCTGCATTTTATTGCATCAGCTAAAAAATGTCAAAATCAAAGACCGCAATAAGAGAGAGCGGCAACAGCCCTGGTAAGACCATTTAGTTTCTTTACTTTTAATGAAGATAATTGTGTGTTAAGCGCCAGCGACTTACTTTCACTTTTAGATGCTCATCTGCGGCGATGTGTGCTGCAGTAGCATCGTCATATCTGACAATAACATGACATATAGCCTATAACACGCTCTCACACGTTTATTTGTTAGTGTTTTTGAGAGGAGCGAAATTTACATATGTGTTTTCAACAACCAGATGCATTTACACTTGTCCAGTTTCGTCTGGAATGCGGCCCAGACCTCCTCCTGAAGTGGTTTGAGCGATCGGATTCAAATCCGTCTCGAATGCGTTTCGGAGGGTATTTACACCTGGTCTTTTCACGATCGGATGGCTATCCGATCACAGAAAACACATGAAGTGGCCAGGTGTAAACAGCCCCTAAGTGTCTGAAAACTTCACCTCCATGTCACAGTTGAAGTGTGAAGTATACAATGAAGTATTGAGCAGTATTTCTGCCGTTTTAATCCTCCTTCCATTTCCCACCATCTTGTCCAGCTTCCCCAGGCCACCTCCTCTCACTCACATAAGAAGTCCAAGAAAAAGAAAAAACATTCTTCTAAAACTGTACGTTCACAGCAATTATGCACATCACATTTGTGTTCTATAAAGAGAGAATGTTATATCAATCATGACATACTGTCTTTCCCACAGAGCAATGGATATGATGATGATCTCAGCACATTGTCTAGTCGGGTTAGTGACCCAAATAACTGTGCAATAATAGTGTTTGAGGATTAATAGCGTGTTGATTCTCCTATAATGAAGTCTAGGAGACTGTTTTTTTTCACAAATTCGCAGTGATCATGATGCAGCAGTGTGACTTACTGTGGTGTGATGTGCTACAGATTGGTGTGATTGGTTGTAAACTGAATTCTGTGTATTTGTGCACAGAGCTCCAAACTCAGTGATGAGAGCAAAAGGTCTCGCTCCTCTAGACTTGATCTGCAGTCGGTGGGTCTCAATCCTGCATTTCTTTAACCTCCTGATTCTCTGGCCTTGTCACTTTTTATGTCATTAACATGAACATATGTCTAACATTAGTGGATGATTGCCACTGTGTTTGAGAAGGAATGTGTTTGTTTACGAAAACCCTAGTTGTTGACTAATATATCGGCTAATCGGTTGACTAATATATATTTGGCTTTTTTTATTTATTATTGGCATTGGCCGATAATTGTCGAATACTTTTATTTTATTTATTTATGAATACTGGCTTGGCCTGTGTGGGAGACCAGCTAAAACAAACTAAAGATCTTGAAAAACTTGAAGTAGGTTTAACTAGTAGGTTTAACATGACTAATTACTATAGGTGTGATTCTAATGGTTTTATGCATGCGAATTGTACCAAAATTAAAGGCTTTTCACACTAAAACTTTGTCTTAGGGTAATTTTTCATTAAAAAAAATGTAAATCTAGGGTTAAAGGGTTAGTTAACCCAAAAATCTAAATTATGTCATTAATTACTCACCCTCATGTCGTTCCGAACCCGTATTTTTGATGAAATCGGAAAGCTTTATGTCCCTCCATTGACAGCAATGTCATTTCAACTTCCCAGAAATGTAGTAAAAACATTGTTAAAATAGTTTACCACCTTTCTGGGCCTTGAAAGTTGCAATGACGTTGCTGTCAATGGAGGGACAGAAAGCTCTCAGATTTCATCAAAAATATCTTCATTTGTGTTCCGAAGATGAACGAATGTCTTACGGGTTTGGAAAGACATGAGGGTGAGTAATTAATGACAGAATTCAAATGTTTAACTAACTAACCCTTTAAAGCCACTTAGGTAAGCAATGATTCACACTTATTGTAAAAAGAGATTAGCAGCATGCTGCTTCAGAGTAGAATGCTAAATTACTAAATTAAATGTGTGAGCGGTGTGAAATCCCAACCCAGATAAACAGTGTAAAGCTGAAATAAGATACTTTTTATAAAATATCCTGGGTAAATGTTTTCAAGTGTGAAAAGCCAATGTAGTACAATTTCTGACTTTAGCTGGCATGATACCCTTGCATTGCAGCTTTTCGTGTCATCTCTCAGACTCCGGTCTTCATCAGTTCATCATTCATTCCATCTACATTATTTCCCATTATTTTAGAGTGCCTACTATTCATCTGAGTTGTACAACAGCAGTAGTAGTTATTCCTCTAAACCTCAAGTCCCTTCCTACAGTGGCTACCAGGTCTGTTATCTTCATCCTTCTCCTTCCATCCTCTCACTTAATCTCTGTCCAGTGTTCAAATCCCCTCTTTTCTTGTAATTTAGCATTTGGAGTTTTCTTTTTCTTCAGCCTAGTTTTGCTGTTCTCTGCCTTTTCGGTCTGTTTTTGATTTGAAATGTTCATCTCTCCTGTCTGTTTAGCCCCCTTTGCTGCACAGCAGGAAGCACAGGGTTTGTGCTGCTCCTCATATTATACCCTCTGCCCCACAGCACTTCCTGTACAATAATATGTGCAGCTCTGCCTCTGTACACACATTTTACATGCTTTCACTCTCTCATTCACAGCAGGTCATGTAGGGTTATTAGATCTTAAACCTACACAGACCACACACACCTGAGGACTTAGCTAATTGCTCGTGCTTTGGCTTTGACATACCATCCTTAAAGATGAAGTGTGTGATAACCAGGCTTCCTAACTACTTATTGAATATTTAATGTACTATTGCATATGCCTAGAAAAAAAAAACTTTTTTTTTCATTTAAATTATGATTAGAAAATTATGAAATTCCTACATAGCTGTGATCTTTCTCTAGCTTCCACCATTAGCTGAGCCAGAAGTTGGTGTTTTAAAAGTGCCAGATAGTTATAGTGGGAAGGGAATTCATTCTGAATCGCTTACTTTTAGTGGTCTGAAAAATTAAAAAAATACACACTTCAGCTTTAATAGTTGTATATATTTTTTTCCTCACCAGCCTGGCAGAAATCAGAGGAAATTAAATAATCTGAATGTGATCAAAGACAGCTGTATTGATGCATTGTGCATAAAAGGAGAACTGAGACTAGAGTTTGCATGCTTACTTGCACAGAGCAGTTATGGGTCAGACCTTGAGGTGTGATATAAATGTTGTTTCTTGTCTGTGTGTCTATATCTGTCTATTATCAGGGCTCTATATACGAGGACAGTCTCTACAGTGGCTCTCGACGCTCCGGTGCTCGTGCTGTAAGAATGATAGAGCTAAACTGTAAATGTGCATGAAATATTACCTTATTAATCTGTGGATTCAGTTCCCTAACCAAAGTGTGAGTTTTTACAATTATTTTGCATAGTTGGCTTATTATTATTTACCCTTATAATGTTATGTTACTCACTTACTATCGATTGCAACAGTCAGGTTCCGAAAGTAAAAACTTCACTTCAAAAGAAAAGACATTCATTTCTACATGGGGAAATTGATATTGAACAATAACTTCTAAACAGACCTACTGTGAGTTACGAGGTTGTTAAATTTGCTTCTGTTGAAGGTGTCAGCCCACATTATTTTAGAATATTTTTTTTAAACAATTGTGCTTAACAGCAGAATTCCTGGTGAAAAACTACATTACCCATTTTACTGTACAGAAAATTGCACCAATCAGAGAGTTGAAAAAAGCAACACATACCAAAAAATTGTTAGCTCTGCCCACTCCCATGAAAATAGTAGACCACCCCTACTCTTCTTGTAAACAGTAGGGGTGTAACCCTGGTGTCCTGGCCACACTCCACCAACTTGCCCTTGCCAATCATGGCCTCCTAATAATCCCCATCCATTGAATTGGCTCTATCACTCTCTCTCCTCTCCACCTATAGCTGGTGTGTGGTGAGCGCACTGGCACCGCTGTACTGTGGCTGCCGTCGCATCATCCAAGTGGATGCTGCACACTGGTGGTGGTTGAGGAGAGACCCCCGACATCATTGTAAAGCGCTTTGGGTGTACAGTAGTACATATGAAAGCGCTATATAAATGCCTCATTCATTCATTCATGAAGCACTGCGAATTACATAATACTACATAATAATTACATAAACATTTGTAAATGAGTAGTTGTATGTTTCTCCATTTTTTATTTGAGTATGCAGTTTGCTTCATGGGATTGTTATGATAGTTCTTTCCCTCACCTAAAGCGGCTGAAAATCGGGGTGGGCGCTAATGCACTATATTCTCAAAATACTAATTGTAATCATTTTAACACACCGTAGAGAGTACGGAGAATTGGTTCTCAAGTTTATTTAACTTTATCTGTGTGTTTGTGTGTGTGATTTAGAGGCTAAAACAGGTTGCTTATGTATCAAGTCA
Source organism: Phoxinus phoxinus (assembly GCF_949152265.1). Taxonomy (NCBI): domain Eukaryota; kingdom Metazoa; phylum Chordata; class Actinopteri; order Cypriniformes; family Leuciscidae; genus Phoxinus; species Phoxinus phoxinus. The sequence continues at coordinate 23,914,809 of NC_136882.1, read as the reverse complement.
AAATAAGGCTTTGAAAAGACTTTGAATGTGTTTTGGGAATGTTGTAAAGCTGAGAGTGCATGCGCTTGTGTAGCTGTTGCTTGACATGTCACATGATATTTTCTTTTTTAATTAACATCAAAATATTAGGTTAAAATTCTTGTAAATTAAAGTAAATTTTCAGGTGCTGTTTTTTAGGTTTCATAATATTATTATTTTTTCATTTCATTAAGTACAAAAAAGTAAAAAAAATCCATAGTATCTCAAATTAATAAAATTATGTATAAAAAATGAACAAAATGCTGTTTAGTTTTAGATGGAGTATAGCTTGTCACACTTCAGGAGGTAATAAGTCAAATTGGTATTTTATATCAACTACCCATCTAGCACATTCAGAGGATCTACAAGACAATAACAGGCATGTGTGTTCTCAAAGTGGTTTATCTACCAGCTTGCTTTTCTGATTTTTGTTAGATTTGTCCCTTTTTTTTCTCCATCTTTTTGTTTTTGTTTTGAGAAGCTTGTAGATGTTTGGTGACTGCAAGAGGCCTGAAATATCTGTCAATCTCCAAACCTTTTTGTGTACATATATCGTCCGTCCGTCCCTCCGTCTGTCTGTGTCTGATTCTTCACATACTCAGTGCAAGTGTGTGTGTTTCTCTAGTCCTCTGAATATAGTGGTTTCCTGGGCTCCAGCTCTAGGACTTCGTCCAGGGCAAATTCTGTGTGTGGCAGCCCTGTGGTGAGCAACCCTGTGTCACTGATTCCCAAGATGATCATGGACCAACACAATTTTATTTCGCAGTGACAGATTCAGTAACAGTGGCTTTTGCTTGTAATGTCTCATAAATCGTGTGTGTGTGTGTGTGTGTGTGTGTGTGTGTGTGTGTGTGTGTCATTGATTGTGGATGTTTCTACTTGAGTCATGAATGTGCTTTTTGTCTTCCATTTAAAATTATAAATTACATTTGATGTTTACATATTGAGTAGTATTAAATTACTTTAACAGTGTAAGAAAGGACTTGCGTGTTTGTGTGCATTCCTCCTTGGGTGCATGCAGAAAACCGACATGCCTCTCTCGCATTGATGTTAATTGCTGCTATCTGGTGGTTTCCAGGAGGACTGCAGCAGCTCAGTGGCTAGTTTTATGCGCAGCACAGCTAGTATCAGTGGCCTTTCTAAAGACCTTGACCGCGTTGTCATTCCTGACCTGCCGAATGTTAATGGGATGCTGCCTATGGTACGAGAGTGAAACCTTGGGGTTCATTTGATCTGTGGTGATTTGATGCCCTGGTTTAAAACGTGTGTGTGTGTTTATGCATAAAAGCAATGGCATGTTTGATTGAGACGAGCTAACTGAATTTATGTGAGAAAAAGCACTGAAGTCTTAAGTGACATGATGTTTGATGGAACTTTCCAGTTGTTAATATTCTACTTCAAGTTTGTGAAAAGATATTGGCAACACCTTGAGCATTATTACAGAACTGCTTGCTGGTTGCATTTAGATTTATCAGTCGTATTAATCAAATACTACCATTGGGTTTTGAATCTTCATTAACTAAGTTGAACTTCCTCTAATAAATAGAAACATTTATTTTTTTGCAAACTTTTTTGTGTCGGCAGCATGTCTTCAGTGGACAACATGAATCACAATGAATGAATAAGAGACTTGTAATGGCTCGACTTGACTTGCGAGACCTGAACAAACAAACCTAGGCAAACCTAATGACTTTGTATAATTTTGTTTATTTACAGGTTGATGACAGGTCAGAGCGAGACTACTTAGAAAAGGTTTGTGATTTTGTTTAATTTATGTAGATCATTTACTAATTAGGCAAATTGTCATGGTGAGCTGTATAAACAATCGATATGACTTATGAACTGGTGTATTTTTAGGGCTCTTCACGAGCATCAACTATATCTGGTGCCACTCTTACCTCTCTGGGTGGGACATCCTCACGGAGAGGAAGTGGGGATACATCCATCTCTGCTGACACAGAAGCATCTATACGGGAAATCAAGGTGTCCTAATCTTTTTGTCTGGTGCCAGTTTAAATTTAGGCAGCACGATAATATAAACGCATGATATCATCCTGTGACCACATACCTACAGTAAATGCAATATTTATTTGTTTATTAAATTTCATTATATTCTTTCTAAGTCTTTCTAGTTAACTTTTTAGTTTTGTTTGATATTTTGTATTTTATTTATTTTCACACTTATATTCGTGATATGTTGATTTGATTTAAAAATGTGTACAGCCATACTTCTGATTTAAGATAACATAGCATTGCTCAATTTCATCACTCCCCTTCTTCACAGAAGCTCAATACACTTGTCATTTTCTTTCTCTGTGTTGCTGAGTCCTGTTTCTAGAGATCTGCCTTCCATCAGAGTTTAGTCTATAATTAAACACACCTGAACTAGATAAGTGTCAAAATCTGCTAAGGGGCAATTAAATGTAACAAATCATGTAAAAACGTATCCTCTTTTATTGGAAAATTAATCAACATTTTATATATATATATAAAAAAAAACTGATCATTACCCTAATCTTTTAAACAACTGGGAAGATAGTATTCAAACTACATTTTATTTTTTAAAAAAATCACCAATATATTACATCATCAAAATAAGTCAAATTGAACGACTATACAAGGACTATACAGGGACTCAAGATCACTCATTTAACAGTTCATCTATTGCCTAAATTCTGAAAAAAGATCAGTCAAGAATTAAAAAATATTTGAAATATTAAAATCAGGAATATCAGAATGCATAGTTCTTACATTAAAAAAAGTCTGTCAAAACCAACACGTTGAAAGATGTTCACTAACCCGGTGAAGTTTTTCAGTTGGATCTGCGTTTATTCTCTTTAGAATGCAGTGTGAAGCATTTCACTCCGTTCCCAGATCATTCCAATTCAATTTCAGCGAGTGAAGAATAAATGTATACTCGCGTGCGTTATGTATTATGCATGTTACCGTCTCTGACAGACAGCATGATGAAGCTGCTCAAGCCGCATCATGCAGTGATGACGCATTGAAAACATCTGGGAAGTGTTTGTTTTCCCAGGAAACGTATATGTACTCGCTGAACCTCTGCTTCTCGTAAATACTGCTGCCGTACATTTTGCACGTTATTTTCTGACAGACATCGATGTTGTAATTATATTCAAATTATGTGAATTAAAAAAAAAGATTGATAGTAAGGTAATAATATTTTATTTCTTAGCCAGCAAGTATTCAGTGAAGTGATTGATGTCCATGAGTGTTACATTGTGTCAATATTTTTAGTTCTGATATTCCAACCGACAGCCAGCCTAAGTTTTTGACGGACACGATGTGTGGAAGGAGTGAACTATGTTTGATTTTTGGGTAATTATAAAATGTGCTGGAGACATTTTAAATGCTTTTTGTGTAGGTCATTATACTTATTTTACATAATCATTATACTTATTTTACAGAAAGTCTATTTCATGGGTTAAATAAATACATGTTACTAAATCATTTTTTTTTAAACCCATTAAAATGCATATCCTTTTGTAAATAATAGTGAAAAATCACTTTTTAAAATTGTTGTTCCATTATTACCCCCTTTGCAGATTTTGATGTTTGTGTGCTAACTCTTCAGGAGTAGGACTGAGCACCTGCTATAATCTGCTTCTCTGTAAAAAAAAAAATATTTGTACTTCCTTGCAAAGTAATTAATCCGAAAATATGTCAGCTGTTCTTTACCCTTCCATTGCTCTTACTCCACTGCATTCTTTATCCTTCCTTCTCATTCTCACTCTTCATGCTTTTCATTCAGGAGATCCATGAGCTTAAGGATCAGATTCAAGATGTGGAGGCAAAGCACATGCAGAACCTCAAAGAGCTCAAGGTACATGTCTGGTAAAGACAGTGCCAGTCAAAACCCCAGCAAGAACCTGCTTTATCTGAGTTACATATGACACATTTGTGCTTTTTAATCAGCGAGTGGCTGACTGGGAACATAATGAAAGATGTGATATCTAGCCTCTGGTTCTTATCTGGCTCTCGTCTTGCATGTTCATACTTCTGTGCCACAGAAGTCTATAGTCTGATTTATCTGCCTTGCTTCCATCTTTGACTTGATATTATTCTCCAAAACATATGGTTACACATCCTTCTTCATGATATTTTGGAATGTAGTCTAAAAGTGTGTTCATGGTTAATTTAGTTAGTATTTTGTAATACATGGTCAGTGGTGTGTTTGTGAGTGTGCTGGTTTTAATATGGTGTCTGACTTTTTGAAGGATTCCCTTTTGGAAGTGGAAGAGAAGTACCGTAAGGCCATGGTGTCCAATGCACAGCTGGACAATGAGAAGACCAATATGATGTATGAAGTGGACACTTTAAAAGACTCTTTAATGGAACTGGAGGAGATTCTGTTTGAAACGCGCCGTCAGCTTGAGGAAAAGACTAAGGTCTGTACAGTCAGGTGTGCATTATAGTAAGTTGCAGATAAATCTGTTGTAATACTTTATTTATTAGAATGGATTCAAATAGTAAGTGATTTTAATTGGAATTTTAATTTATTTATTTGTAAATTAATTAACTTTTTGTTACTGTTTGTAATTTAATTCTTATTTTTGTGACACAAAAGTGTACACATGGTGTATTCGCACTGTGTAAAAACTTCTGCATTTGAAAAAACAAAACAAAAAAAACAATTGATAGCAGTTCTATTTATTTTTCAGGACCTTGAACGAGAGAAGCATGCTCATAGTATACTGCAGTTCCAGTTCAGTGAATTAAAGGAAACATTGAAACAGAGTGAAGAACTGCTCACTGTGAGTATTGTTGTGTTTGTGTCTGTCATGAAACTTTTGTCTTTTTCAAATGCTTGGCTTCTGCTCATCTACCTGAACAATTTCTTCCCTTCCTTTATATTTGGTCTTTTTCCATGCATACTGTAATACCTCTTTCTAGGAGATCCGTCAATTACGGCTCAAGCAAGACTGCTTTGTTAGGGAGATTTCTGACCTCCAGGAAACTATTGAGTGGAAGAATAAAAAAATTGGGGTATGATCCCTCAGTATCCAACTCCTATTAAAGTTGTATTTGTCTTTACCTTCATGTTAAGATAATTATAATTTCACCTTTCAAACATACATTTGCTTGATTCTACATCCGTTTCCTGCTACAAACTGTCTGTACTTTGCCAAACTATTATTTTCGCTTTCATTCTTGTGTTTTTATTGCTTTCTCCTTTTTCTCCTCTTTGCTGCATCTTTGCCATTCTGGTGCTGTTCAGGCATTAGAGAGGCAGAAGGAATTTTCTGATGCCATTCGAAATGAGCGGGATGAGCTCAGAGATGAGGTTGTTCAGCTCAAAGATATTTTAAAGGTATTGATATGTGTGGTGAAAAATAGGACTCATTCTTTTCCCATGAACATTTCCTAACAAAACAAATATTTTGAATATTTTTGTAGACAGACCTTCTGGACTTGATACTGATCAGCTTTGTATTGATATTTATTCATATAAAGGTACTAAGATCCAGAATATAATAAATCGAGACTGATTCTTTAACACTCAACTTCTGACTATATAAACAGAATATATTATATTCGAATTTTATCATAATATTGGTGCATCAACAAATACAGATGCGTTTAAAAATAACTCTAGACCAGGGATGGGCAACTTTGGTCCTGGAAAGCCACTGTCATGCAGAGTTTAGCACCAACCCTGATAAAAAAACTCAACTGCCTGTAGCTTTCTAGTAATCCTGAAGACATTAGATTAGCTTGTTCAGGTTTGTTTGATTAGAATTGGAGCTAAACTCTGCAGGAGTAAACTAAGTATACTAATATTAAATTGTTTTCCTGTACAGAAACATGGCATTGTCCTTGGACCCGACTTGGCCACCAATGGAGAAACGGGGGAAGAAGCTGAACCGAATTTTCAAACCGCATCAACTGAAATCCGAGAGGGTAGTAGCGTACTAGGTAAGCTGCTTTTCTTAATGTCATTCATTGCATGCTTACATTACTTTACTTTATTTTTGCCACTTTGCATTTCCATCTTGTAGAGCTTGAGCCAAACCCAACTAAACTGTTTCTATGAACCTGGTACAAATGCACTGTTACATTAACATCTCTCACACTTTCCTATTTTCCTGTATTCACTTTGCATATACAACTAATTAATGGCATATCATGAACCAAACACTACAGGATCTTGTCTCTTTCTTGAGTCCATATTTCAATATTCTGCTGGACAAGTGTTTATCAAATTGCTGCAAATATTTACTCATTCTTGACTTTGAAATCAAAATCAAGAAATGGATTTGCTGAGTAGTCTCTTCGGTTCTTGACTTTAAACTCTGGGGTTTTCTTTTTTGGGACATCCTTGAACACATTTGATTTGTATAGGTTTAAGAGCTTTGCCTTGGAGTCTTCGTTTTTCCCTCCTTTCCTTCTTCCTTTTACTTCTTGCTTTAAACATTTGCAAGATACTCATTGGCTTCTACAGACGCATTAATTCTGGCTTTAACTACTGACACCTCCATCATCTCCCAGGCACTCATCAGTTGAAGCCGTGTAAAGACCAGCAACAAAAAGATTTGGATGACCGGATGCAAGGAAATCAACAGTCTTCCTCTTTCAGTTCTACAAAGACCGCTTTAGAAGCAAATGAGAATGGAGACGTTGGGGACCAAATTAATCAGGGTGTAGGGCAGCTTGAAAATAGACCTGAAGAACCTCGGAGTCCTGTTGGTGATGATGAACTCACAGCAAAAAGACCCAAGGAGAAGATCAAATCTGAGGCACATATTCCAGAAGATTCAAAATATACTGAAGAAGTAGAGTGCAAAGTTCACAAGGATGGACTTATGGAGACCGATCAACAAGAGTGCAAATTTGTCAAACCTAGTAAGGAAATCAAAGAGGAAACTCCTTTAGAGCCTGTATCTGGTTCAATCCATGATGAAACCGATAAACCTGATGAGGCAGTGATTGATGATCAACTCAAAGAGGAGTCTGTGGAATCATCTCACGTGGAGAAACTTACCAAAACACAGGGTGCCAGTGCTTCCAATAAAAAAAAGAAAAAGAAGAAGAAAAACAAACAGAAGCAGAAACAAAGTGACAAGCAAGAGAGTGACACAAAGATGGATGACAAGAATGAAATGGTTTTGATTGAAGACAATCCAAACCAAGAAGTGGAAGGTGATCTAGAAGAAAACCACAAGAAGCCCTTAGGGAATGACATATCCGAAACAACCATGAATACAGATATCCCACATGGTGAAAAAGGAACCAATGAATTGGACTGTATTGAAATTACAAGCATAAATATTAATGCTGATGATTCTCAAGACAGACTTCAGTTAGTTACAGATGAAGCTGATTCTGCAGAAATTTCTAAAACCATCAAAAATGTCGATTGCCTTGTATCTAGCAATGGTGTCCTTTCAGATGATCTGTCCAACAATATTATCTCTAACCCTGCCACCATTTTTGATGAACACACTGAGGATTTGACAAATTCTGTCACAGAACCTGTAATCTTCAGCAGTGAGCTTATGCCTTCAGAAACCGAGACTTCACTGCCTCATGAACCTTCTGCTCAGCCAATGGATACTGTTGGAGTGTGCATTGAGTCCATCAGCAGCTCTGAGAACATAGATAATTCTTCATTGGTAGGTGTCAAGGAAGAGAAGAGTCAGCTGGACTGTGAAGTAGAAGAACAGAAGGAAAGGCTCCAAAATATCGGTCTAGATTGTGACACTAACTCTGAAGATCAAGATCATTCTGCTCATTCCTCATCCCCTGTGATGATGGAGAAGTTGGAAAACGAAGCTGAAAAGGTAATCCAGGAACAACCTATTGATCAGCCAATGGAAAGTCAACTTCAAAACAGTATTGTAGCAGATGTGGACCAGGAAGAGGTTGAGACACAAGATGAACCAGATGAAGAAAACCTTAATTTTCCTAGTGAAAAAGTGTTTGATGGATGCCAAGTTGATGACACTCCTTTAATTGAATCACAGATTCAGGTTATACATGAGAATCCCCTTTCTGCCAGTGAAGCAAATCAGGAATCAATTGTAGAGTCAGAAGCTTCTGCCCATGAACCCAAGGTAGAACATGTCCAGGAGGAAAGATCAAACCAAGATCAGGTTACACTTAATGTGGAACTAGCTGAAGATGAGGTTGAGCCTCAGGTTAAGTCAGATGTGGTTCTTCAAGAGCTCAAGGAAAAAGATGATGATGAGGAAGACGAAGGAGAATCATTTGATTTTGATGAAATGGATCTTGAAGCATCATCAGGTGCCGCTTTAAAAAACCTTCTAGATCATTCAAATGAGGACTCATTGTTAAAAGAGAGTGCACAAGACGTAAGCCATGAATACCAAAGTAATGTTAAGGATGAGGACCATTCAAATGAGGACTCATTGTTAAAAGAGAGTGCACAAGACGTAAGCCATGAATACCAGGGGAATGTTAAGGATGAGGACCAGATTCAAGAAGATGAACATCTGGAACATACAGATCAGGATTCAATGCCAACGGAGCATAACGATGATGGTCATGCCACAGAAAACCCACAAACAGCAACAGATGTAGAAAGATGTTTAACAGAAGAAAACAGTCAAACCAATAGTGAAGTCAGACCTAATGATCAGAATTATGACAGACCTGATCCATTTGAGGAGCATCAGCAGGCATCAGGAGATGTAACACTCAGTAAAGGGGTTAATGAAAGTTCAGAGATGGAGACAAAAGATGTAGGCCAAGAGATCAATAACTCCATTCAGCATGAAAACAAGGCATCACATATTTCTGAAGAGCAGGAAGCCACAGGGATCAACAAGGAAAATGATAGAAAAGAATCTAAAAAAAGTGGAAAAGGGAAAGGAAAGGGCAAGGGGAAAGAAGAATGTAAAATGTCTTAATACAAGGACGTTGCTGAGTGTCCAATTCAACAATTAACATTGCACTTGTAGGTCCTAATGAAATTAATTTGGGACCATTACTTCGGAGAACCCTAGAAAACCAAAGTCAATCCAGATTATCCATCATCACAGCTGTTTCAGCAAGCACATTTTATACATAAATGTTTTACTTCTGAATAACAATACTGAATGAAATCTGGAAATTAGGTCAAATAATATGTAAAATCTAAAACAAAAACACATTAAATGCTAGCAGTAATGGGTGTAATGTCATATTTATTTAGAAAATTTACACAATCATGAATAAAATGTTTTTTATAAGAATATGTGATTTAATATTTTTTTTTCTGTTTTGGAAACTGCCATCTTTCTGTCTATGCTGCGGTCATGATTAGCATTTACAGTTTTTTTCTATTGCAAAGGACCCAGAATGTACTTTGTATGTTGTTTAAGTGGTTGGTATGTTGTTTCAAATGTGGTAAATAAAAAATGTTATTGTGTGCCAACCCTATTAAACATTCCTCTAAGGAGCCTTGTAGTTGCGCTTTGTTTTTCCAATAAATTTTTTGGGAGATATGATTGAAAAAAAAAAATCATTTTAATTCTATTTGGTGAAGATGGTGTTGGAACATTGAAACATGTATGTTAATTGAACATCTATGTTCAAATAAAATGAATAAATTAAAAATCGACATTTTAAACTATTGTTGTTGATTGTGTTAGTTTAATATTTTATCATTTAATTTCCCATCTAACTGAATATAATAATATATTATTATTATTATTTATATAATGATAGAGGACATTTAATTAAACTGCTTCAGATAAGTATACAAACAAAATTACAGTCAATGTTTATTTTTTGGGTCATGAATTTTGCGAGTTTTTGTTTAATGCCAGATCACACTCATTTGCATAAGCTCAAGTATCTCACAATCATGCAAAATACTGATATGTAATAGACGTACAGTTGAGTGAATGCTGAGAGAATTGACTGCATGAGGCTGAGGGCTCTGAGGTCACTTAAGTTTCTGCATGTTGTCCATCCTCATACTTCACATCTCAGCATAGGATAGCCTCACTTTTGCATGCCCTGACTCCTCCCCCTCCATGCCTTTGGCTCCTCCCACCCCTGGTATGTGAACATTTTCCTGTCTAACCTTTGTTTTTTAAGACATGAATGTATATTATTACAGAATATTTTTTTGTTTTTACGTTTTACTAGATTTGTTTAAAAATTTTGACTTTAGTACCCTAAGGTGTTATTATATCTCTCCCTAACCCTCAAACATAAACTGCAGGAAAATGGAACATTTGTTGCTGTCTTATAGTCAATGTGTTGCACTTGCTTTTCAGAAATTCGTTTGCGAAAACTGGTTGATGAGAGGGAGAACTTAATAGAGCAGGTGCGTATCTGGCAGTTGCTTGCTTCACACTCGCTTTGTCCTCATTTTGTGCCGTCACATGAATGTATTTCTTCTTTTTTTTCAGGTTAAGAGATTGAAAGGTCAATTTGAGCTGAAGAAACAGAATAATGGCATAGAGGGCGCATCCAGCCCAGAGGGGGATGTGCTGGAGAATGGTGCCGACTCCAACATCATGGATATACAGAGTAAGGAAATGCCTGCACTCTCAATCAGGTTCAGGGTAAACGTTTTGTAAACTTTTCTCCAGCTAAAAATATCATTACATTATTAACAATGATATTTAACAGGTTTGGTTCATAGTTCAAGAAAATAAGACTCTCTCATCCTCAGCTGTTGAGAAATGTGTAATTGTTCCTTGTTTCAGGGGATGCCAACAGGCAAGTCAATGACCTCAAATTTAAACTTGTCAAATCAGAGCAAGAAGTCACAGCACTTGAACAGAATGTGAGTTATTTTAATATAGTGTTTTATTAGTGTTTATATTTTTAACACATTTTACTCTTCTTAAAATATGAAATAGTGAATTAAAATTTGACACGGTTTTAATTGAAACTCATTTTGTAGGTCACGAGGCTCGAGGGTCAGGTGACCCGGTACAAAGCTGTATCTGAAAATTCAGAGAAGGTGGAAGACGAACTCAAAGCTGAAAAACGCAAACTGCAGCGAGAGGTACAATAGCCTAATAGCACTGCTTTCATCAAAATGACAGACAAAGTCCTACTTATTTGTACATATAATAAAATAAATGACTTGCTCAACTTTGCTTCTGGCAGTTAAGATCTGCATTGGACAAGATTGAAGAGTTGGAATCTAGTAACGGCCACCTCTCAAAAAGGCTGGAGAAGATGAAGACTGGCCGAGGAACAGCAGCAACTCCCTAATGGTTTCAGATCTGTCCCATAATCTGCCCTAGTTCACCTCCACTGCCTGTCCATTTCCCATTGGGCAGCCTCCGAAAGAGCTCTCTATTTATATTCATTCACGCCCATGAGAACCCTGATATGTTACATCCTGCAACCGTGCCATTTCTTCCTGTTTAAGTTGAGTTCTTCATCTTTGGAGAACCCAATCAGGACTTTTTTGAATGATGCAGGACGACTCTTAGTGTGGCATGTTTAAAAGCACAAACACTGTAGTTCAAAAAGTTAGAATGCTAATTGTCTCATTTGAATGTTGCTATGACTGAATTTATTCAAACCTAACATGCAAGGCCGCCTGAGATTATTTGTTGAAGGATCTGAGAAGTTATGCTTTGGAATTCTGACTGTGAAGATCAGGACATGTTGTCCAGCTCAAGGAAGTCTGGGTGGTCATTTGTTTGGTTTGTTTTAGGTGTGTAAGACACCTGTTGCTTTACAAAGACGAAAGATAAGTATGTGTGATGCTTTTATGTGTTCCACTCTCAGATATTTTATTAACACTGGTTGAGTTAGCTCTTCCGTATTTATCTGAATCCAAAGTTTCTGGAATATTGAGGTCACACAGCTGGATTTTGCCATCTGTGTTCTTTTATTTTTTTGTTCTTCTAATGAATTGTCTATAATGGTCTTCCTAGCATGCTGTCCCCTACATGTCAGAAAGACTGAAGTGATATAAATGAAGATGAATACTGATTCTTAGTGAATGTTATTGTTGTATTGATGCTGACAATGCCACTCAACAGAACCACATTGATCAGTAATTTGTTCAAGGATTTCAGGCTGAGCACAGCAACAACTCTTGATGTTGTAACTGCCTTTGACAAGATTTAACATTCAACTTCCAGGTGATGAAGAAGACTAGAAGATTGAGTCATTTTCATGTTTTCCAAACCATTGAAACCAATTACGAGAAATTCTGTGATCAGAAGCATTAATTGGTGAAGACTGTTGTGATCACAAGCGCAATTTATTACCACCAGCCCGGATGAGAGGCGCTTCCACCCTGTTTACAATGCTTTAACATGTAGGTTAAATTTATGAACTGTTATCTGCAATAAAATGTCAATTTTAATTTAAACAGTTTGTCCGTGGTCCATATACACATTCTCCTCACCACTCTCAGATGTCCTTTGACGGCGATGGCACAGCAAAGTCTTAATTTGGCATTTCCAAGTGTACAGCTCCATTTAGTCTGAATGAATGACAAAACTATTTAGTGTCAACATTTTCCTCTGCCGCCTCCATAGGTTGCCTAATGTACGCCCGACTTTGAATCCGCAGCACCATGCGGCGAGCATAGAAATCCCGATACTCAGGTGGCAGTTCTTCTAAGATGCCTAGAGTCCTCTCCAGTGCCTGCAGTGCTCGAGTAGCTGCTACTGGGTCTTTATTTCCATATGGATCTTTCTTATCATAACTCTCAGGTGGAAGGTGCTTCCAGAACACGTTGACACCAACTCCAAACTGGAGAGCCAGGGTATTGTGAAACCAAAGAGCTGAGAAAATGCAATTCAAATTTCATTACATTAAAAAAAATTGCTATTCTTTGAATGCAATTAGTTCAACATTACTTCAAGTTATGAGTGCTGTGTGAAAGTACATAGTAGTTTAACTAATTGGCGCGGGTAAAGGATCATACCTGGGATGAAGAGCAGGTCTCCTGGTTCCAGAACACACTCGTAGCGGCACGCTTTCACAAACTCAGGATAACGTTGCAGATCAGGAGTGTCGATGTCCAAAACTTCAGACTTGTCCCCTAAAAAAAAATTACAATTCAACAATTATGCAGATGTATTTTAGAGATTTATAATTTAGTATATACAGCTTTATCACACACATAATGTGTCTTTATGTGTGTATAGATAAAATTTACATTTATATTCTACACATAGTTGTCATTTGTAAAGTACAGAGGATCACCTGTGAGGTAGAGATGAAGGGCATCTTTGGGGCTGTAGAGAACAACACGCTTTCGTCCTGTAACCTGAGCCAGAAGGTTGTCCATTACCTGACGGTAAACCATAACATAGCCGCCATAAGCCAAGAGTGCTTTAAAAATGTACAACTTAACAAGAAACTGCATGGTCACATTTCCATTGTCTTGTCTTTTTGCAAAAAAAAGTGCCACAACTTATAGTTATGTAGAACTCACATCATAGTGCGTCCACAGCTGTAGACCAGGGGAACTAATTCGAAAGACACTGGAGAAAAACTGCTCCGGCTCAAAGAACTGGGGTATATAGAAGTCTTCTGCCAGCTCAGGGAACTGCTTCCTTAAATCAGCAGGTTCCTCAAAGGGAAAGGACAAGAATATGTTCTAGGCATTCTACTGTAAGGCATATACAGAGGCATATTCAATTATTCGAATTAAACTCTACAGTCCCAAACAAGTAGGATAACTACCTTACGAACATCTTCTCCAAGTGAGCGCAAGTAATAGCTTTCATCCTGTTGGGAAAAAGAAAATTGTGTTTGGCTCACATAAAAACTTGTGGGCCATAGCAAAATAATAAATAAATTAAGAATATCAAAGTATATGAAAATATAGATGCATTAAAATGGGTTAGTGTGTCTGAAGCCAGAACTACTTCCAAACTTTAGCTTTAGAATTAAGTGGCACAATGCAATACATTTAAATAATATTTGGATATTAAAAATCTTACAGAATATGAATTTAAAAAAAAACATTATCACACTGCACTTTTTTAAAGATTAAACATTAAAGGTAACTGACCTGACTAATGAAGAAATCAGAGTGTTTCGCCTCTGCAGCTCTCTGAATAAACTTGTCAAATGGCAGTGTCCTGAAATACAGAATAATGTTCTCTTACGTAGAGTTCTCTCGTACTGCGTCGAAGAACGCTACGGGAAAGATATTTCTTTGTCGAGATTGAAGCCTAAAATTAATCCTTAATTTTGTAATAATGTAAAACGCTTTTCTGAAGCATACAACCTAGGCGGAGCAATACAGCTCACCCATTGGCTGCTCTGCCAGAAAAGCACAGCCTATGCGAGGCCAGGACGCTGACCAATGAGGGCGCTTCGCGCCCTTCTGCGTCACCTCCCGCCCAAACAGGCGTGGCCTAGGCCTATAAATACGAGCATAGCTGTCTAACACGCCGATTTTCTTAAATTCACGAAGCTGTACGCATCGCTGGATTGGATTCGAGCCGCCACAGCCGTTTGGAACAAGCACCTCAGCAGGACGCGCCTCTTACCTGAAGCCGCTGGTCATCGCCGCCTTCAGCCGCCGTTCCCTGCTGCGCTTCTCCGGCGTGGAATATCCTTTACATTATGTGTGTGTGTTTTGTGTGTGTGTTCGCCGTCGCGTCACACAGTTTTTCCACACTAAAAGAGCCGAGCGTCTTTTTCAAGATGTCTCGCACCTCCTGTGGCTCGTGTAGAGCCCCGCTCAGCGACGGGGACCACGTGCTTGTGTTTCCTGCCTGTGAGTATCACGCAGCTTCAGCTCTCGTCGATGGCGGCTGCCATCACTGTGATTTGATGCCTACGGTGACTCTGCGGACTCGCCTGGCGTTCATTTACTGAAGCTGCACCCTTTTTCCGCCCGCTGTAGTGCCGCGCCGTGAAAAGCGCCGTGCTCAGCGGAGCCCGGAACCTCCCTTCACCACGAGATGCTCGCCGCTGCTGCCGCTAGCTTCTCCGCCCGCTTCGCTCGACTCTCTGACCGACGGACAAGGGCCGCTGTGTGCCGCCGCGTCCGTCATGGATGAGGAAGATGAAGCCGTGTCTGTGAAGGACGACTGCTGTTCTCTCCTCGCTTCGGGTAGCGAGGGATGGGCGAGCTCCGAGGATCTCCCCTCCCCCGCCGCTCGTGAGCGTCGACGGAGAAAGACCAGCATCGATGCGCTTACCGGCTGGATGGCTGCTTTTCTGCAGAGGAACGTACGTTACCGTCCTCACGACCCGCGCCTTTTTCTTCCTGAATTCACGAGGAAATCGCGGAGTCCCGGAAAGCCCCGTTTTCAGCCAGGATGCGCATTTCTGCTTCGAGGAAAGCTACAGTGTTAAAATCCCGCCGCGGCCGGATTTCACTAAAATATCTCGCTCGCACAGTCCCAACATTCGCGACCGTGCCAGTGTATTTTGCAGTCACCAAATCGGCATCAATGCCCGTTTGCCTGCACACAGACGCCGTTTTCACGACGCCCCAGGTAAATCTGAAAATGTATTTACTGGTGTCCCGGCCACGGCCGATGGTGTAATGTGTGTATCCGTAATGCCCACGACCTAGTGCCCATTCGTACACACAAGCACAGCCCTACACAATACAGGGCTTGCACACATAAAATCGACCCGTGTCGGTTGTGCTTCACATGTAAGTTAGTGAACGTGCCCGCTTTTCAGTGCCCACAATCACTACACACTGCATGTCCCGTGGTTTCTGTAAAAACGAAACGAATGCACGGTCAGTCGGTTCTGATAGACAGTACTCTCTGTGCTACACGGTGTCCCGGCCACAGCCGATGATGTAATGTGTGTATCCGTAATGCCCACGACCTAGTGCCCATTCGTACACACAAGCACAGCCCTACACATACAGGGTTTGCACACATAAATCGACCCATTTCGATTGTGCATTATAGGTAGTGAGCGTGCCCGTTTTCAAGCGCCCACAATCACTACAAACTACATGTCACACGGTTTCTATGAAACGAAACCAATGCACGGTCAGTCAGTTCTAATAGACAGTACTTCCCAGTGCTATAAATGTACCCGCGTTCACGCACCCACATTTATTCTCAAACATGCCGAGCCGTACGGGGTTCGCACCGCGCGCTCTCTCTTTCACCTGAGAGAGCTGAGAGCGCGCGCGGGCTGCCCGCTCGATTAAGCGCGCCCCCGCATCACGCTGCAATGGCGCCCATGTTACAGCACACGACTGCTCTCGTGTCGCCGCCATTTCGCGACCAGAGCCCGGTTTTTCAACCCGTGCAAGCACAGCCCTGAACAACGCAGGGTCTGCACACATAAAATCGGCTCATGCCGATTGTGTTTTACATGTAGTGAGCGTGACCCACTGCCAAGTGCCCACAACCACTACACACTGCACGTTCCGCGGTTTTCTGTAAAAACGAAACTAACGAACGGTCAGTCAGTACACAAAAACAGTGTTCCCGGTGTTATAAATGTGCCCGCCACCAAGCGCCCACGTTTATTCACAAACATCACGAGCCCTACGGGACTCGTCCCGCGCGCTCTCTCTCGACACAGAGAGCTGAGCGCGCGCGGGATGCATACTGTGTTAAACATGCCCCCCGCCTCACACGCCACGGCGTCCATGTCACAGCACACGGTTGCTCTCGTGTCGCCGCCATTTCGCGACCAGGGCCCAGATTACATTCAACCCCTAGTCACACGTGCAGATGCATGGGAATGACTTCCCGGGGTCTCAGAATGGGTGCTAGAGACTATAAAAAGAGGCTATTCGCTACAGTTTCATCGACGCCCTCCCCGTTTCACGGGAAAAGTCGAAACCACGGTAAAAACAGAAGTAGCACATCTACTTCGAGCCGAAATAGCGAAGCTATTGAGCAAAGGGGCCATAGAGCCTTTATCTCAAGCTCAGAGCGAAGGGGGTCTGTACAGCAGATATTTCCTGGTACCGAAGAAAGACGGGGGTCTCAGACCCATTTTAGATCTAAGGCGTCTGAACAAAACGCTAACAAAGCGGAAGTTCAGAATGCTCACGACCAGAAAAATCCTCGCGCAAATTCGCCGAGGAGACTGGTTTATGGCGATAGATCTGAAAGACGCGTATTTTCACATACAAATTGCGTCACGTCACAGGCGATTTTGAGATTCGCCTTCGAGGGCCGGGCATATCAGTACACAGTCCTGCCATTCGGCCTATCCCTAGCACCTCGTACATTTACAGTGTGCATGGACGCGGCGCTGGCACCCCTGAGACTCCGAGGCGTTCGAATTCTGAACTATTTGGACGATTGGCTGATTCTAGCTCAATCTCCGTCAGAACTCGCTCACCACAAGACACTAATACTCGATCACCTCGAGTGCTTAGGTCTGAGAGTCAATTGGGAGAAAAGTTCACTGTTTCCCAGTCAAAGGATCTCCTTTTTAGGACTGGATCTGAACTCACTGTCTATGACAGCACGCCTGTCATCACAGCGCAGGCGAAATACCCTGCAAATGGCGAAATCCTTCCGCAGCGGCCACATAGTGCCGCTCAGGAGATTTCAGAAAATGCTGGGCCTCATGGCCTCAGCCTCTACAGTGCTGCAGTTGGGCCTGCTGCGCATGCGCCCACTACAGTTCTGGTTGAGAACGCGCGTACCGCGCCGAGCATGGTTACACGGTCGTTATCGCCTCAAGGTCACTCAGGAATGCATTTCAGCCCTGACACCATGGAGAGCGTCAGACTGGTACCGGTCAGGTGTAAGCCTGGGGACTTCCTCGAGCCTGAAGGTAGTGTCCACGGACGCGTCCACCTCAGGCTGGGGAGCACTGCTCGACGGCAGACCGCTCTTTGGCCAATGGGCAGAGCGAGCCAAACTACCGCACATAAACTGCCTGGAAATGATGGCGGTGGACTTTGCGCTGAGGCGTTTCTGTCCCCGGATAAAAGGACACACGTCCTGGTCCGCTCGGACAACGTGTCGGTAGTAGCCTACATAAACCACCAGGGTGGCCTGAGGTCCCGAAACCTATTCAGGTTAGCGGAACGCCTACTGGTGTGGGCCCAGCACAACCTGCGCTCGTTAAGAGCAATACACGTGCCAGGCCACTTGAACGTAGGCCCGGACAGACTCTCACGGAACAATGTTCCTACGGGAGAGTGGTCCCTACACACACAGACAGTGCGTCTGCTGTGGAAAAGGTTCGGCAGAGCGGAAATAGACCTGCTTGCAAACCAGGAAAACGCTCACTGCCCAGAATTCTTTTCGAAGAGCGCGAACGCGCTGGCCAGAGTCTGGCCCCGCCGTCCGCTCTATGCCTTTCCTCCTGTCTCACTCCTGCCTCAAGTGCTGGAGCGTATCAAGGAGAGCGGATGCTCGGTACTACTGGTTGCTCCATACTGGACGAATCAGACCTGGTTCCCAGCTTTGATGCGACTAAAAAGTACTGCCCCGTGGCCGATTCCAGTGAGGAGAGACCTCCTCTCACAGGCCAAGGGCGCGATCCTGCATCCTCACCCCGAGCTTTGGTCCCTACACGTATGGGCCATAAACGGGTACCCGCTAACCTCCCAAGAGGAGTGTTAGACACGATCGAGCAAGCTAGGGCTCCGTCTACTAGACGGCTCTACGCTTCCAAATGGTCGGTGTTCTCTGGATGGTGTTCAGATCAAGGTCTGTCACCACTTCAGTGTGGAGAACCGGAGATTCTCTCCTTCTTGCAAGAGCTATTGGATAAGGGAAGAACCCCATCCACGCTCAAAGTCTATGTGGCTGCCATATCAGCGTTCGTTAATCCAACGCTTGGCCGTTCACTAGGCAGGAACGACCTGGTGGTCCGTTTCCTTAGAGGCGCCAGGAGGTTAAACCCCCCAAGGCCCCCCTCAGTCCCCGTTTGGGACCTTTCTACAGTGTTGAACGCTATGAAAGGGGCCCCTTTCGAGCCTATTCACTCAGTTGACATGAAACACCTGTCTTTCAAGACCGTGTTTCTTTTGGCTCTCGCTTCAGTGAAGTGTGTGGGAGACTTGCAAGCGCTCTCAGTGAGAGCTTCTTGTATGGAGTTCGGGCCAAACGACTCTGTAGTCGTATTGAAACCGAAGCATGGGTACGTGCCTAAGTCCCTCAACACACCGTTCAGGGCTCAGGTCATCTCCCTGTCGGCTCTGCCGGCTTCAGAGGACGGAAATAGCCCCCTTTGCCCGGTCAGGGCATTAAGAGCTTATGTGTCCCGCTCCGCTGTTTTTCGACAGACGGAGCAGCTCTTTGTTTCGTTCAACGGACGCTCCAAGGGGCGAGCCGCGACGAAACAGAGTCTGTCTCGATGGGTAGTGGACGCCATTGCGCTAGCCTACGCATCTAGAGGTTTGGAATGCCCTTTGGGCATCAGAGCACATTCCACGAGAGGCATGGCCTCTTCATGGGCTTGGTATAGCGGAATCTCGTTACAAGATATCTGTATGGCGGCAGGCTGGGCCTCCCCGTCTACATTTATTAGGTTCTATAACCTAGAGGTTCCTGCGTTGCAGGCTAAACTGCTCTCGGTCTAGAAGACTATGCATTAGTGTCCTGCCCCGCGCTGCGGCCCAGGTCACTTCAATGTTAATATGTATAAGTGTTTCTGCCCCGCGATGCGGCCCAGGTCACTTCAATGTTTAATGTGTATAAGTGTTCCTGCCCCGCGCTGCGGCCCAGGTCACTTCAATGTTTAAGCATCACTCACTGACAATGTGTCCCATGAGCATGCTATTACCCCTCATATATATCTATATTTACATATATATGCTATTATGCCTTAAGAGGCACTACTATAAAGGGATGATGCTAATTTAGCCGCTCTCCCTATACTTCTTGGGGTAGGCACTTGTATACCAGGGCGCGCGCGCCCTTAGGTGTCTGTGTCGGTCCAAGAGCACGCACGGCGTTTTACATGGGGTTCCCGTAGCGTTCTTCGACGCAGTACGAGAGAACTCTACGTAAGAGAACGTACTCGGTTACTAACGTAACCTCGGTTCTCTCTAGAAGAGGGAACGAGTACTGCGTCTCATGGCCGTGCGTGTCCGCGCTGCGTCGCTTCATTGACGAAAATCGGCGTGTTAGACAGCTATGCTCGTATTTATAGGCCTAGGCCACGCCTGTTTGGGCGGGAGGTGACGCAGAAGGGCGCGAAGCGCCCTCATTGGTCAGCGTCCTGGCCTCGCATAGGCTGTGCTTTTCTGGCAGAGCAGCCAATGGGTGAGCTGTATTGCTCCGCCTAGGTTGTATGCTTCAGAAAAGCGTTTTACATTATTACAAAATTAAGGATTAATTTTAGGCTTCAATCTCGACAAAGAAATATCTTTCCCGTAGCGTTCTTCGACGCAGTACTCGTTCCCTCTTCTAGAGAGAACCGAGGTTACGTTAGTAACCGAGTACGTTTTAACTTACACAGTTTTTTGTTGGACTCGTGATCTGTGTTAAATCACACACCTGTACACAAAGTTCTTATGCAGAAAGTCCATCCTGGGCTCGGGGGACACGTGCACTTTGACCTCGCGGTCTCCCCCTTTTTCTGCGAGATAACTCACCGTCCACGCGCGCGCACATGGCCCCAGGGGCACGCGCTTTAGAACCACTGGTCTGCGCTGAACGAGACACGCGTTTCATTTACACGCAACACACTCACAACACCGCAACAAATTGTTGTTATTACACATAACACGAGTTACCAGAGGATATATGTCCTTCAAGAAAGTCTCTCTGTCCACATCGGTGTATACGGGCACCTCCAGCTTTTCCTGACAGTCCATTTCTGACAATCTGAAGCTGACTCCGAGTCCATTCGCTGCACTCTTTAGCCTTCCGAAACTGATAGGAAGTCCGACTCGTTTCTACGAGTCGACTCTTTCAAACAGTTATTTTCAAAGAACCGGTTAAAATTTCTCTAAAAAATGCTCTAAATTAAATCACTCAAGTAAAGCCACGTAGACATATATTGTTGTTTATTACTGTGTTTTTATACATAATGGTGGTTAAATGACTAGGTGAGTTGTTGACCATAGACAGTATATAAAGTTGTTGACCCGAGAAGAACCTCTCAGAACCATTCAGTCTGATTCGTTAACGAATCGCTCAGCCCGTTTTGAACATAGACATGACAAGGCTTTCTATACATGTCTATGGTTTTGAAAACCAATTCAAATGATTCATTTAAATAAACCGACTCAAAAGAACAATTTGTGGGAAAAATTGGACACATGAAAATATGTCACATGTGTTCTACGTCTCTTTTTTTTTTACAAACAATACACATAATATACATTTAATTAATGTAAATAAAGTGTAAGTTTGTTTTGTCTGCAAAAAATACTGATATAGTGCTGAAATCCGTTTTGTTTCTGTAAATGCGGAACTTTTCTCTCCTTTGTATGTTGTCAGTCGGATTCCCCTAACAGACGGCCCACTGAGGATGATGGGAGAAAGATGGCGCTGCCCTTACTGAGGTGCTGTAACGTTAGCTGTAACCGTAACAGGCCCGTTTCCATTCTGATCCGGTACTTTACATCAAACCCGCTTTTAGTGAGTCAGTCCAAACAAATCGCACCCGTATCGTCTTCTGTGTGTAGTGTTCGTCAGTACAGCTCTGAGAGACACAAACAGAACCAAAAAGTTGTTGTTGTCGGCATCCCGAACCCCTTCATCTGGTTCCGAACCCGCATCTACTTCTTTCTCATCCGAACTTACTTCGACAAAGAGTTTAGCATCGAGGAGTTCTCGGAAGGAGCCAAACTGGTGAGTTTTAGATTTGTCTCCTTTAATGTCATCACATCATGAAGTAAACCGACGGCGTGTTTTTTAAAATTGCTTAACCGACGACATGTTATGGACACTACATATAAATAATGTTAGAAGTTATAACTTGTTCATAATAATTATCGACCAAAAAGTCAATAATTGTATAAGACCCTTGTATTTTAGGCATTTATATTTTATGAATGAACATACCAAAAAAGATGCATGTTTAATTGTAATTGTAGTTTTAGCCTATCAACAAATGCCAAATTGTAAACATTACTTCACATTTAGAAAGGGTGGGGAGCATTATAATATGTTATACATATGTTTATACCATTTCTAAATCTCAATAACAAAATAATTGTTTAATTTTTTTTAAACAAGTTTTGTTTTTTTACTTTTCATGCCTCTTTCTTGACTCTTTCCTCTTTCTTTATTTGTGATTGTGAACTGTTTACTGTTTTGAGTAAGTCCTACATGATGATTTAAACCGAATATTAAAACCTGTCCTTTCTTTCTCAGGCTTTCTCACACGTTTCAAGATTGCTGTCTCAGTGTCAGTTCGAGTCTCTTGAGGGATTAGTGGCTAAAGATGTAAGAACATGTTATGAAGAGAACAATTATCCTATTATTTTCCTGTTGAAGATTATTTAATGTCAATATGAGTATATTATGTGTATGTAATATACTCCTATAATATATATTATTTATATTCTCTCCCATAGCTAATTGAAAAACTTGAGGAAAAATGCGCTCATCTGCCTGTGAGCCACCAGAGGGCGCTGTCAGCCGAGTCTGATGAGATCATGTACACAACTACTGGAGATGTGGGCATCTACTATGATGATAGCGGTGAGACCCTATAAGCTTCATACCACGCAATATTCGTCCAGGTAATGTTTAAGTATTGTTTGTGGGTGAGTAATTTAGAAAAAAATAGCTTTAGTTGTGTGTATCCAGCATATTTTCCTCCTTTTTATCGGACTGGTTCTTATGAAAGCCAATTTAGGTTACTACCCCCCCAGTTGCATAGACCAGGCTTAAAGGATTAGTTCACTTTTTTTTAAAAACTTTTGCTGATAATTTACTCACCCCCATGTCATCCAAGATGTCCATGTCTTTCTTTCTTCAGTCGAAAAGAAATTAAGGTTTTTGATGAAAACATTTCTCCATATTATGTACTTCACTGGGGACCAAACGGTTCAAGGTCCAAATGACAGTGTCAGTGCCGCTTCAAAGGGCTTTAAACGATACCAGACGGTGAATAAGGGTCTTATCTAGCGAAACGCTTGGTCATTTAAAAAATATAAGTTTTATAAGCACAAATGCTCGCCTTGCTCTGTTCTGTGATGTGCGTTCGTGACGTCACGTAATACGCAATTATGTTGAAAAGGTCACGCTTCTATGAAAAGTAAAACATTTCTATCCTGACGAACATTTTCTTTTGGGCTTTTTAATATTACAACACCCAGGATACGCACACGCAATGGGCATTTTAAACGATAAACTGACACAAAGCCATTTGAATATGTGTATATTGTCCTCCTTCCGCACATTTGTAAACACTGACTCTGTGAAGCGTGACCTTTTCAACGTAATTGCGTATTACGTGACGTCACGGACGTGCATCACAGAACAGAGCAAGGCGAGCGTTTGTGCTTATAAAACTTCAACTTTTATATTTATTTTTGAAATGACCGAGCGTTTCGCTAGATAAGACCCTTATTCACCGTCTGGTATCGTTTAAAGCCCTTTGAAGCGGCACTGACACTGTCATTTGGACCTTGAACCGTTTGGTCCCCAGTGAAGTACATAATATGGAGAAATGTTTTCATCAAAAACCTTAATTTCTTTTCGACTGAAGAAAGAAAGACATGGACATCTTGGATGACATTGGGGTGAGTAAATTATCAGCAAAAGTTTTTTTTTTAAGTGAACTAATCCTTTAAGCTTAGTCCCAGACTAAAATGCATGTTTGAGATGTTTTTACTGAAAGCAACTTGCACTGAGATATCTTAAAATATGTTAGTGTCATTGTTTTGTCTCAAGATGCACTCCAGTAATGTTTTTTTTTTCTAGGGCATATATAATATATATAAAAGCTACTCGAATGTCCTAATTGAACCAAGGCCTACTCCTGTCTTAATCTAAGCCCTGTCTGTGAAACCAGGCCAAGATGTTTTTAAAAAGATATAATTTTGTTTAAAGTAGTCCATAAATTCATATGTATGACAAAAATAATTGCAGTATCTTTCTTTTATTTTCAGGAAGGAAATTTGTAAGTATTTTGATGCGCTTCTGGTACTTAACGAGTGCCAGAATTCCTGAAGATGATATGGAGGGAGCGAGAATTTTCCAGGTTGCCATTGGTGGAGAGGGAGAGACACCAGAGGCCAAGAGATTGCTTACAGCCAATTATGAGTGAGTACTGTGATTACTCTTCATTGCTTGTATATTGCGTCTCATAGTGAGATTGAGATAGATTGCAAGATTCTTATTAATTATTGTTTATTACAGTTTAAATTGCTTATAAATATTATGATTAAGAGAAGCTTCCATTTACATTGAGTTAATGTCCAGAAATATAAGTTTTGTGTAAATATCAGTAAAAGTTATGTCTGTCTTGTTTTCTTTGTTTTGGCAGATTCCAAAGGGAGTTTACCCAGGGTGTGACTCCAGATTGGATCATCACAAGGATAGAACACTCAAAACTTCTTGACTAAGGGTGTATTCACACCAGGAAAGTCCGATAGTTCACTTGCTTTGGTCCGGACCAAATAATTTTTTAGTTTTTTTGTTTGGTACGGTTCGCTTTCACACTGCTCTTTTTGCAAGTGAACCAAAATGTGTAAACAAAACCACACGTGTGCTAAGGTCGTCCATTCATTGGACAAGGATTCTCAAGTAGGGAAATCAGGAAGTGCAACAAAAAAAAGGCTCGGAGATTTAAAAAATATAAAAATAAATTAAAAATAAATTTAGAGATATTTCGTAGGCTACTGCAATATTTGTTCTTTTTGTCTCGTTATTTCGAAATAATATGTGTGCGTGCATCTGTAAATCCGGTGACGCGTGTATTGATTTTATTAATAAACAAGTGTTTTCTCTAAAAGTGTCGACTCGGCTGCAAAGATGAAGTTGACGATCGCCATCTCCATGTGAACGCGCTTATAGAGAGAAATGAACATAAATAAGCCTAATAATGGATTACATAATCAGAGAGTAGCCTTTTTCTTTTTTCGTTTTGAATTATTTCGTTTAAAGACATTTCAAGCTTTGTGTATTTGGTGTATTTGTCATGTCTGTGTGAGGCATACACTGAGTTTCGTTAAGTTAGGATGAGCTCTAGTTCACGTGCAATGCAAGTGAGCGCGCGGCCGCCTCCGTTATATTTGTTTCGTCGGCCTAGGCTATTCATTAAATACAGACAATTGGTTGATGAAAAATGTATTAAAATTAAGATACAATTTATACAAAACGAAATTCACTTTAAAGAAAGGCTTTCTATAACAACTTCAACTTCAACGGTCAAAATCATGTCTGACCCGCTCCATGTCTCATATTGCGCATCCTTGGTCGTGCTGTTCACTTTTCATAAATCAACATAAATGGGAAAAAAAATAACATTATAATATTTTAACAAATATGAAACGCGCTTTTTTAAATGGCTACAACAGTATAGTAGGCCTACATAACCTACTCTCTATTTGTACAAATTTCTGCACATTAATTTAATTCTGAATTTTGCACACATAAGTTGAAAGGCATTTGTTCAAATCAAGTTCACGGATAATTGTGCGTGCATTTATTAGCCTAATCATTATGATACTAAAATCCTAACAAATAGGCTATGCTATGTACAAAAAATCAGATGAGTTCTCTCGAAAAATCTCTCGTTCACGTTCATTGTATTAAAAGTGATTCGTTCAGCGTTCGGCGAAAATATCACGCGTTCAGTGAACACGGTCATGCACAACACTGCCAATGATGCACACACGACGCGCAGAATGACGCGCAACAGTATCGTGTGGCCAGACAGCGCGCCGGAATGGAATTCTCTTTCGCACTTGAATGAACAATATTGGGTCGATATTGATATTGGGCCGATATTGGGTCGGTTCATGTTCACATCGTAAACGAACCGTACCAGAGTTCGTTTGGAACCGTACCGAGACCACCTCTTCAGCTGGGTCTCGGTTCGATTGTTTGGTCCGCACCCGAGTTCGATTGCTGTATTCACACCTGCCCAAAAGGTCCGCACCAAGGGGGGAAACGAACTAGAGTTCGATTCAATCGAACCAAACAAGGCAGGTGTGAATACACCCTAAGTGTGCTGAACTTGAATTTTTTTTTGTTCATTCAATACTGCTCAACATGCCAACAAATTTAGGCTTGAATCTCTAACCCTCACTGGAAAAAAATTATTGTTATGAATGGTGGTTTCATATGTGCTTCAGTGGATCTCATCTCACTGATCTTAGATTAAGATGAGTGATTGTTCAGATTAATGTTTGTAAATTTGTAAGGCTCATTGGAATATTTTTATTTTATTTTTATGAATCAGAATCTGCTTTATTGGCCAAGTATGAGCATACAAGGAATTTGTTACAGGTTTAGAGCAAACCAACATTGCTGGACTGAACGAGACATAAACTAATACAACATGATTATGGATACTACATGACAGTCAAAATGTAAACACATTTAGGAACACAACAGTTTTTTTGTTTTGTTTTTCAACATAATTGACTTTTGGTGTCAAATTGTGCAAACTGTGCAATTGAACTGTAACACTGTATCAGAAGCATCTGAAAACCTTTGAATCACTGCTTGGGTCATTTAAAAGACAGGCGAATACAGATTTGATGAACTGACCTTCTTTTAACGGTTTTATCAAAATGTACATCTTATGCAAAACAGCAGCAACAAGTAACATCTGTTTTTTATTTCATATTAAAATATCATAATTCATCAAAACATTGTACATTTAAATTATTCTGGCTGAATATTATAAATGGTTAGTTGTTCTAATGGAATCTTTATTTTGCGATATGTCATATACAGTACAACTGAAAAAATAGCCATATACTGAATTAATTTGAAACCAAATATATATATATATTTTTTTTCTTTATGGTTATTATTTTTCTCTAACATGTAGTAATGCAGTACCTTTTAGAACTTTGTAACTTCAATTCAATTCAATTCAACTTTATTTCACCATGTATACAGATACTAGGAATTTGGATTGGTCTTCTCCATGCAGGCAACACACAGTAAAACAGAAAGACAAAGAAAAACAAAGACAAAAACACAAAAACAGGACAGACAGCGACATTATGAGCAATAGGTTAATATGAGTGTAGAATCTAAATAGTGTTGTGTTAAAAATAAAAGATAAAGTGCAATGAATTCCAGATTTAAGAGTCATTCAGAAGGACTATTGCTTTGGGGAAAAAACTGTTGCGGTGGCGTGATGTTTTGGCCAGAAAGGCCCTGTACCGTTTTCCAGAGGGGAGAAGATTAAACAGACTGTTGGCAGGATGAGAGGGGTCGGCCGCAATCTTCACAGCTCTGGTAATGGACCAGATTAGAACTTAAAAACATATGTCTGTAATTAAGTTAAGGAGATGTTTCTGAGAGATTTTCAGATATATGCTTTGGTCAAGCTAAGACACCTTTAAACAATGTTAATTATAGCTGGATTATTAACTCAGTGGCAAGAAAATTAACAGGATTTTTTCACAACTGGTTTCTGTCATTTCTAAATGCAATGATTTGAAATGAAATTGAAGGCAATTCAACATAATCCACAAAAAAAGTACAGATGGTGTTACTTTTGGCAAATAATTTGGTTTGCAACAGGGGAAAATGCAAAATACTAGCAAGATGGAAAGTGCAATATTTTAGAGAATGAGAAGGTGACGTCACGGCTGACGTAAATTACACGCTGCCGCCATCTTAGGTCGTAACTAGTTGTAAACAGTGCTTGGAAACAGTTGTAATCAGATTAAAGAAAATTGCTATCTTTAATTTTGTATCCATTATATTAAGATAATGGCGATATGAAAGTGTACTGCATAAGATGAATTACTGATATTTGATGTGTAATCGTGCGATGCAGGCACTTTACGTCCCTTCGCCTTAAACTTATTCAAGGTGACGTGTGGACTTTGAATTCCCCCTCGAGTTACGCCTTTCTGCGTTTTAAATAGAGGAGAATTTTTCTACGATGATCCCACTGTTCTCGTGCCATCCCTCCCACTTTCAAATCTGATTGGTCAAACCTAGAACACATTCCCTCTACTCTCCTGTCTGCGTCGTGACGTCGTCCCAGGAGCTGCATGACAGGTCCGTAGGTGCCGTTTCCTATAGGTTCAAACACAGTGTGGGTTTACAACGAGGAAAGCGGAGACACGATTACAATGAATTTGTGAATATAATCAAGCTTATTTTGTGGAGACATGAGACTCGCTGTTTACGCGTTTTACGGCTTTGCTCTTGGGCTTTTGCTCGTGGGTTTGCGGGAATTATTATTTAGTTTCGAGGAGAATCGATGCAGCATGACATACATGTTCGAGTACCCAGAATACCGAGTGAGTATCACTGCAAACATAGTCTTTATCACTGTTGTTTTCTTGATATGTTTGGTTTGCATTTAGCTAAATGCACAATCTCTTGTAAATAAGGCAACATTTCTGGCTAAGGTTAGTGTGCACAATTCACTGGCAGGGGCAGGCCATTCATCAGTTCCTCATACCTGTCATTCTACCTGTTGTTTTGGCAATACTAGACAAACCTAGTAAGCTACATCAGTCATTACACAATGTATATGGGTAAAACCGTGGTATAAGGGGTCAGATTTGTTTATCCTCAGTCAAAACAATGAATGTATGACATTTAGAGTTTCATTTTGAGAAGTATATGTCACCATAATAAGCAGTTGCTTATTATATTAATAAACCTGCATAAAAACCTGTACATTAATTTGAAGTTTCGTTTGTGTCAGAAATCCTGTTCCACAATTCGATTTGTTTGTGGTCTTGCATTATTATCCTCTGCGCGTGAATATTCACAGTCATTTTGTGTGCGTGCGTTTGCAGCGCGTGCCGCTTCCGAGGCGTGTCGCGCGCCAGTACCCATCATACGGCCTGTATCTGTATGGAGAGGGCGCATATGCTCAGGAGACCAGAGGACTCAAGCTCACCGGCGCACCTGTGCTCTTCCTGCCTGGGAATGCGGGCAGCTACAAGCAAGGTGAGATGGAACTGTTTTTTCTTAAATATTTCAATCAGCGCATCTTATACATACACACATAGGTGATATAAATAGCTTGGCCTTGTTTAATTTGCCTCCGTTTTGACATCTGGGTGACAGAAAACCTGTTTGTTTGCTCAATCAGTCTTGATTATCCTCCTGACTTTGTCCCAACCCCCAATGCAAATGGAACTTTTTAGTGAGATGTGAGAGCTCATTGCAAAACAAAGATGTTGTTGTACTCTCTCTTGTAGCTCGTTCTCTGGGTTCAGTGGCGTTGAGGAAGGCTGAGAACCTGGAGAGAGGGATCCATATGAATGTGTTTACTATTGACTTCAACGAGGAGCTGGTGGCCCTGTACGGGGGCAGTTTGCGCAGACAGACTCAGTTTCTACATGAAAGCATCAAAGCCATCTTGCGCCTTTATAAGGTCAGAGGTCAAGAGGTTCTTTTTACTCTATATTTTTGACCCTTTACTTCCACGTTCCTTCCTTAATTTTCTTTCTTTCCTTTTTTTTCCTTCACCCTTTCCTTTCTATCATTTTCTGTCCCTTTCTGTCTCTTTGTTGAAATTACAGATCACAAATTACAGTATTCTACACTTGTGTTAGTATGCACTGTGGTTTAAGAGCAATAACAGTAATAATCGAATTTATGGACCAGTATCTTTCTAGTATCAGTTTTGGATTGACCACACACAAACTATATATTCTTATAAAAAAATTACTTATAGTTTTATGATTCCATCCAGGTGGAAGATTTAATAATTGTTTGATATTTTGAGCAGATTTTAGAACGCATTGTTTTCATTTGCCAATGCATCTCCTTGCAACCATGTGTATGGTTCTGTGTGAATTTGTTTGTGTTGTGAACAACGTGAAAGTCTGGTATGACTATGATCCTTGTTTGTTTAGTGTATGATGCCCAGTTTATCCCTCTGCAAGTCAGCAAGTGGATGATGCCAGACTTTAAAAGTCATGTAGTGTATTCCAGCCTTTATTGATTTAGTAATTAAAGCTCACTGCTATTAGTAGATTATCCACATCCAAACCAATGGTCTTTTTACTACATTCTCATGGCTGCAGGACCGTCCAGACCCCCCCACAGGTGTGGTTCTGGTGGGTCACTCCATGGGTGGAGTGGTGGCAAGAGCCTTGTTCACCCTGGCACGCTTCAATCCACGGCTGGTCAGCCTCATCATCACCCAGGCCTCCCCCCACCAGGAACCTGTCTTGTCTGTTGACACTTATATACTGGGTAGGGAAAAAAAAACATACATACACACATACAGTTGCAATCAAAATTATTTATAAAATGATTATACTGAAAGACATTTTGCTGCTGAGAACAAAATGTGATGAAAAATATTAAAGAAAGGCATTGAAAGTTTATTAATACACATTTTAATGATTCTTAGAACGTAAAGTTCATGAAAAATTTAAGAGGAAAAAATCGTATTGGCTCTAAAAATGTAAAAAATTACAAATCACATTTTGTGCAGAATCATTTATTCTTTATAACCTCCAATAAACGCTGCCTGTAAGTGCTTAGAAGCTTCTGTCACCTCTCGACTGCAATCTTGGCCCATTCCTCATTTGAAAAGCTTCCAGATCACTGATAATCTTTGTGTGTTTTTTTTCTCACCATACCACTGCTTTCTTTAAATTCCACCAAATATTTTCAATGAGATGTAAATCTGAAGACTGTACAGGCCACTCAAGAACATTCTACGACTGATCCCTGAACCAAGCTTCAGTAGATTTGGATGAATATCTAAAATGCTTTTTCCTCATTTTAGCAGGTCATCTTGAAATCCTTTGGCTGTAAATTGAGGGTTTTTCTCAATTGCTCTGATCAAACATTTTATTCCCCTTATTGTTCTTTTTCTTCAACACCCTCAAAGGTTTTCTGGTACAACAAATTTTAAACTTATGAATAAGGCTGCCAGCTGTATCTCTAGAAACTTTTAGAGTTTTGGATATCTTCTTGTAGCCATAGACTTTCTAGTGTATTAAAAAGTTCTCTATAGCTTTTGTGAGAGCTATTTTGACTTTTGCCTTTTGTCATATTTGATACTCAACTTTAGCACATGCATGGGCTAAATGTATGCATGTGTAACAGTACAGGCTTAATTGTGTTTTACACAATTACACAAACAACAGGGGTTGAATAATTAGGACTTAGTATTGCAAAAAAAAACTATAAGTCAAAAGCATTACATTGTAAATTAACATTATCACTTTTAATTAGGCACTAAACTGTTATAGATGCATGTTTTAAACTCTGTATCTTAAGAAAAGCTTACATTTGTAAATGATTACAGTCTCCAGATGGGTTGAATCATTTTGATTGCAATTGTACATGAACATAAATATGTACAGAAGATTTGTCTGAGAGTTTTGAAGGTACACTACTGTTCAAAAGTTTGGGGTGAGGTATTTTTTTTGTTAAAGAAATTAGTACGTACTTTTATTCTGCAAGGATGCATTAAATGGATAACAAGGGACAGTAAAGACATTTTTAGTTTTATCAAATATATTATTTTGAAATGTATCCAAGAATCCTTAAAATAATATGTATTACAGTTTCCACAAATATAAAGCAACACAGCTGTTTTCAACATTGATAATAATAATAAAAGTTTTTAAAGCACAAAATCAGCATATTATAATGATTTCTGAAGGATCATGTGACACTGAAGACTAGAGTAATGATGCTGAAAATTCAGCTTTGCATTACAGGAATAAATTACATTTCAAAATATATTAAAATAGAAAACAATTACTTTTAATTGTAATAATATTTGACAATATTACTGTAATTTTGATCAAATACCATTTGATCATGTACCCTTGCTGAACACAAGACTCTTTCCAAAAGATTAAAAAAATCGTATCAACCCCAAATTTTTTGTACACTTACTTTCTTAAACAAAAATTGACGCAAACATAGTTGGTACGCTAACGTCTGAATTGTGTGTCTGTTGTAGAGTTTTACTCCACAGTCAGGAATCGCTGGGCCACAAATGCTGAAGACCTTCGAAATATAACCGTTCTCTCTGTGGGTGGTGGTTACCTTGACTTCCAAGTGCGCTCTGGCTTGACGGCGCTGTCCTGTCCCATTGATGACTTCAATAAGATGTCAGTTGTGGTAGGTCTACAAGCCATTTTCTGTGAGATCTTTCTTTAAAAATGATCTTCAGTTAAATATTTCAACCTGAATATTTAAAGTACAAATTTTTTTAGTCTTTTTTTTTTTTACATGTGTGTTTTGTAAACTGGTTTTAGGTGACTGCAGTTCCTCGAACATGGGTTTCTACGGATCATATTTCCATTGTTTGGTATGTTTTTGTATGCTAACATTGAGCTTAATAACTGATGCCTAATTGTTTTGCTTTTAAGCTACTTAGCTTCTTAACAGCCAGTGAATTTCATTCTTTGTAATTTCAAATGATTCATACAAGGTGCAAGGAGCTGGTTCTGGCCACAGTTCGGGCGTTCTTCGACCTTATTGAACCTGAAACAGGGCAGGTGAGCACTGTGTGGAATTACAAATATAAGAATCCGTTTAATCCTTACATAACATCACTTGAAAAACAAAGGGGAAGTACATTGTATTTATATTTAAGATTATATATCAGATGAATTGTTCGGTTAAGCAAAGATTTTAGCAAGAGGTTCCTGCCAGTCCTGTTCTCTTTGTAAGTCTAATGAGTCTGATTTCTTCAGACTCTCACAATTTTGTCTTTAATGGCTCCTGAAGCCCCTGTCCCATTCTTTGAATAGTTATGCGGATTGGATTAGGACTGGTGACACTCTAGTCTTGAGTCTGGGGTGGGTTCCTATACCTGGATTCTTCATTTGCATGATTTAAGGTTGTCAGCCAGGTGCTTTGTCTCAATTTCTAAGCACTGCCTCCTAAAATCTATACAAACTACAATGTACACTGCCTTATTTAGTCTTGATGACTACAGCTACCAACAGCTCTTTCTCAATAAAGAATCCTGCTGAAGACTCAACCTCGTCACGTCTGAGATTCCTACACTGTCCTAAATTAATACCGTGTTAATGTTCGTGTTCAAGTTGTTTTTATTGACTCATGCTTCTCTTTAGTTTACAGAGAGTCCTGAGAAGCGAATGTCAGTGTTGAACTATCACTTCTTTAGACATCCAGTGCTACAGCCTGGAGAAGCACAAGAAGACCCTGTCACTTTCTCAGGTCTGTGTGCACATATATTTATAGTCTTATCAGTTTTCAACACAGCTGGAAGATTATATCTGAATCTCTGTTTCTTCTTCTTACTATTTTTATCCGAATCTATTCATCCATCCTTCCAGCTCCTCCTGAGGCATGGAAGGAGGTCAACACACTCCGTCTGTTCTACACTGCCCCCAAGGTGACAATATGTTTCATCATCTCTGGGAAAAATTATGCCAGCAGCTTTTCTCTGAACATTGCACTGATGTAAACCATCCTCTTGGCAGGAAGCTCAAGTCAAGTACTTCCTGTTTGCTCTCTCCAGTCGAAGGAAGGCCTACAGTCATTTCCATTGCCGCAGTAATAATATGGTGAGGGAGTCCAACAGCGTCACACTCAGAACCCTTTTTTCCTTTAAATGTATCATTTTGATTTGAATGTCTCCAAACATTAGTGAAATTAAGTCTATTTAAGAGCATTCCATTGACATTTTTTTTATGTGTTGTCAGCTGTCCCAGTCGTAAATGAAAATGTGCAGTATTATTGTGCATTTGAATGTGCATATAAATGGTTGAATATTATAAAGCAGAATTTACGGTAGTTCTTGAGTATAAATTAAGAAAAAAAATGCTTGTTAATTTTCCAAAGCATTTGGATTCTCACTGCTCACACTTGTAAAAAAAAAAATTATAAATAGTACTGTAATAAACAAAAAAGTACATATTTAGCAGGATAATACAGTTTTTCCTTCATGCAGGCTGTGGTCCAAGTATCCATCATGACTTATGCTCATTGTAAATGTTCTCAAGCATGTTTTGAAGAGCTCTGTTTATCTCTGCATGTTTAACAGGAAATGACCAGCTGGCTGTACGGCTGCACACAGATGAGCGGCTCCATGTGGTGAGTAAAGTGAACCACATGAATTCCAATCCTCTTGTAACTGGAAATGACCAGGGCCCATAGAGAATCTGCGCCAGTAATTTCTGCAGTATACAAATGCATGTCTTTCACAAAGTTGGCACATTTTCATGAGTCTGGTGCATCGCTCGCACATCCTGATCCATATCCATACCAGCAATGGACTATTGTTGATAATGTATTAGTACGCTATATTATTTGCTTTGTAAAGTTTCTTTCTCTGTTTTTCTTAATTTTCTAGTGTTCAGGCAATAGATCTGTCATCTGAGACAGAGCTCCTTCCAGCCTATAAGGTCAGTCTAGTTTTTTTTACACACAAAAACAACTTATAATACTACATTTAAAAATAAATTTGATCTATAAACCGTCTGTTTTTTTTATAGGCGGTGACAGTGAAAATCAGTGAACTCTTGTCGGTCTCTCATCTAATCATTGATGCCTCTAACCCCAGCGGAGGACAGGTTAACTTAGTCCACATTATCATGTTCATCATGAAAACTTCCACAGACCACATTAGTATATCTTTCTTTTTAAAACATGCATTGGTTGATTCATGTCATAACAATTTGCATGATGATGAACTATTTAAAGATCCATTCTAAATGCTTGATTGTCTGATTGTAGTTTTTAGTGGAGTGCGAGCTGCAGAGAGAGCAGAGCCTGACTGTCTCAGTGCAAGTGCCTCATACGCTGTCCTTTGGTGAGCCGAAATCACATACATGTATATGTTGACATTTTACTTTTAAGGCATTTAGCAGACACTATAATCCAGGGCAATGTTTTAGTATTTTTTTGTTCCCTTTTTTCTGTAGTGACATGCATGAACTTTTATTTTTATGCACATTTAAAGTTCCCCTGTTATGCCATTTTTAAGGTTTCTAATTTAGTTTTTGAGGTCTCCTAAAATAGGTTTACAAGCATCCAAGGAATGCGTGATTTTTTTTTTTTTTTTTTTAACCGAGAAACGAGACTCCCATTACCATATCTGAATTTCAGCTCTGGATGCTTACAAAGTGGATTTGATATGTCGACAACACAAACCAAACTCTTTCGGGGCTCCACTATAACTACAGAGTTTAATGGCGGGTCAAAGTAGACGTTGTTCGCTGGCAGCCAATGAAGACCATCGGCTGACATTATGTAAATTTGTTACAGACCTATGCAGGTTTGTGCAGGAAGCAAAACAGGAATTACTGCAGGAAGGAGTTACTAATGACTCGTTTCAGGCAGTTCGGAATCGGTTATTTATTTTGGAAAAAAACATTTATAATTTATATTAATAACTAATTTATAGTGCACTTTAATCTTTGAAACATTGCACACATTTTACATAAAATACAAACCGCTATATAGAACACTACATGCAATGTAATATCCAAAAAAGCATAATAGGGACATTTTAACTCTAGAATTGGCAGAAAAAATAAGAATGTAATAGTCGAATAAAATAGTGTCAAATACCGTCATTCTTACTTTTTAAAACCAAGTAAGTTGTGTTTAAGGAATGCAAACGCTTTAACCTGAATGTGACTGTTTGCAGGTCTGACCGTCAGTGACATCAGCATTAACTCATCTGGGCTGCTCCATACACTTCTGCTACAAGACTTTCATCAGGTGATCGCTCACAACATTTCATGTGTTCCTCTTTCCCTGTTAACCTCAGCTTCTCTATAGATTTAATCCCTCAGATTTTTCAAATATTCAGTTTTAATACATAGTAGAAGCGTTTTTAATGGTAGAAATCCCATAATAATCTTTAGCATTATAAAGTCTTTTGAGGATAATGTTCCTATTATTAGTAGTATTATTGGTAATCCATTAATCCTTTAATTAAAATAAGAAGTATACCCCAAAGCATAAGACATGTGAACTCTAGTTTGTGTTCCTTCAGGTTTATCAGGCTTTCAGAATAACGGTAATGAGTCACTGCAAAACCACTAAAGGTAACCAGTTCTGCTTCTTTTGCCAGAAATTCAGCATGGTGTTTTAAAAAGCTCACGTCTGATACCATACGTGTTGTGTTATACAGACAGACTGCCCAGTGTGTACAGAGTGAGGGTACCTTGGTTTCAAGAAGACTCATTTGCTATGGCGAGGTAGAATAATTAGCCAGCTTTCTTCCTCACCACAGCTCTCTTTTTGCATCAGAGTAGAGATGATTGTGTCTTCTAAAACTCTTTGTATGTTTTCAATCCCAAGTATTCCTTCGGTATCTGAGATCTACAGCATGCTTCACACCAGTCGCCCAGACAACACTTCCAGTGCCCTCCTGCAGCTCCACACTGCCCCCAACTGCCAATACAAGGTGTTTCATCCACATCCACAACATGTTTTCCTCAGGTAAACCTACCAGTAAGACAACTAACAATGTCTTGTTTTTCTACAGGTGTCTATTCGGACTTCGTTTCCCAAAGTGCTTGGGCAGGTGTGCTAACATTGTGGTATTTCATCTGCCAATTTTAACTTTGAACCCAGAGTCTCGTATTCAAAAGAAATCGTTGTTCTTTAGATTCTACGTTTCTGTGGTCCAGTTCTGCCGGTCTACTCGGCTGTAGTGCTTCTTCTGATGATCAGGGCTCAGCTGAGCTCCATCAAAAGATTGGGGCATCCTGTTGGAATGCAAGAAGCCATGAGTAAATCATTACAGGTCCACAAACTGGAACTTCCTGTCCTACTGCTGCTGCTGCTGCTCAGGTGAGTCTCGACACACAGTGTCTATCTGCTGTATTTGAATGCGGATTCTATTTTTCTGTATAACATAGGAGCCTAGTCAAGCAGTGCTCCCATTTTAATCTTTTCGAGGGGTTTTCTGCTGTAGGCAGAGCTGGTTTCATGATGTCTGGTCCTCTCTGGGTCTTCCGGGGGTGGATACTCTTCCTCTAATCTCTGTGGAAAACACATCCCAGGATCCAAAAGCCTCTATGCAGGAATGGCCTCGTCTGGTATCCCCACTGCTCTGTGTGCTCGGTGCAGCCATTGCATTCTGGGGTAGCACAGTCCTCAGAGTGTCTGTCTACTTCCTGTCCTTTTTTCTTGCTCCACTGCACAGGTGAAAATCATTTTAATAATTGCTTTGTAGTAGGTGCTCTAAATAAATAGATGTTTTGCATGAATTTTTTTTTCAGAGATCTAAATCCACAAACAAAAATAAACGCATTTGTCATTCTGTGAGTTCAACAATGCATTTATATAAATGTTAAAATGTTTCATATTTATACACTACTTTTTAAAATGTTAGGGTCAGTAATATTTTATTTTTTAAAGAAATTAATACTTTTATCCTTCATGGATGCATTCAATTTGAGTAAAGACATTTATAATGTTACAAAGATTTATTTTTCAAACAAATGCTCTTACAAAGAATCCTGGAAAAAAAAAATCACAGTTCCACCAAAATTTTAAGCAGAACTGTTTTCAACATTAATAATATTAATGTGTTTCATAAGCAATGTTTCATAAGCATCAAATCATCATATTAGAATGATTTCTGAAGGATCATGGGACACTGAAGACTGGAGTAATGGTGCTAAAAAAATTCAGCTTTGTTTTTAAAAATCTAGTAAAATCACAAAATTGTATTACAATTTAAAAATGCTATGTTACTATTTTTATATTGTAAAATAATATTTGAAAATAGAAAAAGCATTATGTATGTTATAACATCCCCAATGCAGATAATAGCTGAAATTGTTCACCTTCTGCCATAGAAACTAGTTGCCAGCTGCTGGTCTTTTCAGAAATGTTTTCACAAATCATGTGTGTGACACTGTGTTTGTTTGCAGACCTTCAGTGTCCCGGGACTGCGGCACGCTTCGTCTTCATACTCAGATTCTCCTGATGGTCTCTCTGAGTGTGCTCGGAGGCGTCACGTGTGGAGCGCTGGCTCTTATGGTCTCCACTCTTCTCCACTTCTACAGAGTGAGTGATCTGTCCTCCCTTCCTTAAGGCCGTTTCACACCTACTTCATATACAGTAGGTTAGGGTTGGTAAGAAATCATTATTCTAATCTTTTTTTACCTCAAGTTGGATGCTTGACTTAAGAAATGATTCCTGCTGATGCCTGTAATAGTTATTAAAATATTTGTCTTTCTTAATCTCCAATTAGTCTTAATTAACTATTTTCTTCATAATGAGTTTAGTCTTCTGTGATTGTCTGTCTTTGTCCAGGTGCTTAAATTACAGATGACTGAGAGATCACTGAGCCACATGTTGAACCTGGTATAAATGCCTTATTTTACATAATTTATCTTTCTTTTCTTTTTTTTACTCTAGTTGGCTCTCAGTACCTGTAATTTCTAAATGTTTTGTTCCCGATAAACCAGGCTCCCCAGAAAGTTTCACAAAACACAGAAAATGGTTTTCATGGCAGTGACTCTCACAGCAAGAGTAAAGAATGTAATGGCAGCCCTTTACTGTCAATATCAGTGCTACACGACGTCAGAGATGATCTGGAGCTCCACTTTAGTTTGTCCACAATGCTTACTCTTACCATGATGTTCAACGCCCCTTCCCTTATCCACTGGAAGAACAATCTCAGGTAACGGAGCAATTTAAGGTGCAAGTTGATTAGAAATTTCTAAATCTCTAGAAGAGAGAAAATGCCTTGAAGGTGAAGAGAAAGTACTCTATAGCCAAAGTCCTGTAGTAGTTTTTAATTTAAACATGTTTTTGTGTCTTGTTCAGATATTGGGTTCATTTGGATCCTGACCCCTGTTGGCCTCACATTGTGCCCCTGCTCATCAGCTCTGTTCTGCTTATCAACTGTAACACAAATACACTCCTCCGCAGGTTTGTGTGCATTTCTCACGGAATTAGCCATGTCATTTTACATCATTTAAAATAATGTTCATTACTGACACACTCTTCAGGAAGCTTAATATGGCAATAAAATAATCTCTAAAATATTTATGATGTTGCTTAAAGGCACAATATGTACGATTTTTGGATTAAAATATCCAAAAACCACTAGAATAATGTTATATATTTTGTTGACTTCTATACTTGCATTATCCCAAATGTTTCCAACAATGGTTAAAAAAGCTAAATTCTCAGGATTTAAACCGTGTGACAGCCCTTGTCATTACGTCGCCTGTCAACGACGTCATATCTGCATTACCCTCGTTTTCCGGTTTTACTTCTGTAGAAACCATGGAAACAACAAAGCTGCTTTAATATATTATGATTTATTAGATAGGTGAGCAACTGTTTGGATACCTGTATCGACTGAAAACTAATACTTGTATAGCTATATAGTTATATACTGTAGCTCAACACGTTTGTTTGAATCTCTTGTTTTCTTGAAACAACGAGTAACATGTTTGTACATGTATTTTAATTTGTCAGATAATGTGACCTGTATGAGTAGCAATAAGCTGCTTCAAGTTCAGGGAAGGAGGCGGACATTAAACATAGCTTTAAACGTATTATAAACATAAGCAATAAAACGAAAGGAGCATGAACGGCCGACTGCGGCATACAAGCATAATAAAAACAGCAACTGTAAAATGTTCCTGGCTCTCTTCCCCACCCTGAGACATATCACAGTAAAACTAATAAAACTTTAATACTTCAGCTCACTCATGAACATGATTTCTAGGGGTGTGCATTGGCACTGCCCTCACAATTCGATTCGATTACGATTCACCAGGTAACGATTCGATTCAATTCGATTCTACGATGCATTGCGATGCATCAAAATTCTACTGCACACAACAAGGCAAATTTTTCATCAGTCATGAGGCAATACAAGCAGTCATATATTGAACAACATTTTATTGGCTGCTATGTGTGTATTATCACTCTCCTGTATCTGACATAAATGTCATTAAACAAAATAAAATTTAATGGTAGGCTACAGGGTATTGTATATGGCATTTTCAAACCTGAAAAAGAAAACATAAATCACTGCTTTCTAGGGCTGTAATCTCCCAGTCGATTGTTGGTCGATACGTTCTTGCTTGACCAAAATTCTGATTAGTCGATTTTTTTCCACGTTCATTTCATCAGTTTTGCCGCGTTCATTTCATCAGTTTTGCAGTGTTCATTTCATCAGTTTTGCCGTGTTCATTTCATCAGTTTTGCCGTGTTCATTTCATCAGTTTTGCCGTGTTCATTTCATTCGTTTTGCGCGTTCATTTCATCAGTTTTGCCGCGTTCATTTAATTTGTTTTGCGCGTTCGTTTCATCAGTTTTGCCGCGTTCATTTAATTCGTTTTGCGCGTTCGTTTCATCAGGTGGAAAGCACTAATTGCTAATGGGGGTGTTTTCAGAGCACCCCTGTTTCACAGGTAACAGTCTGTCTTCAGAACACCCCCCTTGTTTTCACTTCTTTTGGATTAGCCCAAACCACTGGAGAAGAGAGACAAATTGAAGAAAGTAGGCTACTAGAAGGTTTGCTGAATATTATTTATTTAATTGAGAGACCGTTTAATTCATAGTCAGTCCTCTTCTACCATGTCAACAAAGACATCGGCAGTGTGGCAGCATTTTTTTTTTAGAAGACGGGAAAAATGATTGTGCGCAGTGCCACTGTTTGTATTAGTTTTGAGCCTAT
Organism: Phoxinus phoxinus; assembly: GCF_949152265.1. NCBI lineage: Eukaryota > Metazoa > Chordata > Actinopteri > Cypriniformes > Leuciscidae > Phoxinus > Phoxinus phoxinus. The sequence goes on along the minus strand of NC_136882.1, from coordinate 23,874,198 downwards.
GCTTTATTTTTCAGTTATGCACTTTATTTTGTTTTTGCTCTTGATCTGGTTTGTTTAATAAATATTATTTTTTTATTCAAATGGACGTGCCTTTTGTGTTTAAAAGTAAAAGCTTTATGTTAGTCTATTCGTGTCTCAGCCGCGAAGCTGCGCTCCTGTGTTCAGCCTCGTCTTGTTTAGTTTCCCATTAACTTCGTAGAATCCGAAATGTGCCCAGATGTCCGCTTTTCCAAGCTTTAGGTGCGTTTTTAATTACCCGTCTATCGCGGTCATCTCCCTCCGCCTCAGCCGTCTTGATTGTTGTTATGCCCACGAAAGTAACTTTATTGTCCAACTCAAGGCCAGAAAATAAACAGTGACATAATCGATTATGGCACTTTGCCGCATCGATGCTGAATCGTGCATATCCCGCATTGCGATGCATCGCCGAATCGATTATTGTTGACACCACTAATGATTTCTGAGTCCCATCAGATTGCTTTCCATCGGCTGTGGAGGGTGAAGAGGACAATTCTCATGATTCCACACACATTCGCAGCTTTATCACCTTTGTTAATGGTTTGAATAAGCAACCTCTAGCAGTGAAACTTACTTACTGTGCCTTTAAGTATAATTCAAAATCATCACAAATGTGTAGTGAATACATATACAGTACTGTGCAAAAGTCTTAGGCACGTTAGTATTTTCACAAAAAATGTTTTTAAGCCAGTTATTTATACATTTAGCTGTAGAGTGTCAGTAGAAAATATCAGTTTACATTTCCAAACATTACTTTTATTATTAATTGTAATAATCCTTTGAGAGTTTTGTATGCACAAGGAGTCTGACAACAGGCAGTAGGTCAGTTTCTCCAAGCGTCTTGGAGATGTTACTGCAGTTCTTCTGGATTTACTGTCTCAGTTGTTTTCTGTTTCTTCATGTAATCACAGACCGACTCAGTGATGCTGAGATCAGATCTCTGTGTGGACTGTGGAGCAGACCGGCTGTTGTCAGACTCCTTGTGCATACAAAAATCTCACTGGATTATTACAATAAAGGGCAAATGGAATGTTTGGAAATATGTAAGGGTTAATGTCCGACGAGGTGTCCATTGTCAGGTTTTATTTAAAACCTGACAATGGACACCTCGGAGGGCATTAACCCGCTTATACCATGGTCACTTGCCAAATAAAACATTTTTAAAACATTAGTTTATATTTTAATTAGGCTAAATCTAGTTTTTAACAAATAATAACTTGCCTGACGGTTTATTTAGCAACCGGAGACATTTATAGTCCGCTCAGCTTGTAGAACCCTTCAGGTTCAGAAATGCATTTTTTTTTTTTCATGAAACACAAAGGTAGGCATAGTTATTTTTTTATTACACATAAAACAATTACATCAGCGGTGTAATTTTCAAAGCTGGAGTCCATTTCTTTTTGAACAAAGTCTCTGAGTGTATTTACTGCCCATTTCGTATTATTTTTCGTGTTGATCTAATCTTTTTCGTCTTCTATTTGATTCAATTCTCCTGGTGTTAACGTTATCTCTTTGTATCGTTTCTCCGTTTTATTTAAATTTTTTTCTTTCTTCAGCAGCATCCCAGTCGTCAAAGTTGTCATATTCTCCATAAATGTTAAAAGAAATAACGAAGTCGCTCATTGTTGTATTAGTAGGCTATGTAATATCTAACTAACGTTAGATGTTTGTTTTGATAGAGCAAATTGTTAACGGATACTTTGACTGCCTGTTCCTATGGTTACTCACAGCTGTTGTAGGCAGCGCATTTATTTATTAATTTCGAATGGTAAACAGGCAGTTTCACCAGAACTACTTTACTAGGTGTCCTACATCACTTTTTAACGGACACCCTGCAGCCAATCAGAATCGAGTATTCACCCAGACCATGGTATAAAAACTGATATTTCCTACTGACAAACTACAGCACAATATATAAATAACTGGCTTAACCACTTTTTGTTGTAAAAAACTAATGTGCCTAAGACTTTTGCACAGTACTGTATATAGACAGTATATTATATACAGTATATTCAAACATAGACATATGTGCTTACAGTATTTTTGAAAGAAGTCTATGCTCACTAAGGCTGCATTTATTTGATCAAAAACAGTAAAACAGGATTGAAAAATAGTAGTGACTGTTCTTGTGATGGCAAAGCTGAAGTGTCACATTATCCTTCAGAAATTATGCTTATTTAATGCTGATTTGGTTCTTACGAAAAATTTTGTTATTATCAATGTCGAAAACATTTTCGCTGCTTAATATTTTTATAGAAGAAGCCATGAAATTTCCAAAAGGACAGCATTTATTTGAAATCAAATATATTTAGATCAATTGAATGTATCCTTTACATTAAAATAAAAGTAAAAGTATTAATTTCTTTCTTACAAAAAAAGTTAAAACAAGACTGTGTGTCTGTATCTACACTTGTATTTCAGCAAACGGATGCTTAATCTGATGCTCCATCTACTGCTGCCGCTGTGCGTGGGAATGCTGGCTTTTTGTCCGCTGCACATTTACAGAGTCACTTACTTCCTGTCCGCAGCACTTACCCTCTTGGTCTGTTCTTGTTTCTTTTCATCTCCCAACAAACTTTAAATGTGAGTATGCATTGAGATTAGAGCAAGACTTGAGTTTTGTATACATTTAGACCAGATCAGACCAAAACAGCCTTATAACCCTGTGTGTATTCAGTGGGATCACATGGACTTGTGACATCAGTGGACCAGCACATCCAGAGTTATGTGATTTGTAATCATTTGTAGTTTCTTGACAGGGTATTACATTTGTTAATGATGGCATGTCTGTATTCATGAGCAATACCTCTTGTCCATAAGGCTAGTTTTCCAGACACATTTTAAGCCCAGGCCTGAACCAGTTGCGGATTTAGGCACTGGCGACTTGGGCAACTCCCCAGGCCGGTATCTTGCCGGGGGGGCAGCAAGGGTTTTTGTTTTTTTACCTTGCAAAACAAAAAATGGAATGTGCGATCGGGTTTTTACTGCTCGGTATCGCATCAATGATATCATGCCACTAACCTCAATTCAATTAACAAGAATTTTTAACTATAGCCACTAGATGGCTGCAGATGATTACTCAACGGGTTTTCATTTAGATTTATGTTTAGACATTATAAAATCATCATTATTATTATTTTTTTTTGTGCAATTGTAACAATATTACTGTTAAACCTGAGCATGCTATTTAATCAGTGTCTGGGAAGCTAGCATGTACTGGTGTGTGTATTGGGGGTCGGGGGGGGGGGGGTGTATTGTTCTTATTTAGTGTTAATTCTTAAAGTCAACATGAAATCATAATTTATTGGGATACGCAATATATCAGTAAAAAAAAGAATATCTGAAAACAGATATGGTAAAGGCTTTTTTTTTTTTATCAGCATCTGACGACATTTAATTTAGTTTAGTCATAGTCTAAAAATCATAGTGATTTTGGCAAGGGAAAATGCTTTTACAATTCATTCCAGCCCCTGTTAACCAATCGATGTTTACACATTTTTCTGTCAATCATGCTTGTTCATGGAAATCTTCACTTCATTCTTTAGTCAATTTCCAGTTTCATACCATACATCATTATAAAAATGATTTCGAATGCTTTTTCATGTTGACTTTAAGGGTGACTTTAAAGACTTTAGGTGTTTGTTCTGCTTTTCTGCAATTCACATGTCTGTTTGTGAGTGATCGGATCTCTGCCTGTTCTATCTTCGATCTGTCATTTCTGCCTTAAATCATTTAGCTTTGAATGCACATGTAATGCCTGTAAATTCTGAAATCTCTCAGATCTGTTCGTATTAACGCCTTTTTTTATTATTATAATTTGTTTTGCATTAGCTGAAGCTGTAAGGCAAGGAACATAACATAGGTGCAATCACTGAACTGGGCAGACAAGCAATATGATGATGATTTTATATTAGCATCAATGTGCACAATTTGTGGTGTTAAAAAGACATCAGTTACATTTATGGTTATAGAGCAGTCTCATAACCTGAGACGAATTATTAGAAACACTGCCAGTCACAGTAGCCATGAGATTGTTGCTGTCTGAATAGCTTTTTTACTGTAATGTTTGAAGAATGCTGTTGATGGTGTGTGTTCCTCACACACTGCTCAGCAGCGTCCATCTGCTCTTTCATCATTTGATCTGCTCATGATTCAGGATCGCTTAACCTGAGAGCTGAAAAGATACTTTTGTCATCCTGAATCAAATGAGAGAAACGGTGCCTTTCTTGTAATATGCCCCTGCTTCTCTGAAAAAGATTTGCAATTTAACCTTCTCGTCATAGAGGACGGATGTTGAGGATATTTGTCAGTCCATCCAAGTAGTCTGATATTTAAATCAGATTTCCTTCTCTCACAGGATGTACTTGACCAAAAAAAAAATACTCATATGGCACGGAATTATGTCCTCTGCACTGTGAATGTACGAGTGTGTGTATTTGAGATGTTTTGCAGTGAGCTTTGAAGTGTGGTGTCTTTTTTATGGTATGTTGCAATCTTGCTCTGCCTCGTGCTAAATTTAAGCGTTTTTTTGTGGTGAAAGTCTGAAAGGATGCCTTTTTTTCTATCAGTATGATTGTGACTGATCGTTTTCATCGATGTTCACTGTGATGTGCCACAATATTTTGAGGCCAGGATCTGATTTTATGTCTCGAAGCAAGGACTGCTTATTTAGGGCCAGATCTGTCCTGGTCATGTAATGAGTACACTCACCGTCTGCAATGAAGCCAAACAGATCCAACAGAAACTCTTTAACTCTGCAGCAATGACAGCAATGTTTGTATTGATGCTGGTGAGGCTTCTGCTGAGTGAAATTTAATGACAAACTTGCATAAACTTATTTTGTTTAATAGAGTGTTATGTGATAATATTAACAGTTCAATGTTAATTGTAAAGATAGGAATTCTCTACAGGAAATTTCCAAAGGTTGGGTTCAATACGATATCTTAATTAACAAATAAATAAATATATAATTTTTAAAAAATAGAATTTTATCACTTCTGATCAACTGAATGCTCCCTTGCTGAATAAAATTGATGTCAAATGCTTTTTTTTTTTTTACTTTAAATTCAGTAATGAATCCTGAAAAAAAAATCATGGTTTCCACCAAATATTAATTGGCACAACCTTTTTCAACATGGGTAAGATGTGTTTCTTGAGCACCAAATCAACATATTAAAATAGTTTCTGAAGGATCATGTGATATTGGAGACTAGACAAATGGCTACTGAAAATTCATGTAAATAAAATTTGAAAATGTATTAAAATGAGAAATATTTCACAAATTTACTGTATTTCTGATCACATAAGCTTTGGTGACCAAAAATATCTTACCGACCGCTAAACTTCGAATGGAAAAGATTAAAACTGCGTTTTTAAATTCAAGTCTCCAACGTTAATGTTAAAAATTGATTGATAATTAAAAAATGTATTATAAAGCAAAAAAACTAAATGTTCAGTATTACATTATATTTTTATTTTTATATCAGTCGAACAATAATCAACCTTTAAAAACAAATGTGTTTGGAGGGAACAAAAGTCTACACTCCTGAACATCCCACAGTCCTGTTCTGTGAGAAACACAAATTCAGTGTGTCTGTTGGTTTTGAGTGGGGTCTCAGATGGGCTTCAAGTTTAGCTGTGACTGTTTTGACTTTTTATTATTTGTATAAAATGCAGCGCTCTGCCTCATGAACCTAAATGCTGTTTTGCTTTAATATAATTGCAGTGACTCACTCATTACAGTGACTCGTCTGTTTTATATAATGGAGAGGTTTAAATCTGTATTGTAAGGAGTTGATGTCTCAGTTGAAAGCTGAATAATAGGCATTTACATTTGTAATATTTTAAAATGAAAGCATAAATCAGCAGTAAATTGCTCATTAAAACATATTACAAAATGTTTACTAAGAGATGTAGAAGGTAATACAAGTGTGATTATAGTGCTGTTTTGCTTGGTTTGTGGTGCTTTTGTAATGAACATATTTCACTCATGTGCGGTAACTAAACTTCAAGAGAGTGTTAATAAACATTTGTCAAAGCCTCTTTTATACTGATCTGTGATGAAGCACTGTCTGTTAGCACATGCATGCTAACATATTAGCACTTCTATGCCAGTCGGGCTGATTTAACATCATTGGCTTGCACCTGTTTGGCCAAACAGCAGAGTCACTGTGATTGGCTGTGATCATTGTTTTCTTAATATGGTTATTATTATTATTATTCATGCTCATTTCTGGAGCATCTTTTATTGTTATTTAAAACACAGACATGCTAGAAAGTGTCATATGTTGTGGACCTGTTTTGTAATAAGATTGTTACAGACTGTGCAGGATAACAAGGTATTTGCCTATTTATTTGTATATGGTGAAATAACAAACTGAACATTCTCAGGTTGCGAATAATGTATTGTGGAGTCAGTGGCTTGTAGTGTTTATATATCTTAATGTTATTTTACCCCAGAATACGTGCAATTTGAGCACTACTACAGTTCCAATAAAATTGTTTTTATGGTTATAATTGTTTTATGGTTCTCAAGTTTATTTGTGTGTGTTTGTGTGGGTGGTAAGGTTATTTTATTATTTTCTTTTTTTAGATCCAAAAAAAGTCTAACAAGAATACAATGCATGATGTGAAGATGTGATGTACAGCAATGTTGTACACCAATGTATTATATGAGGATTATTTGAAGCATGGTGAGGGTACATTAACTTGTGGTTATATCATGCATAAAACAGTATACAATAATAATAAAAAAAGACTGTATAAGACCATAATAATCACACACAATATCCTGGAGATATGCATATTCATTCATGGAAGGTTTTTGTATGAATGAATGGCGAAGAGTCCTTTTTTATGGCATTAATGTGAGCGTTCACTATTCATTCCTTTTTGTTGTAAATGGCTCTGGTTCTGCCTGGGTGTTAGTTGCAGTTCGGGGGTAGTTCACAGAACTCCAACACATAGGCTAGTTTGTTGGAAGAGGGGGTTTGCATGATTATTATTTTAGTTTAGTTTATTTAATTGTATTGTACATTAAAAAACAACTCAAATTGGCCAACGTGCTTTGGAGCTAGGCCTTAAAAACAAACGTGATCTCCTCCCGGGTTAGTGACATCACTAACCCTAAAATTTACATAAACATGAATCTGAGGAATCATTTCCCAACTACAGAACTTCTGTCCTTTTAATAAGAAGAAAACAATTTGATGGTATTGGATCCCTATCCACTGACGCTCTAAAATAATTCTGTTCAGTTGTATCAAATGCTGCTGTAAAATCAAGGAGAATGAGAACAGCAAGCGATAAATCATTGCTCACTTTTAAAGGGCACCTATTATGACATTTAAAATGTTCCTAATGTTGTTTAGGGAGTACCCAACAACAGTTTTACGTGCATGCAATGTCAAAAAACACTTTTGTTTTCGTATAATATGCATTTATTTTTACCTGATTTGCTCACCGACTCCCAAATGAATCGTTCAATGACTCATTTTTCCAAACCCCTCCTTTGCGCGACGCTAATCTGCGATTGGTCAGATGACCCAGCAGTGTTTACAGAGATAATAGTTATTGTTTAACACGGAGTACAATTATGCTTTTATCAATTAAATCGTGTTATAATAATGATTATAGTCCACTGCTTTGTAGTTTGTAGTAAAAAACAAAAAATAAGATAAAGAATTTAATGTTATGTTAGCGAGCATAGCCCAGAGTTCATATTGTAAAAGCACAATCAGTCTTTGTTTGCATTAGCCCGATGCATAAACAAAACGTTTTTACAAAAAAAAAAAATGCAGTTACGTTACTACGAGGTATTACTCTATTTTTTAAGACAACTCCGAAAACAACGACAAACACTTCACATATCTCAATACAATTTCCATTGAAGACCTAGAAGCTAAACGGTGCTTACACAACAAACAAAATAATTATTAAGCATGCTACATAAAACATAAAAACAACAATTATTAATAACACTTACAGGTTGTGATACGGAGGAGGAAGCTGATGCAAATACACTTGGAACTGAACTCAATATCAGCCAGCTCGGGAATCCAAGTTTGATTGCATTTAAAAAGCAATCGTCTTCAAAATGGCGCGAACAAAGCACAAGGCTCGGACTATACTTCTGTGGTATAGTTATATGAATTGTAACCACTTACTCTTCAAATGCTCCTCCTTGGGCATATGAAAAAAGTTGGCTTTTGAGTCGCACTTCAGAACAGCATCTTCTCGTCGCCCTGATGTTTTCCAGTTTTCCCTGGCCTTGGAGCGCAATAAGTGGGCGTATCGTATTCAAATAACTTGACAAGTTGACGTCATCTAGTCAGAGAAAAAGCTTCGGTCTTCTAACGATTCATAAAAATGACTCAGAGTCGACTCTTACTTTTGAAAGACAATAACTTTATATACGGTGCACTTTCATATTTCAAACTTTGCAGGATGTTTTTGTTCACTTAGATCTATGTTACACACTACATGAAAGGTAAATTTCAAAATTCCATAATAGGTGCCCTTTAAAAGAGCAGACTACATAGAACCTAAAACCTGACTAAAATTTATAAAAATTAATTATAAATAAATAAATGAGAACAGCTGAAGACAAACAAACTTCTCAAAACTTTTAGATAAATTATTACTTTGGAATTGGGCGAAATTTTACTAAAAACAAAATGATCAAGTGTAGGCTTTTTAAGAAGAGGATGTGTTATAGCATCTTTAGACAGGATGGGACTATATAACATTTGCTAAACTACTATTTATGATACATACAATTGTTGGGCCCACAACATCTAGAACCTGGAGAAGAAGATGAGAAGGAATGCCATAATAAGCAAGTAGGTCTCAAGTGCTGAACTATATCTACAAGATCAGAAAGAGAGCGGTTCAAAACTAGATAATGCAGAGCAAGGAGTAAATTCTATAGAGTAAAGATCAGTAGAATCAATACTAGCTCTAATTGTCTTAATCTTCCCAGTAAAAAAAAAAAAAAAAAACTTGTCACAAGCTGTTGGAGTGGGGTCTGGATAAATATGTGTTAAAGGATTCATTACAAAATTTGTTGTATAAAATGTTCTAATTCTGTATTAAGTCAGAATCAGAAATGATTGCACTTTAACTGCCTTGGCCTCCCGCTGATGACTGATCATTCTATATCTTTAACAATCATAAGACAACTGAAGTTTATCTATTTTTCCACTGCCTCTGATCTTCTCCATTTTTGTCTAAAGGCCTGGGTGCTGTCATTAAGCCATGGCTATTTAACTTTAGGTGTTACTATTTAAAACACTGATACAAGATTTCAGTACAATGTTGTATTAAACCAGGAAATCATTGCTTTAGTACCCATATGAACAAGACATGATACTGGGGAACTACAACTCTACAAGATGAACTGCATCTGCAAACTGACTGGCCGTAAAAAGGATTAATAGCACGTAAACGGTTTCCAAATAGCCTATAACTCTGCAGGACACCTGAAAAAGAAACATTAAAAGTAACAGGTTTTTGGTCTGATAAAGGAAAACCATTGGGTTGGCATACGATCAACAGGCTCCTTCGGTGCAAAAGCAGTCTTTTCGATTGTACTAGATTGTCTATAATTTTGTGATTGGTCCAGAGGCGCTACAGTTGTTTAAATAACTATTGTTTACATTATTTATTTTATATAGTTGCCTATTTACAATATTATTTAAATTATTTAAATTATTAAAATTGTAATACTTTTATTTATTTGGTTTGATATTTGTTTACAATTTTTCTTCTTTTTTTGGGTGCAGTCCCTTTAAAAAGTGGGTGTTATATGTTAGCAATTCCTAGAAAAATCCCTCACACATATTGTCAGTAGCATTTTAATTCCTGCTAATTAGTCACATTTACTGATATTTAGCTTTTTTTTCTCAGCCTAGCAGATGGCTGTTAGTCCTGCTGAGATTTGGCCACTGCAGCTGCCAAAATTTGACTGGTCTAGACAGAGAGGTGGAAGTTTTCTTACATCTCAGTTGAAAGACAGATAACAATTTATTCACAATGTCTTTTAATATTTGACGCACTGTTCCGCTTCACTGAACGGTCCACTTCTCCATTCATAAATACATAAATAAATTGGCCCATACAGCTCATTTAAGGCACAGAATTAATGTGAACACACGAGTTTGGAGCGAGATCAAGTGAGAGGGTCTTTGAGTGTTCAGAATAAACCACAGGATATGAATACAAATGCTGTCCTCAACAGAGCAGAGTCAAGTGCTACAGTCACATCAAACAGAAGATTCGTGGAATGGAAATGTGTCTAATGCTCGAGGGTTTCAACCCCGACAGAAAATATTTTCATGAGTTTCGTCCAATGTAAACCTTTAAATAATGCATATTTACATTTTTATTAGCATTATTAATGCAATCAAATTGTACAAAATTACCATTTATTCATCTTTGTTAATGTTGCCTAATAATGCTGTTAAATGTGTATTCAGAATGCATTTACAATGAACTATTGTGGATTATATATAATATGTGCATTTACATTTATAAAATTATTGTTATTGCATGCATTACCAGTTGAACCCTATTGTAAAGTGTTATTAAAATCTTTAATGTCTGATGCAGAGCTATTTACAGTCTTACAGGAAAAAGTGAACATGTTTGAAATTAAGTATTTTTTTATTTCAGTTTGTTTCTTTAATGTTTATGCATTAAATGTGTTTAATATAATATAAATATGTTAGATATAAAAAAAAAAGATATTTTTTCTGGGACAGACACACACACATAAATATTTTACATCTGCATTATTCTACAATGCAACTGCATAAGGTCTGATTGATAAATCCATACAATGTAATCTGAAGACGGTTGTAACCTTTAGCCTGTTATTTGTCCCACAGCTCCTGTGTCTGCAGGACAGATGTATTCGCCACTCTCACACTGCCTCCAGCACTGGAGCGCCTTATAACTGGTTTATTACCACCGCTGCATGCGCTGCGGGGACTGACATGAAGACGGACCGAGCCGGGTGGTCACGACCACAGGGAAACCGAACGCCGTTTTCTGCTATAGCCTAATTACACAGATCTTCAGGATCAGATAGATCGGGCTGTTATCCAGGATGTTATAGCTCATCTGTCAACCTGTGCAGAAGGGAACTGTCCCCTCAGTCGTGATTTCTGGTTCGGGTAAGCGACAAAATCTCGCTTCATTGGATAAAGAGGCCCTGAATGGATCGACGCCTCGCTATCAAGGCGAATCTGAGGAAATAACTATGAAATAATATTATTAACGCACGTTATTCGCCTTTGCGCCTCGGATTATGTTGGCGTTTCCATGGACACATCGCGTTGATGCGCAGGTACGCGGTTACACAATGATATCATGTACGGTGTTTTGATGCATGGCTATGCAACCAATATTTTTAATATAAAATGTTTTATGATTCAGCAGTTCTAACGCACCACTGCATCTTGTGATTAAGTTTCTTTTGCATATCACGCTTTTTAGCGCGACAATATATTTATAGATGTAGCCTAATAAAGGTGCATTAGCGGGCTGACTCGGTGGTTTAGAAATACACATATCTGCTGATGAGCGGTTGCGTTAATGCAGCATTGCTGAATATCTGCAGATCATGATGTGTGAATACATGACGAAGGGAATTCCCCGTGTTATCCGATAGCGCTGCTGCATGCTGTCGTGAGGAAACAGTCACGGCTCTGTGGAGCTTGTGTGCGCGCTGGGCTTCACCTGCAGAATAATTCATGATAATAACACCTTTATGATAATGTTAAATAGGTTGCATCGCACTGAACTCATGACGTAATACACACTTCTGCTGAGTAATAAAATATGACACATTCTAGGCTATTTATTTCATTTAGCTTATTTATTACACTTTTTTTCGACAGCATACAGTAGCTAGACCAATGTTCACATTTACATCGATAAAAAAAACAGATTGGTCAAATGAAATTGGATGGACGATTCAGCTAACACGGAAATTCATCCTTCCTGATCATGCTGTGTTCTTTTTGCATAAAAATAAACGGCATATAGCCTAGGCTAGGCTACGTTTTATTTCAATCAGATTTTTATAGCTTTAAAAGTTATTAAAGTTAGTAAGTGTGTGTCTTTATAGCAAATCAACCCTAGCTGAATTCGCGTGAGGTAACCATAGCAACAGAACGCCGATCTCGATTTTTCTTTTGAGATCAGTAACGTTGCTATCAGGCGACAGGCGTACCGTCGGCGGTATATATATAGCCTATATATATTTATATATATATATATATATATATATATATATATATATATATATATATATATTACATAAATAGTCTATATTTAAAAATATCTTACATTATTGGCATAGCTAAACGTGCTGGAGTAGCCTACTTGTAGAAGAATATGTCTTAAAAACAAAAAAAACTATAGATATCCCTTAAAAAGTAAACCCTCTGAAAGCCGCTGCATAATTTGCTCGCTGATTTTGATATCTTTATTGGTGATGCTGCAGTAGCTACTCTCCCTGTCATTCTACATTCATAATGCTGCATCACATTTTCAGATGCAGGAGGTGGCAGAGTGAATGTTTGACTGTATTTGAACATTATCTGTGACAAATGAGAAAGACCCCTGTCGTTCTTTGCCTTTTATTCCCTGCAACCAGTTGCAAGAAACCGAGTAAAAAAAAAAGAAAAAAAAAGCCTTTAATACATTAGGTAGGCGTTGTTAAAAATGGGTACTGATCCATAGAAAAAAAATGTTTATCAATCTTTCTAGAAGAAGCTGGGACTTCGGTGATGAGCCCCAGCAGACTTCTGTTCAGTAATGAATTGTGCCTTAAATGCTTGCAAGATGCAAGACAAAGTCTGTTGCACTGGCAGTAGTGTGCAGTTGCAGGCGTGTGTGTGTGTGAATGTGTTTGTTATAGAGAGTGGAACAGTTAACGCTCCTGTGCCATTCTCTGTGCCAGCTCCCCAAGGTGCCCGTTATGTCAAGTAGCAAAGACTGCAGTAACCTCCGCTGTAGTGCACAGAGGGGTTCCTGTAGTGATAGCAAACACTGCATTCATGCATAGGTGAACACAGACCTCATTTACTATTTAATGGACTGTAAGATCAGGTGTCATCCGCATGCAAACACTGCAGAAACTCTCTGTGCTGACATCACCTCCTGTAATTCGCTCATACACACATGCACGCTCGCTCAAGCATTTTTCAGACATGCAATACATTGTCATTCTGCAGTGTAAGACTTCTAATTCAAAATGTGGCAAACGGCCACTGCACGTATTGCACGCACAATGCAGTGATCCACATTATATGTGGGATGCTTTTTGAATTCTTCCTGTTTGGTCAGAATTGGTGAATAAATAAGTTCACATTAGATGTTGGAGAGTGTGGAGTTTGAATGCTTCTATAACCAGCAGAAATATATTATTTAGTTTCTACAACAGGTACATTATAATGCTCAAGAAATAATCTCCTTTCATCATTTTTTTTAGTCTGTTTTATTCATTTCCCCAACTGCCCATGTCAGTGATTTATGAGGTATAAGGAGGATGGCTGGAATGTTTTGAAAAACCAAAGATGCTGCTGAGTGCAAAGAAATGACATCCACTAATCTTCCCACTGGTCCTATTTTTACCTGAGGTGCCTTTGGAACTGAAGACCTGTCAAATGATCATACTTTAATAAAAAATTCAAAACGGCATGGTGTCTAGACCATTATTTGGTTAGTGTCTTCATTGGTGCATCGTATTTTAATAAGCAAGTTATATCGTTGTATGGGAAACGCATCTCAGTGCAGTGCAACCAGTACAATTCAAACTTCAATTTATGAACAAATGACTCCTATGAACTGGTTCTGTTGAATTCAGGTGTTACTGGAATTTTTGAGTGTTGTTATTGTTAACTTAATTGAAATAAAGCAGTAATAAAATTCAAAATAGATATTAGAAGAAAAACGTAAAAAAAATGTTTTTAAAGAAAATGTTAAATGTTCATTGGCTGATAAATTAAAGCAATATAGAAACAAAATTTGGTAGAAGAAATCACAAAAAATACTAAAATGAAAACTGAAAATATAAAAATATAAGCTCATTAAAAATATATAAAAAATACTATAAATATATAATAATGAATATATAAATGATACAAAAATAACACTGGAATTAACTCTCTGAATTGGCCTGAATACTGAACTGAAAGTGTTATCCTTTTAGTGATCAAAATGTAGCAAGTTATGTTTACTTAAGGCTCATGAAACTTATGTCTGTGATATTAAATAGCTACATATGAAACTGTGTAGGACTGTAAAAACTTTCTCTTTACTGACATTTCTCTTTCTTTGTTTCTCTCTCTGTCTCTTTGTCATTTTCCTTACCATTTCCCACATCACTTTCCTATTCCTCACACTTATTTCTTAGCTTCTAAAGACTCTTAGATATTTGAATTAAAATAATTTCAATCTTCTTCATTGTGTTTATCGATAACAATATCAGATTGTTATGACGATATTCTCTTAGAAGCCGAGAAGGATTGTGTTTGCTAGCTGGAACCCATTTGCCAACCAATTGAAATAACTGAGCTCTTTTACATTCATTAAAGATTAATTAAATACCTTATTCTCAAACCATTAAGGTCAATAGCCATCATCATAGCCAAGTGCTCTAACAGACGACAGGCCAGAAGAGTTCCTATCTGGTCCTAGTCCAGACAATTACAGTTCAGGCCAGGTCTGATCCAGGATTCAGGTCAAGGTTCTCGATCATTCCGGCCTTTTCCTCAAATCCCCATTCAAACACATCCAGTCCATAGACGTGCTTCCACACAGTTGCCACCATTCGCCCCTCTCTCGCCACAGCAGTTCTCCCGTCCAGGCCCCGCTCCACCCCGGCGTCAGGCATGGCGCCTCAGGGGCGGGATCACCTGGCCACACGGGAGTCTGCAGGTCGTAGACGGAGCCCAAATGTGCGGCACACACTCAGCCCGGACAACCTTCGGAGCTTAGCCGAGCGTGGTGGAGCCGAGCAGGCTGGAGTTGGACTCCTCAGAGCCAACAGTGATACAGACCTGGTCAGTTCTCAAGGGCGATCCTCACTCACAGCGTCTACTTTAGAGTTCACTATGGGCCGGGGCCAGAACTTGGTCATCTCATGGGATATCAAGGAAGAGGTGGATGCCACTGACTGGATTGGCCTGTATCACATAGGTAAGGCTTGGTGTTTTTGTGACTAACATCTAAATTCCAGTAGTTCTGGGTTTTGCTGATATGAACCAGTCTGTTTGCTCTACCTTACACAAATAAAAACTTGTATGTGCAATTAACTAATAGTTTTCAAATGAGTTTGAATCGATTTAATTTTGTCATGTTTAGATATCTCATTAGAATCCTCATTTTATTTAGTCATGAATTTATCAGTTTTTACATATTTATTTTAGTTGTTACTAGTGATAATGTGCCAAGCTGTGGGGTTGTCTCTAAAAGAGACAACATCTTGTAACATGCAGATGGTTTTCAAAACATGATTTGGGCTCCTTTTACCATGCATATGAGGGTGACACTGGCCACATACAGTATTTAAAGAAAGAGATGTTAACACATGATGCCACATAACTCAAAAGGGGCGACAGACAACACAGCCAGTGATATTTTGTCAGGCCATCACACATACTGGGAACCAGTTAATACAAAATTACAAATTATTAAGTACATTTTTAAATAATAAAAATAAAACACAAAAAGTATTCTTGTCGATTCATAAGGTTACAAAGGTCATAACGTTGCAGTCTATGTGGAGGACAGAAGGCAAAAATATCTTAATTTGTGTTCTGAAGATGAACGAAGGTCTTATGGATTTGCCCGGTCTCACCCCAAAATGTCATATACTGACGGGTCTTGACCATACGTCAACATACGACGAAAAGGGTATCCCTATAACGTCAATATGAGACGCAGACATAGGCGCACCAGCAGCGCCTCCTAGCGGTACCCTAACGCATACCTAAACCCAACCATACCCGAATCGTCACACATGGACGTTAAAGGGTACCCTTTTCGTCGTATGTTGCCGTATATGGTCAAGACCATAGACAGTAGGGTCAAGACCCGTCAGTATGTGACGTTTTGGGGTGAGACTGTGTTAATTTGGAACAACATGAGGGTCAGTAATTAATGACAGAAATTTCATACTTTAATAACTTTGTTATGGTGTGATACAAAGTTTAAAAATTGCTCACAAAAGTATAGACTACAACAGAGAAACACAATATAGTACAAGTAGAATTTAAATGAAAAGCAGCAGGACTCTACCAGACATGCTGTTAGGCGTGTTTACTAGATGATAGCAGACAGATCCAATCACCCTCTGTGCCCTTCAGTTCTCATCCTCAAACACTAAGATCACAATTCTCACTGTCATGTAAAAATATGAGACCGGAGCAAAGCGATACATCTGGGCACAAGGCCACTAACCGTCGACTTGAAGGCCAGCAAAACTTCTTTACCTGCACAGGGGTCTTATCTCTAGGGGGCTCTTGGTTTCAACGACTAAGCAAACATTCAGTAATGGCCTCAATGTAATCTCTCCCACTTGTTCATTAGTAGATGACTAATGCTGTGCAATGCAATTTACAGAGCCGCTGTAGATTCTATTCTGCTTGTAAAATGTGTCATCCTTGTGGGGCACTGTTCTGCAAATGTGGTTTATTTTACCTCCTGTGTCACCCATTTGTCACCTGAAAATGTCCAAAAACTTTTTTTCAGATGAGACCTGTCCATCAAACATGTGGGACTGCAAGAACCGTGGGGTTAACGGTTCACAGTGTGGTCAGATTGTCTGGAGGCTGGAGGCAGGGTCCTACTTCCTTGAAGGTGAGTGACAGAACTTGATGTCATAAAATATTTCATGGACTAGGAGGTTAGACAAAAGTAGAGATACATACTTTTGTAATGGCATGCACTTGTTTTACATTCTTGATGCTCAGACATGTTAGAAATTCCTACGGTTATAAATATGAAATGTAATTTTCTTTGTGTTATAAAATATCACGCTGACTCTACGAATATGCTGGGCAGATTTGTTATACTGGCACTCTTCTGGTTATCTCTTCTAGCTGAGACAAGGATCTGTTTTAAATACTACCATGGAGTCAGTGGTGCGCTGAGAGCCACAACTCCCTGCATCACAGTCAAGAACCCCAGAGCCTCGGTCAGTGTGTGTGTGTGTGTGTGTGTGTGTGTGTCAACAGAAGATATTATTCCTGTGTAAAGACAGCATTTTAGCTCACAAAAGCACATGGTGTGGTAAAGTGCTTGTCTTTTCAATCCAATTTAGCGTAAAACAGTTGTTAGTCTGATCAAATAATAAATCATACAAGATATAATAAAACCCTTCTGGAGATTCAAATGGAAGGTCAAGCACTGCAGGATGAGGTAAACAACACAATGTGCTTTGGTTTTACAGATAATTTAAATACCATTATACACATGACTTGAACACAGCATGGAACATTACCATTCAAATGTTTGGGGTTTAAAAATAAATAATAATAATACTTTATTCAACAATGATGCACTAAATTGATCAAAATTATAGATAATGTATTTATAATGTTACAAAATATTTTTATTTCAAATAAATCCTGTTCTTTTGAAATTTATATTCATCAAATAATCTATATTAAAAAAAAGAGTTTCACAATATTACTATTTTTAAGGCCCGATGACGATAACTAGCGATAATGATAAAGATATCGTTCTAAAAATCATTCACAATTATAACAATAATGGCATCAATATTGTTGGAATCACTTTCAAAAAAATTTTTTCCCAACTAATAAATTATAAAAAACAAGAGAGCCAATCAGAATCCATCCTGCTTTAAAGAGCTCGAGTGACAAAACTGCAGCAGATGCCCGTTGGTGTGGGCGCAAATATATTAGTTAGTATAGTTCGTTATTTTTAGTGTTTTTATGTTATTTTGATCAAATAAATGCAGCCGAGGTGAGCATATTCTAAAATCTTGCTGACCCCAAGCTTTTAAATGTAATTGGCGTATTTGGTAGTTTTTAATTTCAAACATAGCCTATATATTTTTCACTGTTTTTAATTCAAAAAACTGTCTTTACTGGCTCACAATATCTGTGGAATATTGAACATGTTTATTAGCAAATGATATTATAAACAGTACTGTAGCTGTCTTGCTACAGGCCAGACTATGATTGGTAAAGGTTAGCCGTCTATGAGGTGCTAAGTGCTAAAGGGCTATTTCACTGCTCAGTTCCCATAAGTGCAGCCTGTGCAGGCCATTTATCATGTCGTTGGATGGATGGAATGGAATCAGTCATGTACATGGGAGCTCTCTCCTCGACACCTGTCTTCCTGTAGAGTTTCAACTCTACTGAAACACACTTGAGCCAGATAATCACACTTGGACAGTTGTATTTCTGTTTTCTGTGTCAAGTAACCTGATAATACAGGATGACTACAGTGATAAATTATGAATGATAAACTATTAAGATACTTATTATTACTTATATTTATCACTGCAAGTCTATGTTCAGAAGAAGGCTAACTGTATGTAGCCACTCATATATGTCGACGATATTATTCTAGGTCGACGGTCAAGATGATGGACAACAAGCTTCAGAGAGCAGTCGAAAATTGGTCAGCTTTACCCTATCAGGTGTGTAAGAGACAAAGAGGATTCAACTAAATGTCAATGACTTATGACGTTATCCTTCTCCATAGATTTATCCATGCGTTTTTTTCATATTACTAATTAGACTGTTGTTTGTTTTAGATATCCGGGCTGTGGGGCTGAAGAAGGGGATGTTTTTTAACCCAGACCCTTATTTGAAGATGAGCATTCATCCAGGCAAGAGAAGTTGCTTTCCGACCTTTTCCCATCATGGCCAAGAGAGACGATCCGGCATTACAACTAACACTACTAATCCTGTGTGGCATGGAGAGGTGACACACACACAAACACACACTCACCCTTAAAGAGACACAAATTCTCTAATGCAGACTGTGGAAATACAAATATGTTCACAGTCATGAACTGAAACAGTTGATGATGTTTTTGTTTTCCAATTCTCTCTTTGCTTTTCCATGTATAGAAACACACTTTTGTGGCTCTTATGACAGACGTATTAGTGATTGAGATTAAAGACAAGTTTGCTAAAAGTCGACCAATTATTAAACGCTTCCTGGGTCAGTTGAACATTCCAGTGCAGATGCTGCTGGAGAGACATGCGTCAGGGTGAGTGTCACGGCAAGGTCTCATCTGATCGTCACCACACCACAATCAGTAATACACTACCGTTCAATATACTGTATAAAAGGTTTTTTTTTTTTTTTTTTTAGAAATTGTTACTTTTATTCATTAAGGATGCATTAAATTGATCAATAGTGACAGTAAAGCTATTAATAATGTTACAAAAGATTGATCTTTCAAATAAATAACTGTTTTCAGCGTTGATAATAAAAACAAATGTTTCTTGAGCACCAAATACGCATATTAGAATGATTTCTGAAGGATCATGTGTCACTGAAGACTTGAGTAATGATGCGGAAAATTCACATTAAATTATATATTAAAATATAACAATATAGAAAACAGCTATTTCAAATTGTAATAATATTTCATTAATTTTCATTACATATTTCTTCTATTTTTATTACTTTTGTACTGTATTTTTGTTCAAATAAATGCAGCCTTAGTGAGCACAAAAAACTTCTTTCAAAAACATTAAACACATCTTACTGACAATGTCAATTAATACATGTTTATATGGCTACAGGAACCAATCACTGAGCTTCTCTCTATGCCGTCGTTTGCCCACTGATCATGTGAGTGGTCAAATGCACTTTAAAGTGGATATCACATCTATAGGCCAAGATGGTGAGATCACATACAAACACATTTGGTCTGGCTAAGCTTAAAGCTACTAATTTTTAAATGGTTTTGAAATAACTTATACCCACCTCTCATAGATGTTTCCCATGAGACGATTCTGGGGGCAACAGCCCTCAATGGAGCTCCTGGAACCCCTTCAGATGATGAAGAGCTGCCCCGTCCTCTCCAGGTCCCATCAGCAGGCCCTTCACCCACCGGCTCCCTGGGTTCCCATAGAAATGGGGAAGGCAGAAGCATACCTTCCCCAGACACCGAAATGTATGGGGCCACCCTGGATGATGAGGCCCCTTCTTCTCCAGACCTGCTCCAGGGTTCCTTCAGTGAGCAGCTTGATTCCATTGAGGCCCCTAAGGGCCCGGGAGATAGGCCTTTTGGGGCAGCTTCTCCCAAACTGCGATCCAGCTTTCCCACACACACACGCCTCAGCGCTATGCTGCACATTGACTCTGATGAAGATGAAGAGAGGTCCGCTGTTACGGAAGTCACACATCATACATTTAATGGTGTTTCAAGGACTCAACAAAGACCCCCAAAACCACCAATTACAAAACCTGCACGTGGAGGATCTGTAGAGGAACCTCCAAAAGAGGCTGGGCTGGGGTCTGAAATAGAGACTCTGAATATAGCAGAGGTGCCTCCTGTGCCTGAGGTCATGCCGAGTTCAGTGGGCCCTGAGGTGGAAACTGCCAGTTTGATGGAGAGGCAAGAGGACGTGGAGGCAGAGGAGGAGGAGGAGGAGGGACTGGCACCCAGTGAAGAGCTGGCAACTGAAGTTGATATTTCTTCAATGACATCTGACTGCTGCCCGGTCCCTACATCTGCTTCTCAGGTCAGTTGAAGATTTAGGCTACTGAAAGGAAAATTCACAATTAAAGTGGATCATACAGTGACATACAGTGACATAAGTGGGTCATACAGTGACAGACATACTGTCCAGATCTTTTACAAATCTAGTTTAAAACAGTGTTGTCATTGTTAATAAAAAAATTTTCATTCAGAAATAAAATATAAATTGAAAAAATATGAAATTTAAATAATGAAATTTAAAATGACTAAAACTGAAACACGGAAAAAAATGACAAAAGCCCATAACAAATTGCTAAAACAAACGTTAAAATTAACGTTTTAAAAGTTAAAATGAATACTGAAAATATAAAAATAAAATAAATAAACACTATGATAGTGTATTTATAAAAATGTCACTTGTTGTTAGAAGTGTAGTCTTTGTGTTCATGTTGAAACACTTATACTATGTTATTAAAAAGTAATAACATATTTATATTTACACCATTAATGTGTATTTTAAAATATATCTTATAAATTGCTCCACAAGTTGCCACTTGCCTTGTCATAAAAATGAACAAATTCCCTAATATTATGTTGGTGGCACCAGCCACATGACTTTTAAGAAATAATAATAAAAGATTGTGACAAACTCCATAATATAGTTTTCTTTTCAGAAATGTCATTCTTTTAAGGAGTATTTATTTTTGATAAATTCGTTTTTTTATATGATATCAGGACTGTTTAATCACCTGATATTTTTTATATATGCCCTAAAAATCTCAATTAAAAAATTAAAAATCATATGAATAGAGAAATATAAATCTATGAACTGCTTTGTATTGTACATTGTATTATTATTGTATTATATTGTATGTATTTATGATTAAATTAATAGGTAGGTAAAAATAATGAGTGCCACATCATCAATCCACCTGGCTCTTGCACTCTTGCACAAACATTAATACATGTTTGATGCTAATAAAAGCAGAGAGAGGTGAAGGTAATCTTTCTCTATGAACTTGATCTTTATAGGAAGCAGAACAGGGGGCAGATGCAGCCATTGACCCAGGGGGAGAAGATCTTTCAGATGATCCACCCACAACTTATGAAGTTGCTGAGACTGCTGAAGAAACCCACCCAACTAATGAGCAAGTGAGGGACGCTCCAAAACCAGAACCATCAGCCAATGAGGAGGAGGAATGTGAAGATGTGACCGAGGACACGATGTCCAGAAGGTGGAGCCTGGAAGCAACAGCAGGTGTGTCACAGGAGGACGAGGAAGAGGAGGAGTTAATGCCATCAGGTGACGGAGAATCTGGGGATTCCGAGACCTTCGTTACCGAGACTGAATCAGAATCAGGTATTCACAGAACCATTGAGCTGGCCTTCACTTGACAATTAAATGGAAAATTAATCAAATATGAGTTTGGAAATACATCCTGATTCTGTATGAAAAATGGTGCGCAGGTGTCCCTCAGATAAACGGAGACCAGCGTGTGAGTTCCCTGCCATCTGTAAGACAAGACGTCCACAGATACCAGCGTGTGGACGAGCCCTTACCTCCCAGTGAGTGTGTGTATGTGTTTCTGTACATTCGCATGTGCTTTTCTGTTGTTTATGTGTCTGTAGATAGGCTACTTTGCTTATGTTTGTTTGTTTGAAAAGACAATTTCGCCAAATTATTTGATTTAGGCTTGATGACACAATCAGGCACCATCACATCCTACTCTCCATTCTCATTTCTCACCTTACTTTTCTCAGACTGGGAGGCTCGTATTGACAGCCATGGCCGTATCTTCTTTGTGGATCATGTGAACCGCACCACCACGTGGCAGAGACCCACCGGCCCACCTGCCCCACAGGGTCTGACCCGCTCCAGCTCCATACAGCAGATGGAGCAACTCAACCGCAGGTTAGAGCTCATGAATATTGAAAACAAAAACAAAAACAAAAAAACAATAATAATAAGAATACAAATTTAAAAAATAAATGTTTTACACATTCACTCATTAATGAGAAGTTACTGATCAGATACAATGTGGATTTAGTAAAATATTAAGTTATGACTGATTTATAAGCTCATGTTTCACTGGGTCAAAACTGCTCGGGAATATGAAAGGTGTATACACTTTTTTTTTTTAATACAGTTAGAGGGTTAATGCATTACCGAAAGTGTGATTGCTGTATTTTCTTTCTGGCAGGTATCAGAGTATTCGTAGGACAATGACCAGTGAAAGATCTGAGGAACCGAGAGTGGATGATCCTCCTCCTGAAGAAACAGACCTGCTGTCCCACTCCATCTCTGGTAAGCTGTCAATCAAAGTAAGAACTACAGATGATAGATAGTGTCTGGGAAAGTGAATGAATGCTACGCTGAGATGAATGTTAGATGACTGAGGCTGGGCAGAATGAGAGGTTGTTGTTCAGTCTGTGTTTGTTGATGTGTCTGTTCTCATGTAGAATACCGGCGGGACGGCTTTATGGGTCAAGCCAGCTCACGTTCTCGTCTGGCTTTGCTGCTTCAGTCTCCTGGTGCAAAGTTCCTCTCCAGTCCAGACTTCTTCTCTGTTCTGCATTCTAATCCTGTGAGCTAAAGCACACAGAGACACAGATATCAGTGCTTACACGCACACCTGAAACTAAGTCATTGATAATGTATAGCCGGGCATTATTACAAAACTACGGAGCCCCGCACATTACATGTGGGGGAAAAAACAAGTTTGTGGCCAAAAATTCCCTCATTTTAGATCAAATGTGGCAATATAATTCAATTAAACAGAGGGAATGAATTAGTAACTAACTATAGTTAACTAAAACAATTGAATCAAATAATAAAATCAAGTATTAATAAGTAATTGGAGCAAATTCTTAATTTTTGGCATCAATATATATTTTTTCTTTCCTGTGTCAAATGCGTGGCTCTGTACAAAACAAACCCAGATGGGAATTTCAAAACCTTTTTTTTTAAGTAATGACGACGGACTCAACATTATCCAGCTTATTATACAGTATGCTTACAAACTTAATGATGATCTTACTTGTAGATTTGCTTAAAGATTGTGTTAAGCAAGATAGTCTATTAGAACATAACACTGCCTAGCAACAAGACGAATGCTGCAGCACTATTACAATTTTAATTTATATTATTATTATTAATGTGTAATCCAAGTAACAGTTTTTTTCGGAACTATAGTTAGCAAACATATTTAGCTCCATTGTAAAATGTCTTCCTCCTATTTTAAGATCTGTCTCACCCATGTCTTTGTGTCTCTTACATAGTTTTTCTGAGCAATGTTTTCATCTTTTTGCTTTAAATGGGGACTCCTGAGCTTCTAGACATCTAGCAAAGGTTTTATGCTCACTGTTTATTTTCAAATACAGAAGTCCTCTCAGATCATTTTTACTGTTCAGTAGCTGTGTTTTGAGTCGCAAAATGTTGCCAATTTGCTATTCTAAATTGCTATGAAATTAGCAGTGGCATTTTGCTACAGATAATCGTCAAGTATCCAATCAGAATGAAATATTCAGAGAGGCGTGCAATAATTTTGACACATTTCCTAATTTGATCTCTTCATTTCCCTTTCAGAGTGCCTATCGCATGTTCACTAGTAACACGTGTCTGAAGCACATGATCAGTAAAGTTCGACGGGACGCCCAACACTTCGAGCGGTACCAGCACAACCGGGACCTGGTAAACTTCCTCAATCTGTTCTCCAACAAGCAGCTGGAGCTTCCACGGGGCTGGGAGATGAAACATGACCAAACTGGAAAGGTGTGTGTGATTTCTCCTTCTGTAATTGTGCTCTTGTTCTGTCTTAGGGGCATAGACCTGCATACGAGTAGTCTGACAGAACAAACTGTACAGACAGAAACTGAAATCTGAGTTAGTGTGTTTATGTAGGACTGTCTGGTTGTCTTCTTGATGCCCAATTAGTGTTTCTGACAGGAAAAAAATTAACAGAGGCTTGTCTTATTTATTCTTAAGGGCCCATTAGTTTTTTATGTTTCATGGACAGCTGTTTGCTCAAAGTCTGTTTATGTGTTTATGCATCACAGGCCTTCTTTGTGGATCATAACTGTCGTGCCACAACGTTTATTGACCCGCGGCTGCCCTTACAGAACTCCCGGTCCAGCGGCCTGCTGGTTCATCGACAGCACCTGTCCCGCCAACGCAGCCACAGTGCAGGAGAGGTACATATGGTACATATTTCAGTAATACATTACATTTTACAAAGTTTGGGATCAGTAGGATTTAAAAATAAATGTATATTATTATTAAAGCTACACTGTGTATTTTTTTAAGTTGATTCTTAGCAAAAACCACTTTGTTCTTTCAAAATGATATGTGCTCATTAATGTATAATTACTTCTACCAACTAATCAAGTATTCTCGTAGGCGTAGAATGTGCCATTTATAATACATACGGGTGAGCTGCTCGAATGGCAGAAGCCATGTTGCACCTCCATCTTGAAAATACATTAGCCAAAGAGGGACATACCTGGAAATTCAAACTTCGTCTTTCACGTTTTTACACTCAGTGGCACCGTCACAAATGCGAGGGGGAGATTACTCGCGACTGCCGTCAGATTCGAAATAATACGGCCACCGTAGGAGTTAAAACGCCCTCGGAATGGGAGGGGCTAGAAAGTAATATTCAGTTGGTAGTCATATACAGTTTCACCGCTAGATGGGAGTAATTCCATAGACAGTATATAAACTGGACACAGCGACCCCATAGGTTTCAACGGAGAGAAATGAAGTCAATTAGAAGCACTCACTTCCTGATCGCAAGGCGAACTGCGCAGACTCAAACTGAGCTTGATGATGTAGATGTGACGTGAGCAACCTGTAGGTCTTCTAGTAGCTGTGCCGAGAGAAATCTGAATCATTCCCTTCCGAATCTCGCAGAGACGGAGAGCGTGAGTATTAGCTGTCCATGAGCTAGCAGCGGGAGCAACTTTATCACTATCTATGGGCTTATCCCTTGACTTTATGCCTCCACGTCCTCCCGATTGCTTGCGAGCTCCTCTGCCTGTCCATACGGTAATTTTTCGACTTGTGCGACAGAGTCGCGGGGGTATGACGCAATCGTTAGCCTATTTTTACCAAAACTGCTTCTACGGGGCCATAACGTAAGGTACAAGGTAATGGAGCCTTTTATACATTTTCGTGTTTCTTTAGAAATAAACAATGGACAAACGGTGTCTTTAAACGCCTCAGATGTAAAGTTATTCGCTGTCAAAGTGACGCCAAAATGAATGGGAGTCAATGGAATGCTAACAGCAGGTGGGGGTCCGCTAGCCAATGGCGGTGCCCGGGGATGCTTCAGTGTCTTCCGAAACACTGCCCCCCTGAGTAATTCCTACACAGTGTAGCTTTAAGCTAGGACGCTGTCACGTTTCTTCAAGGAATAAGGAATACGAACGACTAAGAACACTTCCAATAGACTTTACTGGAAAACAGGAGAAATATGACACATAATCCTAGACAATAACCAACAAAGGGCTGAACAGAATAGGGAGTATATATAAACATAGTAAATGAGGGAACTAAACAGGAACAGCTGGACAATGATTAACTTATGGGTGAGCAAGGTGGCAAATGAGGAAATCAGGAGAACAGGGAAAGAGCAAATAGAAAAAGTCACCATCAGAAACGCAAAACATAACATGATTTTGACAGATGCATTAAAATTACAAAAATTACTGTTCTTTTGAACTGTCTACTCATCAAAGAATCCTAAAAAAAGGTTTCCACACAGTTTCTACAAAAAATATTAAGCAGCACAATTGGTTTCTACAATGATAATAATAAGGAATCTTTCTTGAGCACCAAATCAGCATATTAAAATTATTTCTGAAGGATTGTGACACTGAAGACTGGAGTAATGAATGACTGTAGAAAATTCAGCTTTGCCATCACAGGAAAATGTTTAAAAATATATTAAAATGGAAAATATTTAGCAATATTACGGTTTTACTGTGTTTTTTTTTCTTGGTGAGCATAAGAGACTTCTTTCAAAAACATTCCCAAACCCAAACTTTTGAACAATAGTGTAGAGTAAAATAAAGAGATAAATAAAATAATGTTTTGTCATTTTGTCAGTTGCGTTGTTTCTATTTCTCTCCATTCGCACTGGGTATCTCTGCCCATCTCATTGCTCCTTCACGTGTTTTTAATGTGCTGTATATTGTTTTCTTACATCTAATAAACTCAAATGGGGGCACACTATGGAATTGTGAAATCCTCCTGTGATGTTTCAGGTAACAGATGACTCTCGCTCTCCAAGTCCTCCTGTCCAGGGCCGGTCATCAAGAAACAGTCAGTACCAGGATATGGTGCCTGTGGGTGAGTGTGTGCGCTCACATTTACAGTGTGACACTGACATATCATCACATGAGTACAGACACATTACACATCTGTGTTTTTACAGCTTATAATGAGAAGATTGTCGCCTTTCTGCGACAACCCAACATTTTTGAGATTCTGCAAGAAAGGCAGCCAGAGCTCGTGAGAAATCACTCCCTTAGGTACATATTTCTGCAGTTTTACGTTTCATCCACAGATGGCAACAGAGAGGCCAGAATTTCATACTGCACCTTTGAGAGATTGTGCTGTATTTATTTATCATTTTCATGCTACAATAGCTAAATGCTAAAAGTTTTTCATATGTTTTATGGTTGTTTCAGAGAGAAGGTCCAATTCATCCGCAATGAGGGGCCTGCTGGGTTGACCCGTCTGTCTAGTGATGCAGACCTGGTTATGTTACTCAGGTTAGTGTGCACCTTTTGCAACATGTTTAATTACAGCTAACCGTGTGCCTGCCTGTTTCCCTTTGCCTGAGATACGCATGCATTTGAGTGTGTATGTACAGTACACTACCATTAAAAAATTAGTATGATTTAAAAAAAAGAAAGTAATACTTTTATTCCTCAAAGATGTCTTAAATTGATCAAAAGTTACAGTAAAGACACTTACATTGTTACGGAAGATTTCAATTTAAAATAAATGCTGTTCTTTTGATATTTCTATTCATAAAAGAATCCTGGAAAAAAGTATCACAGTTTCCACAAAAATATTAAGCATCACAATTATTTTCAACATTGATTAGTAAGAAATTTTCCTTGAGCACCAAAACAGCATATTAGAATGAAAGACTGGAGACTGGAGTAATGATTCCGGAAATTCAGCTTTGCCATCACAGGAATGCATTCAAATAGAAAACAGTGATTTGAAATTGTAATAATATTTTTTGTTTTGTACTGTATTTTTTTATTAAATACATGCTTCCTTGGTGAGAATTTATTTCAAAAATATTAAACATATTTTCAGACCCCAAACTTTTGAATGGTAGTGTATATGTTAAAAAAAAAAGAAAAGAAAAAAAGCGGTGTGCACATTTTATGATGGCTGACTTTGTACACCTAGCTCAGGGTAGAATACACATACCTGTTACCTGGCCCTCTCTCCTTGCAGCCTGTTTGAAGAGGAAGTGATGTCATATGTGCCGCCCAATGCCTTACTGCTCTCCAGCTACTGTCATGCCTCCCCACAGAGCTCCCCTGGTGAGAGGTCACATGACCCGGACTCGCATCTAAATAAATAATTTCCTTTCCCCCCCTTTTTCCTGCCTTGTGTCCTTGATTACAAGACTAAATAATGAGAAGTGGAAGACCCTCTGGACTTTATTGGAATGTTTACCTGATCACGCATGTTTAAAACAGTTATTCTGTTCATAATATAGCCTATGCTTTTAAATGTTGGAAGAGCCTTGCATTGTGGATACTAGATTTGCCAAGTTTGTTAATCTCAGTTTTCGTTCCAGATATTCACATCTTCTCTTGCTCACAGGAACTCCACGGGCCAATGCTCGAGCCCCTGCACCCTACAAGCGTGATTTTGAGGCCAAACTAAGAAACTTCTACCGCAAATTGGAGACCAAGGGCTACGGGCAGGGGCCGGGAAAAGTGAAGTAAGTTCCATCTTTACATTTTTTTGAGGAAATATAAATAATTCTCTACTATTCTCTCTAATATTCAACAAGCAGCTAATGTTCACTTCTTATTATATCCCTAATCTTGTGTGTGCAGTTCAGGGGTTGGTTGAAAGCATTCAAATCCTGTCTAATTGAGTCTACCCAGCTAACAGGGAACATTCTCAGAACTTTTTGGCAAGGTTCTCTCAAAGTTATGAACAAACATTCCACCAGTAACATTAACAGAATGTTCTTTCAAAGATGATTTAATAATGTTCTCAAAACACGAGCCCCAAAAAAATGTTTTATACATTATTTTCATTGAAATTGTTTTAGTTGGACATTCATCTAAAAACTGTTTTTAATATTTACTTTTGAATGTTCTCTGAACAGTCTGAAATGTTCCCATCCCTTAATGTTTGCAAAATTATCGAATGGAATGTTCCCTTAACGTTTTTAAAATACAGTACCTGTCAAGATGTTTTTCAAAGAAATCTCTTTTGCTCACCAAGGCTGCATTTATTCATTAAAAATACAGTAAAATTAGGAATGTTGTGAAATATTATTACAATTTAAAAGAATTGTTTTCTATTTTAATACATTTAAAAATGTAATTTATTCCTGTGATCAAAGCTGAATTTTCAGCATCATTATTCCAGTCTTCAGTGTCACAGGATCCTTAAGAATGTTAAGTAGCACAACTGTTTTCAGCATTGATAATAATAATAATAATAATAAATATTTCTTGAGCAGCAAATCAGCATATTAGAATGATTTCTGAAGGATGATGTGACAGCGGAAACTGGAGTGATGATGCTGAAAAATCAGCTTTGCATTACAAGAATTAGGAATATATATATTTTTTTTCATATTCAAATAGAAAACAGTTCTTTTAATTTGTACTATTATTTCGCAATGTTTTAACTGTTTATTTTTATTAAATAAATGCAGCCTTGATGGGCATAAGAGACCTCTTTCAAAAACATTAAACATTGTAATGTTTCCAAATATTTGACAGGGAAAAAATGGATGTTTTGAATGTTCAGAGAAGGTTAAAAAATAACCTTTGTATAACTTAATGGGAACGTTAGCAAAACATTCTTAGAACATACTTTTGTTAGCTGGGTAATATTTAAAATAAGTAAAACAAATTGATAAATGTTAATTTTTAAACTAGTTTTTGTTTCTACCTAGTAATAAAAATTGTAGATATTAAATACTTGGTTGTTTCTAAAACTTGAATTTGTTCTAGATTTTAGACACAACACTACGGTGCGTCACAATGTCAAGGCAAACTGTCAGCACTAATACAAAATATGGAACCACTTTTGTCATGATTATGTTAATTTGTCCTTCTCTAGAATCTTTGTGTCCTGATATGGTTTCTATCACTTTCTAGGTTAATAATTAGAAGAGATCACCTGCTGGAGGACGCTTTCAATCAGATCATGTGTTATTCCCGCAAAGACCTCCAGAGGAGCAGGCTTTATGTCAGCTTTGTTGGAGAAGAAGGGTTGGTATACATATTTTCGATCAAAGTGAAATATGTTTCTAATTATTTTGACCTGTATGTTATTGAGATCATGTGAAATCTCTACATTACAACAGGTGTGTTCATCTCATTGTAAATGGCAAACTTAATTCAAATGAAGATCCCTTTTTAGTTCTATCATTTTACATTTTGTAATTTAAACCACATCACTGTATTATTACATGTGTGCATTGTTTTTATCTTCTTCTTCAGATTGGACTATAGTGGTCCATCCAGAGAGTTCTTCTTCCTGGTTTCCCGAGAGCTGTTTAACCCATACTATGGACTATTTGAATACTCAGCTAATGACACTTACACTGTGCAGATCAGCCCCATGTCAGCCTTTGTGGACAACCATCACGAGTGGTAATCAGCCGATAGATGAATGGATGGATTTAATTTGCAATCGATGTCCAAAGGGCATTTTCAGACTTATGTTGTGTTTCTTAGGTTCCGGTTCAGCGGACGCATTCTGGGTCTTGCTCTAATTCACCAGTACCTGTTGGATGCGTTCTTCACCCGACCCTTCTACAAAGGCCTTCTTCGCATGTGAGTCTTTTTATTGAGGACTAAAGGATTATTCATATTTGCTTCATGAAATGTATCACAGGTTTCTCTTTTTCTTGATTGAACTACTCCAGACTTTTCCAGTTGTTGTATAATTCTGTCACATTATATGTAATGTATTTTTTTCTTTGTAGCCCATGTGATTTGAGCGATCTAGAGTTTCTGGATGAGGAGTTTCATCAGAGTCTGCAGTGGATGAAAGACAATGACATTGAGGATATGCTGGACCTCACCTTTACTGTCAATGAGGAAGTGTTTGGACAGGTCTGAATGGCTCATGTTTGTTTGTGGGTGTTTGTGTGGTTCAGATAAATCCTAAATTTTTTGGTCCCCAAGAGGAAAACAGATTATAAATCACACTAAGTGACGTGTTTTGAAAATGTTAAAATGCAGAAAGTCTTCTGTGGTGTTTAGGGTTAGGGGATAGAATCTACATTTTGTACATTACAAAAATGATTATGTCTATTGAGTGTAGATAAAACATGAGAACACATCCAACACAATGCGCGTGCGTGCGTGTGTATGTGTGTGTGTCATCAGTACCGTATATTTAGAGTCTCTAAATATTTGAACACTATTCTATATCTAGAAAAGTCCTTAACCCTAGCAAGAGTAACATGTCATCAACAATGTTATTTTTATACTATTATAGTTTTTTTAAATGATTAATATGAATTATTATTAATAATAATATTTTTTCATTTTTATATTTTCATTTAAGTTTTAGTAATTTTATGTGCTATTGTCATTTTAAAAATGTTAGCATTATTTTTATTTCAGTTTTAGTAATTTTAGTACAGTAATTCAACTTTTTATTTATTTATTTCAGTTAATCTCAAAACAACTTTTATAAAGGCCATTATTTTTTAATAACAACACTGGTCCACTGTTAGTGGTGTTTGCTAAGGCTGTGTGTCCACCAAAGCGTTTTTTCACACGGCTGGCGTGTTTTTTCAATTGTTTTCAATGGGAGCGCCGCGTTTTTTAAACGCCATGAGCGTAACGAGGTGCTGAGCATCTTTTTCACGCTGAAGCGCTGAGCGCTCTGCGTTTTTTACAGGTCACCGAGAGTTAAAGAATGTTCAACTTTGGGTAAAACGCAGCGCTCATCACTGTCACTTTTTACCCAACCGTCCAATCACAGTGGAGGAGGGGCGGGACTAAAAAAATCTGCATCTGAACATCATAAACACATGAGAGTAGGGTACCGGTATTTGGATGAGCAAACGTCCTAGCAACAGCTCAGAATATCTTAGCAACGCCATAACAATCACCCAAACCATGCTAACAACACCCTAGCGACCAGAAATGTAAATCAGAAATGTAAAATCTATTTTAGTTAGTTAGCCTATTCGTTGTAAAGTTATATAAACTTAGAGTGAACTGGAGGATTCTTTATGTCAGATTACAGAGCGTGAGCTAAAGCCGGGTGGGTCTGGCATTGCTGTATCAGACAAGAACAAGAAAGAGTACATTGAACGCATGGTGAAGTGGAGGATTGAGAGAGGTGTGGCCCAGCAGACCGAGAGTCTTGTGCGAGGATTCTATGAGGTATGATGTCGTCTGAATCTTTCAAGATGAATGACTTCTAGTTTAACTCCGTTGATCTGAGACCATGTGATTGTGCAGGTTGTGGACGTCCGACTCGTCTCAGTGTTTGATGCCCGAGAGCTGGAGCTGGTCATTGCTGGAACAGCGGAGATTGATTTATCCGACTGGAGAAGCAATACAGAATACAGAGGAGGTATTTTTTTTACTGAAACCGATTCAGGGGTTGTTTCACACCAGGCAAGAATATCACAGAATGTGTAAAAATGTTACAACAGGATATCATAATGTGATTTTTTTTTCTCATCTCTGCCTTTGAAGGTTATCATGACAACCACATAGTGATTCGATGGTTCTGGGCAGCAGTGGAGCGTTTCAATAACGAACAGAGACTACGACTCCTTCAGGTACACTCAGATCTCACTATCACCATGGGTCAGATACACTACCATTCAAAAGTTTGGTGTCTGTTATTTTTATTTTTTTTATAATAAAGTATTTTTATATAAGAGATGAATACTTTTATTCAGCAAGGATGCATTAAATTGATCAAAAGTGACTGTTGAAGAAAAATTATATATCAAGTAAATGCTGTTCAATGTTGAGCAAGAGACTTTTAAAAACATTACCTCATAAAGCTAATGTAGCTCAAAGAGTAGAGCATGTCCTATCAACACCAAAGCTGGGGCTTTGACTCCCAGGGAATGCATGAACTGATACAAATTTCACTTAATGAGCTCATACAGTGTAAAACAAAACCTCTCAAATTGTCATTCTTATCTGAGCTCCCATTTAAAACAAAGCTCTTCTCCTGGTAGATCAGTGACATTAGCCATACGTGCTCTGCTTTCCTCCAGTTTGTTACAGGCACTTCCAGCGTTCCCTATGAGGGCTTTGCCTCCCTGCGGGGCAGTAACGGCCCACGCCGATTCTGTGTGGAGAAATGGGGCAAAGTGACCTCCCTCCCACGGTATTTGAGCTTTTTATGTTTAGTGTCTCACACACACATCTTACTGTGACAGTTATATGTTATCCCACACCGATGTTCAATCAGCTAATGCCATGTTGTCTTTATATGTTTGTATAGGGCTCACACCTGCTTTAACCGGCTGGATCTCCCTCCCTACCCCTCTTTCTCCATGCTCTACGAGAAGATGCTCACTGCTGTGGAGGAGACCAGCACCTTTGGTCTGGAGTGAGCTCCCATCACAGCAAAAGTGCTACGGATTATTATTTTTTTGGCTCACCATACAGACTTTATTTTCATCCCTCACTCTTCACTACAACCTTGGTCACCAGACACTTACAGAATCTTTTTGACAAAGTGGAGCTGGAATATATGCCATCAAATGACTCATTGGGCATGTGCCAACTCATGCTCTATAGTGTATGAACTCAAAGCCTGTGATAACTGCAATCAATTCTTCACACAAAGAGACTTAAGGCCAAAGTATACTTCGACCGTCCGCGTTTCGCAACAGTTAGCGCACTGTCCGCGTAACGTAATTTTCATCATCAGGAGGGTCCGCGGACGTCCACGCACACTGTCCGCGTGCAGCCCAATTTTAGTGTCCACGCGGACGGTGTGCGTACAACAGCGCATGTGCGAGTTGAGCGCTTGAAAATAAAGTCCACTAGATAGTGCGCACGCGCCAAATGTGTCTTTTCGCACTCACGGCCAAAGGAGTATACTTTGAAAGGCGGAGCGGAGCGGAACGCGGAAAATGAAGTATACCTGGGCCTTTACACATTCACAGAAATCAGAGCTGGAATCTTTGTTATCTGGTTTTGGCCTTCAGATTGGTTTAGACCAGTACATTTTGATCTGAGTTTTAGGTCTTTGCCGTTTGTTCTTGACTGAGCTGCTTTTTTAAAAGTCAAAACTATATCTATAGGGTTTAAAGGAACAAAGCTGTGTTGCTTTTTGATGCAGGTCTTTGTCATGGAAAGATAATGTCAGTTAAAAGGGACTTTTTTGGTTTGACTTATGGTTGGCGTTCTTTGTTTTGAAGGGTCTAAATGACATTGATCTTGGCTGCAGTTCTGAAAACTCATTCCTTTAGCCATCTTTTAAGAGAATGAATCCATGAAAACAAAACAGCATGCACACTCTCTTATAGAGACCCTTGCACCAAATGTAGTGGTTGTAGAATAGCAACCTGAACGTCCTAGGTTCAAACCCTGAAAAGAATGACCCATGAACTAGAGTTCCTCTATCACCTCTTGTGCCCTTGAGCAAGACATTTATCACCAGACTGTTCCAGGGGACTTTAAATGTAGTAATTCACTTTGGTCACTGGTTAACTAACAAACACCAACACTCAGTACTTTATATAATGCACACATTTTTTTAAATCCACCTCTCAACCTTTTATGCAACCCGCAAATGTTACTAAAAAAAACTATGAATGTATAAACACTGATCACCATGTGCAATGTGTGCAACAGATATTTGTGTATCAGGAATGGTAGATTTGTTCTTAGAGTTAATCATAAGGAGACCTATTGTTCTAAACTGTGGTGACAGACACAAACAGTGGCCTTGAAATCATCTTTATTAAAATGTATAGTTGGGTGTAGTTAATATCATGGTTGTGTGCAGTCCACTAGAGTCATTTAAAACCAGGGCTCCAGTGGTTAAACCAGTAAAAACAGATTAACACGTTTCTTCTGCTATGGAAAAAAGATAAGAAAAGTGAAAGAAAAAGAAAAAACATGTTTTAGCATGTGTAGGGATTAGCAAGCCAAACTGTATCACCCTTGCACACGTGGTATGACGTGTTTTGGAAATATGACATGGAACAATCTCAGTGAAGGGATTTCTTTTTAATGTAACTACAGATAGAAGCTAAACACACAAATAATGGATGAAAAGTTCCTCATTTTTGGGTGACAAGTTGCACCCCTCGTTTACAGACATGTCGTTTCCGTCTGTGGTCCCTCCACAAGCCCTCTCTCACACACACACACACACACACACACACACACACACACACTCAGCATTACATGGAAATCACGCATTCACACCACACAAATGCAGATCTGGCCAAAGCTCAGATCCTTAGATATGGATTTGTCTTAAAACAGCTCCTTTCTCTATGTAATTGATCTTTGGATAAAATACTGCATGCAGGGTCGAAGAAGCAGTACCTGAGTTTGACCCTTAGATGGCGTTGTGTCATAGCTTGATATTGCATGCTGGAATTAGTGAAACAACAAGTCCAGATTATCTGAATTTGCATGAGAAGTTGCTGTTAATAAGGGGTGGGATGGGATGGGATTGGGGAAATAAATAAATGAGAAAATATAAAAATGTCACTTCCATACTTTTCATACATCAGCTGTTATGTAAACTTTGTGGGTCACTGATCGTGTAATATGATGCTGATGAAAGAGCCATCACTTGAAAACAGTTGGTGAAAATGTGAACCTGCATGCGTTCCATGATGTGTCCATTTTTGTATATAGCTGTAAAATATGTATGTCAGTCAGTCTTGTCCTGTGTTTAAATTATATTTTGCACTGAATGTACCAGTAGATTTGAGTGCTGTCTGGACTCTTTTGTCTTTGTGCTTTAACACATTCTCTTGTTATTGCAAATACTTTTTCCCTTGACACAGGACAGGCAGATTTGTGAAGTGTTGTTAGAGCCATGATTTACATTTTATCTTTCTGCTTGGCCAATCAAACTCCACTTGTCAGCTTACTCTTTGAGTTTGCATTTCCATGGACTAAAGTCCAGTTGCCTACTTCAGTTCAGTTGTCTACTAGGGACAATAAATCCAAAGCAGACCTGTAATGTTCCAGCTTCTCTGCATTTCACATTTGATGACAGTATTATAAGCTGCAAAACAGATAGGCCTAAGCAAACACTAAACACCTAAATGAAAGGAAGAATAGCCTAATTACTTAAAAAAAAAATATATATATATATATATATATATAGCCTATATATACTTTTTTTTTATGAATTAGTGTTAATGTATAAATGTATTAGTAGCATAGCCTAAATCATTATTTAAAACAACATTATTTTAAGAATGTATGATGTAGTAGACACGGATACACTTGGCTACGCGTTTTATTTTTATTTATCAATAGCATATCGAATATTTAATTTTTCCCACTTATTTTAAAATTGACAATTATCTAGCACTAAGAGACAGTGGCCTATAATAAAATGTTCTTTAACTTTAAATAAATCATAAATCTGCCATTTATCGATTATCGGCCATAACATTAAGAAGCCAAATTATTGATTTCAGACTATTTGTATAGCTACATCTATCTATCTATCTATCTATCTATCTATCTATCTATCTATCTATCTATCTATCTATCTATCTATCTATCTATCTATCTATCTATCTATCTATCTATCTATCTATCTATCTATCTATCTATCTATCTGTCTGTCTATCTGTCTGTCTATCTATCTGTCTATCTATCTATCTGTCTGTCTATCTGTCTGTCTGTCTGTCTGTCGTACAATGGGCGAATTCTAACGACCGTGATGATGACGGTGGTGGTGACGTAGTGGCTCACTTCTCGTACTGGCATCAGAGCAGAATTTGAAACTGAAGAAACACCGGTGGACAAGATCTGAATCGCAGAATCCAAAACCGACTTACCTCAGCATGTACTAGCAGCCAGACGAGCGTGTTTACTCTTCGTTCAGCGTTTATTACCGATAGTTTGTCAGTTGAACTACATCTACTGTTGTTCCCGTGAGAAGAGGAAGAGGGTGTCAGTTCTAACTTAACGTTAATGTCGTGATTTTGTCCTGCGTGAAAGGAAGCGCTGTCTGTCTGTCGGCCGGTTTGTATTTTGAACAAAATGAGACGAATCTCCACGTACGTTCGTCTAAATATAGGATAGAGTTTAATCCAGGAGTTTTTGCGGAATTGTTTAGGGCTAAATGAGCTAATCTGCGCTAGCTAGAGGCTCTTAGCATCAGTTGTCGTGTTCAAACTCAACTGAACTCACTCCAGTTAAGTGAAATAATTTATTGGCAACACTTTCTGAATAACCGCGGCGCGAACTAAAGTCTCGTTCTGAAGCCGTTTCAACGTTTCAAGAGGCCGGTGGCAGTGGGTGTTTTTTCTTCTTCCTGGTGGTGACTCTGAACATGAGCAGAGTGTTGTCGAAGTGATAAAAGCAGTCTGCACTCTTCACTGGACACTCGCTGGTGGTGATGGCCCGGAGGAGACTGGACAGTCGCAGTGGATCCTCGGCTCTGCTGTCAGAGATCCACACTCACATCCACACGGATCCTCTGGACGCCGTTTTTGACATGAGCCACGAACTTGGCAGGTGTGTAAATATAGCCTACTCCTCATTAACGTTACCTGAAGTCTGTGTCTCTTTAATCGTTCCCTTCTTAAAATACTTTATTTGATGTTATCATAATGTATTCATATGTTGATAAACAATACAGTGACTGCAGAACTGATGCTCAGTGCAGTAATGTAAATATGTATCGGTATGTTGTCCGTGAATGTGATTGTTCTGTCTTATTTCTTGTAATTCTCTGATACAGAAGTAGCTAGGCTAAGTTACTACTGTCAGATTACAGAACTGTAGCATGTTTTTGTCCTCTTATATCCTGTTAGTCTTATATTTGCTCTACTCTACACGTAATATACGTGAATGATAATAGTTAGAATATTTATCATTAATTTAAAAAAGTTTTTAAAAAAAATAAAATCAATGTAATTTATTCCTGTGATGGCAAAGCTGAATTTTCAGCATCATTACTCCAGTCTTCAATGTCAAATGATCCTTCAGAAATCATTATAAAATGCGGATTTGCTGCTCAAGAAACATTTCTTATTGTCAATCTTTGAAAATAGTGTCCACATATATTTGTGGAAACCCTGATTCATTAATTTTCAGGATTCAACGTTGAGTAGAAAGTTCAATAGCATTTATTTTAAATATAAATTATTGTAAATCTAAAAATATGTATTGTTACTTTTGACCTATTTAATGCATCTTTGCTAAATAAAAACTTAACTTAATTTACATGTTATTTCATCCAATTGCTAATGTGCATGTTGGAATATTTATCATATATTGCCATTTAGGGAGGTATTGTGGTCCCAGATTATAAGCAGATATATAAACTTTAGAATAGAGGTTTTCTTGGTTTATTTGGTTTATTTTGTCACAGGGTGAGTAGGACTGAAGGTTGTATGCCGTATGGAGTTGGAGTCTGTCCTGCTTCTGTATTATTCAGGATTGGAAAGGCCTTGCTCACTGAACTGTGACTAATATGTGTGTGTGTGTGTCATTGCTAAAGCTCTACAGCAAGGCTTTGGAGCTTTTAGCAGGAAGGAAACCCATGTGGGAACCAGACCCAGTTTTGTGTTGTGCTGTAGATTGTACTGTGAATACTGAGAAAGAGGAAGTAATATTGGTCTCTTCCTCTTTTTCTCATACCATTTGCTTTTTACAGCCATATTCGGGCTGTTTCTATGCTACCGGCTGTGCTGTTTACAGGAAATCATTTCACAGTTCACTTAAAGTTTTAACTTGTCAGTGTGAAGATGTTTTGTTTTTTGTTTATGTGGAGGAAGGTGCAGTTCTGTGGAAAGAAAGTTTGAATACTGTGATATTTTTTTATGGGTTTTATGAAAAGATGACATGCAAAGTTTCTCAAAGAGCAATTTTGTTTTGAATTAGCCTAGAACCAGTGAGAATAAGTTTATTGGTCAAGTAAATATCAGAGATTTCTCCCTGGTCAATATCAATAGTGAATATTCTACTCATGGGTGGGTTTTGATTTTCTTTATCATATACACCGTTCAAAAGTTTTGACTTTTTTTTTTTTTTTTTTTTTTTTTAAGAAAGAAATGAATGCTTCTATCCGCAAGAAAACATTAAATTAATAAAAAGTGACTTTTTATTAAAATATGATTAAAAATGTATTTGAAAATTAAGAATAGGCTATTTGATTTGATTTGGTTTCTGAAGGATCATGTGACACTGAAGACTGGAGTAATGGCTGCTGAAAAAAATTCAGCTTTGCCATCACAGGAATAAATTACATTTTGAAAACATATTGAAAAAGAAAACAGTTCTTTTAAATTGTAAATAATAATATTTCACAATATTCTTGTTTTTACTGTATTTTTTTTGTCAAATAAATGCAGGCTTTGTTGAGTATGTAAAACTTTGTTCAAAAATGAGCCTAAACCTTTGACCGGTAGTTTGTGTATATATTGTGAATATATCATTTCCAAGATCTAACTCGATACAGAATGCAATATGCAGCACGGTCGACTATACATTCAGTATGATACATCCTATACACTATAACAAAATGGTTTATAAAGGTGATGGTCTGGTCCAAATAATTGTGGGATTGATTTTGAGTATATGCTTGTGGCCTAATGTCTCACCTGTTCATGCTGTGACAGTAATTGCAGTTTCTCGAGTAAAGACTGTCTCACGTCAGTCATCTAACCTGATATTAAACGGTGAGAACATCTAATGGAGGGTTTGACTCAGTTAATAACTATCTGTGTCAGTAAGAGCTTTGCTGTGAATGAGAGAACCGCTATAGGTGTGACTGAATGCGTGCGCACTGTGACCGATATTACAAATTTAGGTACTTTATTTATCTCTCAATTTTCCACTTGTCACATTTAGCTCCCATTACACTCATTTTATTCTTTCTCTACCTCTTTTTTACTCTCTGTGTTCTCTGTTTGTCTCCTTCAGGGGAAAGTTTGCAGTGGTGAAGCGGTGTGTGGAAAAGGCCACAGGGAAAGTCTTCGCTGCGAAGTTCATCAAGAAGCGGCGACGAGGTCGCGACTGCAGGGCGGAGGTCGTTCATGAGATCGCCGTTCTAGAGTCGGCGAAGAACAACCCTCGTGTGGTGAACCTGTATGCTGTATATGAGACCGATCACGACCTCGTTCTAATGCTGGAATAGTGAGTGCTGTGACCAGAAGCATTAGTTGCATGTCCCTGTTCACGAAATGATCGTTGGGTTCAGTACTAAGAATAACCCTGAATGTGTGTGTGTCTTAGTGCGGCGGGTGGAGAGATATTTGATCACTGTGTGTCAGAGGAGCTGCTTCCTGAAGGTCAGATCACCCGTCTGATCAGACAGATGCTTGAGGGCGTTCATCTCCTCCACCAGAGCAGCGTGGTCCACCTGGACCTGAAGGTTAGATGCACGGCTGCTTTTAACATCTTCATTCCTGAAATTACAGCTTTTTAAACTATGATCTGCCTGATGCTACTCTAGTTCAATTTGATCACGTGCATTTCTTCTAAATAGCACTAGTTGTATTTATTGAGACTGTATTATCTCATTCAGCCCCAGAATATTCTCTTGACCAATCTGAGCCCAATGGGGGATATAAAGATAGTGGATTTTGGGTTGGCCCGCCGGTTAGGCTCTGCTGGGGAGCTCAGAGAGATTCTGGGAACCCCGGAGTACGTAGGTAAGGTTTATTTAGTCTCATTCATCTTCAAATCCACACATATCTCTGTGTTCATTGTCTCATTATAGTAGAGGAGTTCATGCTCAATGAAAGTAATGTATTTGGTCGTTTTGCTTTTGATCATATATCCAGCTCCTGAGATCTTGAACTATGAACCAATCACCACAGCAACAGACCTCTGGTGAGTCTTAATCTTTTTCATCAGGTGTTTCAATATACAAGGTTCCCACTGGCTGATATCCAGACCTGGAAATGTCATGGACATTAATAAACTTGTGGAAGGTCATGGATATTTCAATGGTCAATAGACATTTTTCTTTTTATACACAGTTTGTGGAAATTCATTGGTTGGGAGATATGAGAATTGTTGTCTACTATATTCTGTTAAGTAAAGACAAAAATAGACTCTGAAAGCCATACACTACCGTTCAAAAGTTTGGGGTACGATTTTTTTAAATGGTTTTGAAACGGCTCACCAAGGCTGCATTTATTTTATAAAAAAAAAAAAAAAAAAAAAGTTTTTTCAGCCTTCGGTGTCACATGATCCTTCAGAAATCATTCAGTAATATTTCAATATGCTGATTTGGTACTCAAAAAACATTTCTTATTATTATCAATGTTGAAAACATTTGTGCCACGGTTTTTTTTTTTTTTTTTCAGGATTCAAACATTTGTTTGAAATAGAAATATTTTGTTACATTATAAATGTCTTTACTATCACTTTTGATCAATTTAATAATAAATCTTACTAAACCCCAAACTTTTGAACAGTAGATTTGAAGTCAATTTGAGTCAAACAACTTTGCTATTAAAGGAATATCCATGTTCATAGATGTTCGATGTGTCAAAGATGGTTTTAAACTGATTGTGTATCCGTTGACTTCAGGAGTGTGGGTGTGATCGCCTATATGCTGGTGACGGGAGAGTCTCCCTTCGCTGGCGATGATAAACAGGAGACCTTCCTAAACGTATCCCAGGTGAACGTGGACTACAGCATA
Organism: Phoxinus phoxinus; assembly: GCF_949152265.1. Classification (NCBI taxonomy): domain Eukaryota; kingdom Metazoa; phylum Chordata; class Actinopteri; order Cypriniformes; family Leuciscidae; genus Phoxinus; species Phoxinus phoxinus. The sequence goes on along the minus strand of NC_136882.1, from coordinate 23,832,400 downwards.
GAGGCCTTCTCAAGGGTGTCTGAGCTGGCTGTCGACTTCATCCAGAAACTGCTGGTCAAAGCACCAGAGTGAGTGACTCTCATTTCAGACACTTGGAGCAAGTGAAGTTTATTTGCCAAGCTCAGTCATTGTACTGTGCAAAATTATGTACTGCTTCTAAATGAAGAGTCATATAATAAGTGCTATCTAATACCCTTCCCCACTTTCAAAACAGTAATTATTCTGGGTCATATGGTTGTATTATTCATTACAGTGTTTTAGAAATGAAGTCATTGCAAACATATAAATAGGCTTACAAATTAACTTGTCCAATGATCACTCTTTTATGGCTCAACGTTTTCAGATATTGACTTTATCCATTCCCATAGATTGTGTAACTGTTGGCTATCACAAAGTATAAAGTCCAGGTTTCATTTTCTTTTCGTTTGTCTTCAAACATGCATTCACAATTGTAGAAAAGGCAAAACAATTGAGAATCAAAATAGACTGTTTAGGATAAATGGAAAGAAAAAGGTTTGTTTCTATATAGAGTTAATATTTTAAATTTGCACTTGTTGTCATAAACTAATTGATGTACTTTGGTTTTATTACTGTTCCTAACGATAGTTTCAGATTAGTTTCCACTCAACCACATATCAAAGTCCTTGACATGAATTCTCCCCTCCTTTTTCAGGGATCGTCCCAGTGCAGCCGACTGCATGACCCATCCCTGGCTATGGATCAACTTTCCAGGTTCTGATCCGATCCCTGTGACCCCACGCACTCCCCGGGAAAGGAGTTTCGGGGGGAAGTGGTCCGCGCCACCCGAGGATCCTGAAGACAAAGAGAACATTCTGGACTCGCCACGGGTCAAGAGGTTTCGTTTTGAGGAGGACATGTCAGCCATGGCCGACAGTGACCACTTATGCTGATCCTAAAGGGAAATGTATTTGCACTGAATAGCATCATCACAATGTTGGTCCTTGAGTACATTCCCCCACACGGCACCAGCAAACATGCTTCTTTTTCACCATCCTTTGGTTGACCAAAGATGATCTTTTCACAAAAGGGCCAGATCTGGTGTAATATTAATACTATAATAGTGAGAATCTAAATATTTATGTTGCTGTCCTGTCTCAAGATTTTTGTTTTTCCTGTCATATTTGGATTTTAAATTATTAATTTGAATATATTTTTTATTTTAATCTCCATTCAGTATCAATTGAATTATTCTGCAGATCTTATCCCATATGAATCTGGACACTAATTCCATTACTGCACTTAAAGCAACAAAAAGGGATTTGAAAAAGACTTGAGAGCAGCAGGGCATTCAGTGGTTTTTAATTCTGCTTAAATGAAAGATGCGAGTGTTTAAGCAAACTAATGTCGGTCTTTGTTCTCTGTGTCTCAGCGTCAGAGGGAGTTCTGGTTGTATGATTAGACCTTGTTCATTCAAAAACACCTTGTGAGACTGTCTCTGTTGAAAAGGTTCAGTGCTGGAATGCCCTCGGTGTATGGGTGTGTGTTTTGACTTACGTCCTCTCCTTTCGTGTGGTATTGACATTAGTGGGCTCTTAAAAAATGTGACTCAACACACACACGTACAACACACCCTGGATTACACAAATATGTTTGTATTGGTCACAGAACTTCCCTCTAGAGAATGACTAAAGAAAATCAGGAAAGCACTTAAACCTTCTATTATATGTTTCTGTGACTAAAATATGAGAAAATATTTGTAACAGCATTATTTAGTAAATCGAGTCTATCTATTGTTTTTTTAAATCATTCTTGTTTTAAATATTTCCTTTTTTCCTGCCAACTTATTGTATAATAAACTGTTAAGTACCATTCTAGCATTCTCCTATGGCAGGCGCCTAATATCTCAATGCCTGTGATGGCCTATGATATACATAATCTTAAAATGACAGTTTTTATCTATGCACCAATCTGAGGTAATTCAGGGTTTTGTTACCTTTTTTGTGCAGGTGTTTTTAAGCTAATGCCATTAACTGGTTTCTGTACTCATTTATTCTGAACCTTATTCTCAGGGTTAGCTGTAACTGCAGTTCACCGGTGTATATTTCTCGAGTGCCTTTGTGTGCATTTGTTTCCCTCAATGCTTGAGCCGTACAGCCTCACTTGATCTCATGCAATACCAGTGCAGCACATTTATGTGTATGTATTATTAATGTTTGCCCTGTTTTAATTGAGATACTGGTACACCCTTTAAACTGATGGCCTGGTGTATTAAAAGTCAATTATTTGTATGGACTTAATGGGGATAAATATATGCAATGCGTTTTAGAAAGGAAAACTGTGTTAAAGTTATTATATTTATGGTCTTTGTATATGTAGGGCATGAAAAGATGGGTTATTAATGTTGGTTGTTATTGTTGAAATGATATGGTTATGTCAGAGATAGTGAAGCACGTTTGGTTGAATTCTGGAATGAAGGGCAAGGGAATGTTATTGTGTTGGAAAATAGTTTGGAAGAAGAATTGTGCACATCAGAAAGTGTGCAGTAATGCAAGGGTTAGTGAATATATAACTAGCTGAGGGTTTATTGGTTTAATATAATTGACAGCTTCTCTGAGTGGCTGTTAGAACTGGAAATGTTAGTATTGCAGAATTTAGTCTTAAAGGTCGAGCCCTTCACTTATTGTTGTGTTTAAAGAGGTGTGAAGCGCTCATGTGTGTTTGTGTGCTCAGGGTCTTACGGTTTCCCAGAGATGTCACCAGTCTGTAATCATAATAGAGCTATTGTCTCTGAAGACGAGAGGCTCTTGTCACGGTCGTGTGCTCGCTGTATGCCGTCATCTTAAAGCAAAACATGAATCTATTCCTTGCCTGGGAAACGGCCTCAATAGGGGCATGAGGTATTTGAAGCTGCAAAATAGGCCAGACTTTGGAGTGCATTTCTGAGCAGTTGGTATTTGCTGAAAGCTTGTCACAAACTTTGTAAAGACACTTTACGGGATAACTTTGTTGATTGTCTTACTATCTTAGTAAAAAGTGATAATGGAAGATACTCACGATGAAAACTGTGTATTTTGAGTTATATGTACCATAATAAATTACGTTCAATTGTATTACAAATTCTAATAAAGCCATTGCGAGTCTAAAGGATAAAGGATGCACCCTTAATATCGATTTTGTATGTTGTTGTTTTATGACCCATAACAAAACTTTTTTTTTTTAATGCATCCCTCATTCTATCAGATTAATTGAATTAATCATAAAAGGATAGTAAAGCCATAATCTGTGACTGAAAATAATTAAATAATCATTTTAACTTTAAACATTTTTATGCCTTTAATCATTCTAACATACTAATTTTATAAATTCCTTTTAACATCTTGAAACTTGATGCCAGCTGTCGATTTGATGTACCTTTTCCTGTTGCATCAACTTGAATTGCATTAAAGTTCATGTTTCTAATTAAACAGATCACTGAAACATTTCAACATGTTTATTGGATTACATCAGGATGGAATGACTATGAAGCAGGAAGTACATTCATCGCATTAAATTGAGGATATTACAAAATCCGCATATTCATTAGTATGTGATATAGGCCTATTCAATACAGCACATTCCAAAGTGCGCCATCTAGAGTATAGTCTTCTGAGATTCAATACTGGAAGCGTTTTAGATACTTACCATTATTCAGTCAATAAAACATTACAGAATGAGTCAGAAAATAAAATATTTTAAAGTTTTAGGTTATTTTTTTAATCTAACCAAAAATATATTCTATACATTTCATTTCAATGGAAGATCCTTAGATTATTTGGTTTGATTTCCAAATAAAAGCAATACCAACTATTAAACACAGAACACATTTGTGATATTAAACCGATGAAATCGTATATGGGACGATGCTTATGAAGGAGCTGTAACTGCTCTTTAGTGGATTTGCCTGTCTGCAATGTTTTTAATATATATTCCTTAGCAGGGCCAGGAAGTTTACAAAGTGTTTTTACATTCAAGAGTATCCATATATCATTGGGGATACAAATACTTGAAATGAAAATCCAAGCTTAATAATTTATTGTAACAACAAATTAATTTAATAACCTCTATCAGATAGTTAACTTTTCCTTTCTTAGGAAACGAGAGCCCTTTAAACGTGAAGAGATTATCGTTTTACGAAGCATATCTGCATTCCAAATAGACTATGTAAAACAAGTATCCTAGTATATCGGACAATGCCTATGTAAGTGTGCAACAGGCAAACAATAAGGCTTAATGTCAGGCAGCTAAATGTGTTACAAGTTTGGTCATTAAAGGGATAGTTCACCACCCAAAAAATAATAATTCTGTCATAATTTACTCACCCTCATGTTCTAAACCCATAAGACTTTCATAAATCTTTGAAACACAAATTAAGATATTTTTAATGAAACCTGAGAGGTTTCTCTTCCTCCAAATCCAAGTAACCAAATCTTAGAAGATCCAAAAAGGTCATAAAGGTGTTGTAAAATGAATCCATATGAACAAAGCAGTTTAATCCAAGTCTTGTGAAGACATATGATTGGTTTATATGAAGAACAGATTAGATGGACTCACATACATGAAGCACGTCACAGAAGCTCAAATGTGCGTGTGTGATGCACGAGAACCAATGAGGTTTGTTCTAGCGCATGATGAATGCACGTTATGCGTGCATGAGCTTCCCTGTTTACCATATGTGATGAGCTCCATGTATGTGTGTTTATATGTGAATAAAAGCCTAAATGAAATCTGTTCATCATATAAAGTGGTCTTATCTCTTCACAAGGTTCAAACTGCTTGCTTTTGCTTCATATGGATTCATTTTGCGACACCTTTATGACCTTTTTGAATCTAAGTTTTGGTCACCTGGACTTTCAATGGAGGGACAGAAAACTCTCAGCTTTCCTTAAAAATATCTAAATTTGTGTTTTAACAATCAACCAAAGTCTTACGGGCTTAGAACGACATGAGGGCAAGTAAATGATGACATGACAGTATTTCACTATTTCTGTGAGCTATCCCTTTAAAGCTTCAATCTTCTCTTCTATGTATGAGTGTTGGGCTCTTTTTTTTAACTAATACATCAGTGCAATACAAAGCTGTCTGCTCTACAAAGAATACTCTCCGTGTTAAGACTTGAAAGCATAGATCAAGAAGTCAGAACTCCTGAATGACTCTGAAGTGATTCTCAATGGACGCCGGCTCCTCCTCGAAGTGCAGTTTCTGGTTCAGACATGCACCCAGATCCTCCAGAGTCTTTATAAAGCGCTGGTGCTCTCGCCCAACCCATGCCCTCATCGGGTCCCTTACCTCATACGGAGTGACGTGGGCATGGACAGCCACCCCACTGGAGGCCAGCTCACCCAGAGCACATTTATTGGTCACCCACGTCTCACTGCCTCCAGGGTGTCCTCCATCCAGCCAGTACATGTCCGAGACACTGTCCAGAAACAGCCTCAGTTCGGGGTCTGCTCGAGCTCCAGCCAGCTCATACACTATTTGATTGAGAACAACACATCCTTTACTGAAGCCCACTATGGTAAGGGTGAAACCTGCAGGAAGGGGGCCAGGGGTGGCTGTACCACTAAGAGGAGGTAAAGGATTTGGGAGACCAGCCCGCTGCATGCCATGACCCAGGAGTGCCCTCAGGTGGCGAATGCCTCCGTAGTCTGGAGAGTGTTCTGGTGCTCCAAACAGGTTGCTCTCTACAAAGTTCTGATAGCAGCTGAACTTGTGTAGGTACATGCGGGATGCGCGGACTACCCAGATATGGCAGCCAGGAAACCGGTGGCCCAGGGTGAGGGCGACACGCTCCAGGCTCCAGGACTGCCATGGGGCAGCGTCAGGCTGGAGGGCCATTTCCTGCTGGAAGTTCTGGATAGAAGATGAGAATCAGAAGTTGCGTTATGAAGAGAGGATACATAAGTCAAGAGGAAGAGAAATTTAATTAATTCAGCATATACAGTATATTTAATAAACGCTAACTGTCGAAAACAGGGTTCGCACACATTTTGAGCAATGAATTTAGGACTTTGTCATTTGTAATTTGTTTAATAGAGATTAAGGGACATTTCTCACAATGGGTGATGCACATTACTCACACCTGCACATAATTAGACAAATATATTCACTATAGTAATTTTTCCATGACTTCTGAAAATAATATTAATTTCTATGACTATTTCAGGGCTGGAAATCACCATTTTAAAATTCCCTGATAATTCATAGTTTTCCATTAAAATGATTCAAGCTTTAACTAATAGTCTTCTAGAAGAAAAGATCAGAACTAAATGTGCATGTCTTCACTTTATCTAAAGAAAACCAATCCATTTATTCAGACAGACATATTCAATATTATGAGGCATGCATGTACTATAATGGTTCAAATGTTTTATGTCAGTAAGGTTTTTTTATTTAGAAAGAAATTAATATTTTTATCCAGCAAGGATGCATTAAATAGATCAAAATTGTTGCAAAACATTTCTGTTTTAAATAAATGCTGTTCTGCAGAGTATGATGTTAAAACGTCTCTTGGGTCTGTTTTCAATGTCTCTAATGAAAAACTAAATATAGAGATTGCTTATTAGTCGAGCTAAACTGTATCAAATGCTTTGGTTCATCCTTGAGGTTTCTCACAGGGTGTTCACGTTCCCTATAACGCGTAATAGGTATATTTAGTCTAATAATTAAGAGGACTGCATACACTGTATAAACAATGTCTAATTCCTGACACAGTTGAGAGCTTTATTACATGACATATTGTTTAGAAAGTAATTTATGAGGGCATGCAGTCGTGGTACCATGACAAGACAGGTTCAGGATTGATGACCTGCTGCACCAACCTGAATGTCTCCAGGAAAGAAGACTACGTGATCGTTTCCATTCTGCAGGTTCTCTGTATCGTTGTCGCATCGTCTCTGCGTTTCCGTGGCTGCTCGTAAGAGCAGAACATCGTTTAAGCGGTTTTGATCATGACCGGGTACTGAAGTCAGGCGGAGCAGCCCGGGCGCAGCAGCGGATGTCCCGGGGACGCACAGCCCCTCTGCGGCGTTCATTTTCTTCGCTATAGCGGCTAGCGATAAACAAGCCACAACTGATCGGATACTTCCCATGAGCAAAAGGGATTATGTAGCAGCGACTGCACGAGCTGCAGCATTAAGATCGAAACCATCACTGCAAAACAGCCGCAAAAAGCAACGCCCTATCCAAAATATTAACTGCGTTCAGGATAATCCGGTGGGCATTCGGTCGTTTTGCATTTTGAAATTAACCGACCGGTTCAGGATAATGAAATGTGTCTGGTTTATGATTTGTTTATATTAAACGCCACCAAGTGGCGCTTTTGGGGAGCGTCAAAACATGACAACTATGCGCATGCGCGGAGCCAAAAAGCATTCATGAACAACGGCAGTGCTGATACATTTAGACAACGCATTTAGATCATAGACAGTATCAGGGGCGCCGCTAGAAATTTTAGGCCCTATGAAAGAATATGAGGTTGGGCCCCCCACCGCACCTATTCCATTAATAAAACCAATCTCTGGGGGCCCCAAAAGTGCGTGGGCCCTTAGAATCGTCCTAACTTTTCCCCCCTTAGCGGCGCCCCTGGACAGTATATAAAATATTTAGATAGACTGCATTACTATAACAATGTAGTGATTAATGCGGCATGACCATGTTTAATCTAATGTCCAAAATCTAAGTTTCTTTTTAAATTTCAGGGGGCGGAGTATGTTGTGTTTTAATCATGTCTCATATCGGTTCAATCGGTTCCTTTGAACAATTCGCGTCAAAGAACCGGTTCAAGAACGATTTATTTACAATGATGTCCCTAACATTCTGACGTGACATTTTACATGCAAAACATGTTCTATATAGGCACTGTTTTGTTCAAGTTTTTGTCTTACTTTATTTGTCAATTTGTTGTGGCCATTTAGATCATAAAACAAGTTTTGAACCCAAAAACATACGTAATATTAAATTAATTGTATTAATTATATTTATAACCAATTGTGTATATAATCCATAAATACATTTTCAATACGTTTTATTTTTTTCGTTCAGACCATTTTTGTGAAATGGTTTAACTGATTCATTGAGAAGTTTCGACTCTAAAGAACGATTCGTTCACGATTCGGACGTTGCTAGCGGAAACAGCTGAGAGCATGTGTTGTGTGCTTCTGGAGTCTCAAGCCTTCAAATAACTTTGTGCATGAAAAGCAAGTACGATGTTTGTGTGAATATGATTACAAGTCAGTCAGTTAAGAGTATTAGTAAAAAAACGTATTAGTAAATAATCTACGATGCGATGCCTCTTTGTTGTAGCTACGAGTATGATAAACTTTGGACTGTTAGAAAGAAACTGATCAAAATAAAGCTGTCGAGTGTTTACACAGCTATTCAGCCTTGAAAGTTCATTCCTTTTGTGGAAAATATTCATAAAACCTATATAACTTAAAGTTCATGACTTTTCTGTCTATATTTTAAACATAGTAATGTTTTTAAGTAATATTATTATAAAGTATTAACAATATTATTATTATTATTTTTTTTAAATGGGCGTTCCTGGGTTGGCTGATAGTCACCATCGGTTTGGGGTGTGTGGGTCTGTAAATGTGTTTCTGTAAAAGTGTTTCTGCTCTCTTGAGGGATGTCCAGCTCTGCTCTTGGTCGAAGGCTGGTTGCATGTCTCCTGAACATCTCGGAAGCTCGGAGAAGAGACCTGGTGGAGACAGTGGCAAGAGCAGCCATCACTGACACACATGGTGAGAACCTGAATGCATGGAATGGATCGATTAAATTTGCCTTTATTAATTACTTCTAAACCAAATTATATTTCATTGTGGTCATTAAACTGTATCTGAAGACATTAGGAATATTTTCATTGCATGTTATTGTGACAAAACTAGGAAAAAAGCGTGAAGGCATCACAGTGCTGAACATCTTCAATGATGTTGACTACAATCGCTCTGTCATCACTATTGTTGCAAGCATTGACCTACTAAGTGAGTTGCCTGCTCATCCTTCCAGTCGTTCTTAATACATGTCCAATTGCTGAGAACAATTGCTTTGTGAGTAATTGTACAAAAGAGGCCAATCTGTATTGTTGTTGTACATTTTAGGGGAGGCTGTATTGTCGGCTTGTGAGCGTGCTTTCTCTCTGATTGACATGAATGTCCATGAGGGCACCCACCCATGCATGGGTGCAGTGGATTTGGTGCCTCTCTATCCACTGGGGGAGGAGGTGGGCCTTGAGGATTGTGGAAAAGAGGCCCAGGGTATGTGGCCATGCATGCACAGAAGAAATGTTAAAATCCATTCTCTGAATATTCACTTTGCACTTTGAATGCTTTCAATATAGTATTAAAGTATAAAAAAAAAGAAAAAAAGCTAATGCAGCACAAACAGCATTGAGTTATTTTGGGCTCAGCATGCCATTATTTAAAGGGCACTACCGGTATTATTATTCTACAGATTAAAAATATATATTTTCAAATGTTAACTTGTCATTTTGTCCTTGTCTATATGTACCTCAACTGCTGTTTTCTTTCTTGTTTAGCATTAGCTACAGCTCTGACAGAACGAGTGGCAGGTACCAGTGCTTTTTTGTTCGGATGGGCTGATTCTCCTCAGCGTCGAGGTCTGGCTCAAAGGAGGAAGGAGATTGGCTGGTTCAAAAAGGTCAAAGATATGTCAAGCATCCAGCCAGATGTAGGTCCACAGGCCACAAGGAGATACGGCATTACAGGTTATTTTTCAAATCTGCATTCACAAAATATTGAAACAATTGAAATGAAACCGCAAGGTAGACTTTGCTTCAACAGAGCAAAATTGGGTTCCGGAAGTACTTTTTATTTATTTATTATTAGTAAGAAAATTTGATTTGAGAGTATATGCTTCTCTTGCAGTTATTAGCAATTTCAACATTATTGTTTAAAAAAAAAAAATTCTGAGGGAAGTAAAGGGTGCTTTCACATCTGTAGTTAGGTTCATTTGGTCCGGACCAAGGGAGAAAAATTATACTTTGTAGCATTTTTCAGGCGTTTTGGTTCCTTTTCACACCACAGTGATTGCTCTGGTCCGAATCAGTTTATGAAACGAACCAAAATGCAGTCACGTGACAACATCCACATCACTCGTTGGCCAGATGGGTCTTGAACGTATTTTCATAACTGCACTTTGATAGTCAGAATTAAAGGGATAGTTCACTTTAAAATTAAAATTCTGTCATCATTTACTCACCCTCAAGTTGTTTCAAACCTGTATTAATTTATTTCTTCTGCTGAACACAAAGAAAGATATTTTGAAGAATGTCAGTAACCAAACAGTAGTCTGTACCCATTGACTTCCATAGTATTTTTTTTTCCTACTATGGAAGTCAATGGGTACAGACTACTGTTTGGTTACTGACATTCTTCAAAATATCTTTCTTTGTGTTCAGCAGAAGAAATAAATTAATACAGGTTTGAAACAACTTGATGGTGAGTAAATGATGACAGAATTTTAATTTTAAAGTGAACTATCCCTTTAATGTGCGCTTGTTTGGTCCGCTTTTGGTGCACACCCAAGTGCGATTGCTGCATTCACATGTGAAAGCACCCTAACACTGTCCGTGTGTATATATGTACATTTTGCAATGTATTTGCAATATATATTTTATATTGTTTGCAATGCATCACTGTAGTTTATTCCCTCATAAAGTTGATTTGTTTGGTTCATGTCATAGACCTGTTTATTTAAGTTTTTTTTTTTAATATCCTTTAAGAGAATGGAAAAAGAATGGGAAAAAATAACAACACTGCTGAAAAAAAGTTTCTTCAAAGTTTTGGTTACCTGTACTTGCAATGTAGGGACAGAAACCTTCCTGGTTTCATGAAAAATATCTTAATGTGTATTGAAGAAGATTATATTTGAACCTCTAAACTAAACAAATAACAGCTATTTGTTCCGCAGGTGTTGGCGCCAGCCCCTACGTCATGAACTGTAACGTGACCATCGATACCCAGGATCTGGCCCTGGGCCGGATTGTTGCTTTAGCAATCCGTGAATCCAGTTCTGGTGGAATCCCTGGAGTTCAGGTCATGGCTCTGCCACATGAAGGTGTTATGGAGATCGCTTGTAATGTGGAGAGTGTTCAGGGTGGTCCTCCATCATCTTCATCTTATGGTGAGGAACAATGGCCAAGCTTTGTCATTGGAGGGCAAAACTTTTGCCATGCTCCAGCCTCGCTAATCACAGAACGTGTAGCAGAGCTGGCTACACACCATGGAGTGGCTATCAAGGGTACGGCCCTGGTGGGGTTTACCCCACGTGAGTGCCGGAGACTGGCAGAGGGAGCACTCTCAAATGGCATTGGAGAGTTCTGGAAAGAGCTGCAGCGTGTACACATGTGAACAAGCCAACAACTTTAAACACTGTGTTAACTAAATTTGAAAATAAGCAATTGTTAATTGTAGGGTATTTGTTGAGCCACCAACAATAGATAATCAGCCCTTATTACTCTCTTTCTCTCTCTCTCTCTCTCTCTCTCATATATATATATATATATAAGTACAGTCCTTAAAGGGATCCCAAAAATAAAAAAAATCTGTCATCATTCACACACCCTCATGTTTTTTTTAAAACCTGTATTACTTTTTTCTTCTTCTGTTGAACACAACGATAATTTAAAGACTGTTGGCAACCAAACAGTTTTGGTTATCATTGACTTCCATTGTATGGATAAAACAGACATTTCTCAAAATATCTTCTCCCGTGTTTCACAGAATAAAGCCATACAAATTTAGACTGACAGGTGGTTGAGAGTAAATGATGACAGTCAGAATTTTCATTTTTGGGTGAACTATCTCTTTGATTGTATTAATTTTGGTTACAATGTAATTGTACAGCTGCTAAGGGGTCATTAAATGTAAAAAATGGTGTAAAATGAAACATTTTATCAAGTTATGATAATTGCCTTACTCTTTTAAACAAAAAAGAGGATAGTGATAGTATTCAATCTACATTTTAGTTAAATATATACATAGCAACAGCATATGAGAGTCAAATTGGATGACTACAGGGACTCAAGTTCACTCATTTACCAGGTCATCTATTGACAAATTTTTATATATATATATATATATATATATATATATATATATATATATATATATATATATATATATATATACATACAGTGGGAAGAACAAGTATTTGATACACTGCACTGCAGATTTTGCAGGTTTTTCTACTTACAAAGCACGTAGGGGTCTAATTTTTGTCATAGGTAGTACTCTTCAACTGTGAGAGATGGAATCTAAAACAAAAATCCAGAAAATCACATTGTATGATTTTTTATTAATTATCATTTTATTGCATGACATAAGTATTTGATCACCTATAAACCAGTAAGAATTCCGGCTCTCACAGACATGTTAGTTTTTCTTTAAGAAGCCCTCCTGTTCTCCACTACTTACCTGTATTAACTGCACCTGTTTGAACTCGTTACCTGTATAAAAGACACCTGTCCACACACTAAATTAATCAGACTCCAACCTCTCTACAATGGCCAAGACCAGAGAGCTGTGTAAGGACATCAGGGATAGAATTGTAGACCTGCACAAGGCTGGGATGGGCTACAGGACAATAGGCAAGCAGCTTGGTGAGAAGGCAAACATCTGTTGGCGCAATTATTAGAAAATGGAAGAAGTTCAAGATGACGGTCAATCTCCCTTGGTCTGGGGCACCATGCAAGATCTCACCTCGTGGGGCATCAATGATCATGAGAAAGGTGAGGGATCAGCCCAGAACTACACGGCAGTAACCTGGTCAATGACCTGAAGAGAGCTGGGACCACAGTCTCAAAGAAAACCATTAGTAACACACTACGCTGTCATGGATTAAAATCCTGCAGCGCACGCAAGGTCCCCCTGCTCAAGCCAGCGCATGTCCAGGCCCCTCTGAAGTTTGCCAATGACCATCTGGATGATCCAGAGGAGGAATTGGGAGAAGGTCATGTGGTCTGATGAGACAAAAATAGAGCTTTTTGGTCTAAACTCCACTCGCTGTGTTTGGAGGAAGAAGAAGGATGAGTATAACCCCAAGAACACCATCCCAACCGTGAAGCATGGAGGTGGAAACATCATTCTTTGGGGATGCTTTTCTGCAAAGGGGACAGGACGGCTGCACCGTATTGAGGGGAGGATGGATGGATGGGGCCATGTATCGCGAGATCTTGGCCAATAACCTCCTTCCCTCAGTAAGAGCATTGATGATTGGTCGTGGCTGGGTCTTCCGGCATTACAACGACCCGAAACACACAGCCAGGGCAACTAAGGAGTGGCTCCGTAAAAAGCATCTCAAGGTCCTGGAGTGGCCTAGCCAGTCTCCAGACCTGAACCCAATAGAAAATCTTTGGAGGGAGCTGAAAGTCCGTATTGCCCAGCGACAGCCCCGAAACCTGAAGGATCTGGAGAAGGTATGTATGGAGGAGTGGGCCAAAATCCCTGCAGCAGTGTGTGCAAACCTGTTCAAGAACTACAGGAAACGTATGATCTCTGTAATTGCAAACAAAGGTTTCTCTAGCAAATATTAAGTTCTGCTTTTCTGACGTATCAAATACTTATGTCATGCGATAAAATGCAAATGAATTACTTAAAAATCATACAATGTGATTTTCTGGATTTTTGTTTTAGATTCCGTCACTCACAGTTGAAGAGTAAAAATTACAGACTTCTACATGCATTGTAAGTGGGAAAACCTGCAAAATCGGCAGTGTATCAAATACTCGTTCTCCCCACTATATGTATATACAAGATCAGTCAAGAATAGAACATTTTGAAAATGTTCAAATCGAAGCATCCTCAAGGCTCCGGAGACCATGGATCACACCGGATGAGGATCACCAGTGCAGCCGCAGCGTCGGTTGTGACTCAACAGTCCAATTCTGGAGTGGCAGTCTCTGCTGCATAACATCCAGGTGAAATCTGAGGCAGGTTGGATAGCTTGGCTCCTGGCCTTCCTCTGTTTGCTTCAGTAGTTGGAGAGGCCTTTCAACACAACCTGTCTCTACTGAGGCCTACTGCGGCGGGAGCTTCCCAAGTATCTGGGTTGATTCCGAGAGCCTTAAGATCTCTTTTGTAAATGTCTTTGTACCTCAGGTGCAGGGGCGCCGCTAAGGGGGGAAAAGTTAGGACGATTCTAAGGGCCCACGCACTTTTGGGGCCCCCAGAGATTGGTTTTATTAATGGAATAGGTGCGGTGGGGGGCCCAACCTCATATTCTTTCATAGGGCCTAAAATTTCTAGCGGCGCCCCTGCTCAGGTGTCTGCCTATTGGTCTTGTTCCTTTTGACAGTTCGCCATACAGGAAATCCTTACAGAGCGAGATAAGGGGCTTTCACACCGGATAGTTCTAGGAACTGAGTTGTTACAACTGAGAGTGGTTTCCCGATAACTAATGGTTCCCCTAGGAACGTTTCCTTTTGCATTCACACCGCTAGTAGGAACTCATTGTGACTTTTATTTTGACAGCGCGGACCTTTATTTTGACGGCACTGACAAGGCCAGAGCCTGAGCAAACAAACAGTGCTCACATTCTTCGTGTTCATTAGGTTACGATCTATCTAACATTCCTGTCTAATATGTTATTAGATATAATTGTTATACATAGAAAATAGACCATATATGAAAAGTTATTAGCATATGCCGTGTGGTTGATGTCCAGTGTTGCTAGCTGAGCAGAAATACATGATCATTAGCTTGGTCCCCTCAAAGTTGCGTTGATTTTCTCCTCAGCGTAAAGGTTAAGAGGCCTGTCTATCACTGTTTTCCATGTTCGTAGAGTTAGTTTCTGTAGTAAATAAATAGGCTATAATCTTTGTGTTTACATAGCTTTAAAAAAAAAAAAAGCTGGTGCTTCGAGTGTGTTCGGCCAATCATCGAACACTACCCAGACAGCAACATAGTGACGCCCAGATCCGGCCCACATCTGGTACGCGTGGAATCCACATGTGGCCCGGATCTGGGCAGACACTATGTTGCTGTCTGGGTAACATAACGGATAGTTCAAAGTGCTGGTTTAGACCCTACTCTGAAGTAGGAGCTAAATTAGTTCCTCCAAAAGAGTTCCTAGAACTAAAATCATTCCTAGTTCCTGCAGTGCGAACACGCTGACATCAGGGTACTTTTGCCAATAGTTCTAGGAACTATGAAAAGGTTCATCCAGTGTAAAAGCCCCTATAGAGGATCCCAGGTACAGAAAAGTCGTGTACAACCTCAAGTTTATAGTGAGAGATTGAGATGCTGACCCATGACTTGCATCTTCTTTAGGGTGATGGTGAGTCTATATTCGTAGCATGCCTTGCTGAAGCCATTCATCAGTTGTCGCAGATCCTTAGCGGAATTTGTGGTGAGAGCTGCATCATCGGCAAACAGGAGGTCCCTCAAACACTTTTTTTCGGACTCTGGTCTATATGCTCTTAATCTAGAAAATATATTATAATACATATGTATTACAGCAGCAAATGAAAGTCAAATTGAACAACTACAGGGACTCAAGAACACTAATTTAACAGTTCATCTATTACCAAAATGATAAAAAACAGTCAAGAATAGAAAATTATTGAAACTGTTCGAATCAGGAATGTCAGAATCAGAATCTTACATAAAAAATGTCTGTCAACCAACACCTATTGAATAATGTTCTCTAACCCGGTGAAGTTTTTTCAGTTGGTTGGTGTTATTCTCTTTAGCATGCAGTGTGAATCATTATGATTCAATTTCAGCATGTGCTGAACATGCTGAATGAATGTTCATTCATTATGCATGTTACAGTCTCTGACAGACAGCATGTTGAAGCCACTCAAACCACCATTTTCTCCGTCGTGATGACACATTAAAAACATCAGGTAGTGTGTGTTTTCCAGGAATGGACCTCTGCTTCTCGTGAATACTGCCGTGTATTGTGAACATTATTTTTGACAGACATTGATGTGATATTCAAATTATGTGGATTTGAAAACCGATGGATCATAAGGTATGACTTTATTTCTTAGCCAGCAAATTCAGTGAAGTGATTGCTGAATTTTATTGGTTATTCAACCCAATAAAAACTGTGATTTTGACTGTGAATGGTGAAACTCCTGATTTATCAGATTTTTTTTTCTTTTTTTTGTCAGTTAATGTTTTTGTGATGGAAAAAAAAGTCTACATTTAGGGAATAATTAGGTTTTGATCAAGTAGGATGACCATACTCCTCAACTACTGTATATTATTTTTTTATTTTGAGTGCATGTTTAATGGGTAATATTCAATTATGCTTGCTTGCTATATATATTTTTGTTGCTTTTGGAGCAGTTCTAAGGTAATTTAATGATTGTAAGGGTTTGAATAATTTGGGTTTATACAGTGTCTTTCCTTGTTCATCACAAGTGTGATGACATGATGTTCTGCTCAAAGGTGTATATAATTAGCCCAGTACAGTTTAACCACCCCTTGATGATGTCATTCAGAGAGTTACTGATGTCAGATCTGGAACATTTAGGAGATTTAGTGTTTGAGGAAGGAGCAGGAACCTTCTAGTATGGCTTAAACATGCTAGCTAGATTATACATACTGTATATGCAGTGAATATTCAGGAGTAACTAATGTACAAGTACAGACAGCAAAAAGAATTCTAATTTCACAATGTCTTGACTTCAGGGAAGTTTTTAAGAGGAACAAGAATTTTGATGAACATGTTTTGAAATCCTTTACACAAGTTTGTGCTTGACTGGGCTGATGATAAAGCATAAGCACAGGTTTCCTGATCTTATTTGCTGTGACCAAAGTATTTAATTTTTTAAGATTCAAGATTTACCTAGCCTCACATAATGACACAACACTATTAAAAAAATAAGAACAATAAATGGTATAGCTTGTAATCAGCTATCAATGCTATAATGCATTGATGTCAGTCATGTTTAAGGATAATGATGTTTCAAGTTCATAGAAAATCTGAGCATGATCAGTACATGCTTGGATCATTTTCACAAATATTCATGAAATAAACTCACCTACCCACCACTACAAAAATAGTGGTGTGCATTTTACATTTGAAATAATCCAACTATTTTCCCTGACAATACCCTGGCTAATCTTCGTATATGCATGCAAACTAACAACAAAGACAAAACAGATAAAAAGCAATGCTAATAAAATATTAACTTTTAGATGATGGTATTAGACCATGTCTTAATGCACTAAATCATATATTGTGCAATTCGTATGCAAGGGATTCAACTGATCTGGCATACTGGATGCAAAAACTCACTAGCACAATGCATACTGACACAACAGTTCTTCCAGAAAAAAAAGTTTTTTGTTTTTTTTCTCAACGGGCTTTATGCACAGCTGCTACTTCCTGAACTTTAGCCAGCTCCTTTGTTTCCTGTCTGTCATTATTGGACAAACTGATTAATCCAGGTGTGCCTGACCAACAACAATAATCAGACACACCTGGATTAATCAGTTTGTCCAATAATGACAGACAGGAAACAAAAGAACTGGAACTAAAGTTCAGGAAGTAGTGCAGCTGTGCATAAAGCCCATTGGTGGGTTGTGTGTGTCAGATGGAAAGAATTTGCATGCAGGTATGTTTTTTTTCTATTAATCAGAAGCAGTTTCCATGTTTTTTTAATAGTACATGTTCGTAATGTGTATTTACCATGGTAACTCGTTTCCATAACCACAAAATGCCACTATTTTCACTTTGTGTTTTGTATTTCTATAAATAACCACTTACTAACTTTATTGTATTAACAAAAACTAGTTTAGGACTGCTATATAATAGCCTTACCACTTAATCAGTAATTATATTAAGAAGGACGGTACTTGTGTCAACTATTTTTATGGAATATATTTGCTTTTTTTTTTTAAACAAATGTATAATTTGTATAAGCCAATTAGATAGATGATAGATAGGGATTAAGTCAAATTCCTAAAAAAAAAGAAAAAAAAGGGATCACAGCTTGATGACCATGGAAAATGTTGGCCCTATGGTCAAACCAATTGAGAAGCACTGATCAGCACAACAAACTGAAAACTTTAAAATCTCCTGTCAGGGTCTAACTTATTAGCTTTCCTTACCAGGAGCATTACGCACTCAGATCACGAAATCTGCAAATAGAGCAGCTTGAAAATGTTAACAGGCAAATAAGAAAACAACACTTTGGCTATTTGTATTAGCTTCTCATGCAGCAAAATGTTTAAAAAAATATTAAAACTTTAAGGCTAATAGAAACACATTTTTGGCTGAACAACAAGTATCCCTAAATTGATATACAACAGTAAAATGTCTATATTGCCAAACGAACACAGGCAGAATTTATCAGCTGTGTTACATTGATTGCACTATAAAAAAGGCAACAATCTCATTCAATGTAAATGGCACTAAAAAGAGAAGTAGAATAAATTACGACAATAACCACAGCGATCAATTTCCCAACATTTTGTTCTACATTTATTCCTAACTAGGCTAAATAATCCTAAGTGTTCAATCAAACTATCACCTTTCCTTTCACACGTCACCTCTGGCAATTTATTTATTTTTTGGCCAAGGAGAAGGGGGAAGAACCCATTTAGTCATCAGTCACTTTGAAGTTCTTTCCTCAATTTGCAACAGCAGTTGATCATTCCTGAATCACATGACAACGCATTCACTATAAATTAAGAGAAGAAAGTGCATCAAGTGTTCAAGTAGGGTGTATAGTTTAACAACACATTTAGGGAAAGGACATAAATGGTGGGCCACTGAACCAGCACTTAATGGGCGAAGGGTATGCCAACCTTTAACTGTAACAAGTTGAAATCTAACGTTTTGATACTACGCAAATATTGGCAAAATGACAAAGCAAAAGCACAGGTGGCAAACAGTAGCATTAAACCTCGTATCTTTTGATTGGCAGTATTGTTTTGTATTATAAGGGTGTTTTGTGGAAGGATTTTAGGGAGGAGTGGGAACATGAAGTGGTTTTGCAGTCTCATCTCTTTGAAGCCCTTCTTGGGTCCCTGCCATTGCTAATGGTGACTGTGGGTTTGGGGGGAGCAGGGGGTCCCCCTGCAGTTACTGGGGGTGGTCCATTGCCTGGAACACGCCCGTTTGGTCTTCCTGGAGCACCAAAGTTGGAATCCCGAGGCACAGGTGCAGCACTGTTATTGGAAAATACTGGCCCAGTACCATTTCCTGTTGAGCAAACAAATAAAACCAAAGGTGGCAGACTTAATCATATCAGAGACATACAAAAGACACCATACTGAGGGACCAGAAAAAGCTATTACTTTGTTTCATTAAGCAGACACTTATTAAAAGCAACTTAAAGTAACGGTAAGAACAGGATCTCAGTAACTCCAATTTCAGAGACTGAACCTGCAACCTTCGTTAGCAGCCCAGATTCCAAACCACGAATTCACCGCTACAAAATCAGCATCCATCACCTTTGTGGCGAGATTATGTGAAGTACTAGTCATATATTTGCTCACCTGTCTGCACAAGAGTACCTGCATTTTGATTCGGTGGAGAATTTCCACGCTGTTCTTTACCCTATTGAGAGGACGAGAGAAAAGACACCATTGTGTTGACTGTGCATAACAGGAGCTTTGCTGGTTAGGCTAGTTTGATGGCTTGGTTTTGAATGCGCATAAGTAAATCCAAATGTTTGCTCCTAGATAAATAACTTCTACAGTCCAAGTTATGTTCTAAACAAAGACTTTGAAATGAGGTAGAGTGAGTGAAAAAACAAGCCATTTTTTTTTTTTACATTATAACTGAAGCAAATTTAGACATGCAAATGATTGAAGGGAAGTATACTCATTGAGGCGTCACACTGATGCCATTTTGCATAAACATGAACATTGATTGGACTCACCGTCTTGTTATGCTGGTTAGTTTGTCCTAGCAGGTCTGCATTTGGCTCACTGAAATTGGGAACCTCAGAATACACCATACAGAACCTGTGAAAGACAATGTACTATAAAGGATGCTTCTATTGACATCAACATGCCACTGATGTAAAATGAATGGTAATACTTTCAATTAAATGTTCAGGCTTGGAAATAAAGAATATAAAAATTCAGATTTCACCATGAGAACCCGATTAAATTATTTTAGGCAGTTACTGAACCGAAGCATTTTAAAAAAAAAACAGAATTCATGAATCTATTCACGGATTCATGTGCCATAAGAGATTTCAAACCGTCACACAAAGGCAAAGGTTATTGCCAAATGCTGATAAATGATGGATGATGATATATTGCGAGTCAATATTGAATACTCACTCTCCTATTTTTTGTAAGTCTCCTCCTCTTCCAGTGTATAGTGTAAGGCACCCCTTCCACATCGAAGCATACCTATCCAGACAAAAATATATTTCCAAAGTTGAAACACGTCATCTGTACTTAAAAACCATTTATGAACCTTAAAAATGTGTACCCAGCACGTTTTTTATAGCACATACATGGTTGTCAGTGACATTCATTTCACATACATCCTTGTTATACAGTCTTGCAGGATACTCAAAGCAGTTTAGATCAGTTTGAAAGAGATAGTTGACCATTTATCAAACATTTGACGGACCAATTGCCATACAGGGTTTAAAACGTCAAAGGTCTGACTAAAACACAAACAGAGAGCGACAAGAGATGTCTCGTACCCTCTCGTAAGGCGGATGATGTCCCCGGGTTGGATGAGGCTGCCCAGCTCATCCCACACAGAGATGGCGATGCTGCCGCTCTTGTCCGCAACTCTGCACGAGCGCACCTCGTGCCCGTCCTTTGTCTTCGTCACCCGACCTGCGCGTGCACAGCAAAGTTCAGTAAAATCTTAACCGTTTCAAAACTACTGAAAACACACAGACGGTTGCGATACATGATGGGAGATAGGTGAAAAGTCAAAGCTACAAGACCACGGAAAAATAGACGTCGAGCATGTTAGACGTGTTATTCATGAATGTTAGCTGTGAGAAATTAGCTCTAACGTTAATTGTTACTTGTGCTAAAATGCTCGTGACGTGCAGTGGTGTGAATCCACTTACCGATTTCCAAAACTATAAAGACGATATTAAGGTTTTTAGATCCGGCCTTTACATCTTTAATCAAGATCACACCTTCGTTGGAGATATTCGACATTTCTGGGAGCTGTGGTGAAGGTTAGCACACCGGCTAGCGAAACCACAGCTGTGTTGGAGGATTTCTTGATCTAAAGCTAAATCTGTGCCCTGAGTGGGATTGTATTTGCCAAATAAACTTTATTTGGCGAATAAACCTTGTATGCAAAACCCTTTTTGGAAAGGCAGAGGTGTTTCTAGCGTAACATTTGAGGCAGTTTTTCCACACTTGACCAACGAGCTAAAGGAATGAAAGGAACGTAGAAGCAGGAAATATTTCCTCATACACGATTAAAACTAACGTTACTCGTTTAAAAACACTCAATTCGTTTTCCAGACAGATATTTTAGACTTCATCCTGCCCTAAACCTGGAAAAACTGTGACTCAAGACTTGGCTTCAAGTCGTCACTGCTCAAAATGTCCAACGTTAGCATCCAGATTCATTTATACGGAGTCACTTTTTTGTTGTTGTTAGCTAGCTACACTGTCAATCCACGACGTCAAGTTAACAAACAGCTGTTAAAATCTATGTTTTCTTCACACATATGCCGGTTATAGTGCGGGTTGCGTTTAAAACCGTGTCAGTGAGTTCAGTCACACACACTGCCGGTCAAACTGAACACCATCGCGTCTCTTCATGTCACCTTCCACTCGAAAATCATTCATCTGGCGTCTAATCGACATTAAAAATGCTAAAGCGACGAGACAGTCAATTTAAAAAACGATTTCAGCCGAGATAACTATAACTGCCTAACTTGTAACGTTACGTTATGACCAGTTCGAAATTTCCTGGTGGCCGTTTAAATTGTTATAATTATAGTATGTTTTCTACTTGTGACGTACTGCAATTTTACCAAGAAACAGAATAATAAAAAAAATACTTTCGCAAAAGAGGGGAAAATCTCTACTTTACAGTGCTATCTCACTCCCTCACCAACAAAGCGTCTGATCTGCGCAAGTGTGTGTTCGGTTCTTTAAATTCTACCGGATGTACCATCGCACTGTTTCGCGGGGGTGTTCACAGATGCGTTATGTTGTTAAATACACACATGCGATTTGAATACACGCACAGTTATTCACAAACAGACATCATAAAATAATTCAACAGATTTTGTCCAGTATCATGGATATTATACGGGAACGAAGACCCAAGTGTTGGTTTTTACCGTGTTCTTGTTACAATGAGCTCAATCTGATTGGACACCATGAAGAATGTGTCCACATGTCATGGATAGGAAATATAACCACACTCCATTTCCTCCTACGATTGTCGACGTTGTGTAATATGATTTGATTACACGCTCCAAAATATTTCCAAAGGTATTTAGGTTGCATCATCACCTACCTCAGTAATCCAAGAGAGTGTTGGGAGTTACAATGCGTTGTTTTGCTGTATTTTAAGGGACTGTACTGTATATATCCATGAAAAACTTAGTTAAACATGTGTTGATGTTCATATCAAATAAATAAATGTTTAAGACTATTGTCTATTGAATATTGTCACAAATCACAATGATCTTCTTTCGAATAGAAATGTGAAAACACGACCGGTTGACTAGATCAGGGGGCTGTTCCATAAACCAAGATTAGAGTATAAGCCAGACTTATTTTGGTTAGTCAGACTTATTGTCGGTTGATTCTGTTTCATAAAGCAAACTTAAAATAGTTCAAACTCAGTTACCCTGGCAACTTATGCTGGGAAACTAGCCTGGTCCAGGGCAGGCTAACTGTCTGGCTAAGCCTCAGTTGTTGCACAGATCCTCTAACACTGACCAATAGGAACACAATGACTGACACTCTCATACCATTATTTGACTTTATTAACCACTATAAGTCCAAAAATAAATATACAGTAAAGAAAATCAACTTAAATAAGGCTACAATGATAAATTAGACAATATAGACCTAAAAACATATATATGTCGGGGTTTATATACAAATATATGTCGGGGTTTATATACATATATATATCCTACAGGTTTTCTTTTCTTACTGGCTGAATGTTTTGTGATTTAATTAGATAGTTTTAAAAATGTATGAAACACAACATTTAAAATAAATAATTACAAAAGCACAGTATACATTTAAACTGGTAAGATGAATCTGAGCTTAGTAATTGCTATATTAACCTACACTTGATTTACCCCATTACAATAGTCCCTTTACAGTTATTATCCTAAAAATACACTAAATTGTAGGTTTAAAATTCTAAATAAGGCACATCTAATGTCCAACAACCAATATTTTAGCATATATATATATATTATGTACTTTATTATGTCTTTCAATTCAAATACATTTAACACAATTATACAAATGGACAGTTCCTGTATTTCCCCCCAATAAATCTTATTTTTCCTTCTACTTTTTTCTTTTGTGATAATACCCACCAACACATAAAAACAATTAGAACAACAACCATTAAGTACATAGTTAGACACTTTTACATATGAAAAAAAAATGGAAAAAATCAAACATTCACATATTTATATCAAACTCTTATAATGACACATATTTCATAATAAGTTATTAAAGTAATATTATTTAAATATCAAATATTAAATAAGTAAATAAATAAAATAACAAATAACTAGAATTAAAAGGGAGGGAAGGTTATTTAGTTATAGGCTAATATGTATTCCTTTATTTTATGGAATATTCTTTGATTTTAGAGTTGCACATATCTTTTCAAAATGTATACTTTTGCTCTTAATTTCATGTTATCCTCTGCATAATGCACTGTATAAACTAAATCTAAACAAACCTTCTTGCTTTCTCCAACAAAAAAAGAAAGAAAGATTGCTTTAAAAGCTGTCAGCATTCTAATTAAGTCATCTTTTTTAAGTAGCTTAGGTCCTAAACCCAAAACTATATTTTGTATCTTTATTAAATTATATTTGGTTTCTTAAAAAAAATATTCCCTGAATTAGGCTTACTTCTGTTCAATTGTTTTATTATAAGTATAAAATATATGAGTTTAATGAGATATAAGTTCACTGCAACTGATCCAACATCCTAAAGATAAATTATTATAATTAGAAGATAAAATATCGCATAGACTATTAATTTTCCAAGCAAAATGTAGCCTATATTAGTCACATTATTGCGCTCCTATTTGGCGCGCATGCGCGCAGCAGCGCTCGTTCAATGTGAAGTTTACAGCAAAATGGAACTATTTGCACGACTTTCTAAGATTTTAAGATGGAGAATATTCCTGTGAAATGTAAGTTTAGCAAACCCCATGTCTTAAACGCATAAAACAGCACAAAATATATGCAGTTTGATGGTGGATCGATTTGATCTATGATCGACCTCCAGGGCTGCTTAAGAGACGCGTGCACACGCAGTTATCTAGACTTGATAAACCTGGATCAAATTAGTAGGATTGCGTGAACTTGAATTACCTTTTATGAAACCGCTTTAGCCCAAACTTATTTGTTAGGTTTAATCAAGTCGGGTTTTGGACTTTAATCCCCGCTTTTCTAAGCGGCTTTTATGGAACAGCCCCCAGATTATGATTGTTTTAGTTAACATCCTACATTGTTTGCGGGGAATTTTTAGTAACAATAATTCACTGCTGTGATGTCTCGCGTTTACACATGCAAAAAGAAAATCCGTCACGAACAGGATTCGAACCTGTGCGGGGAAACCCCATTGGATTTCGAGTCCAACGCCTTAACCTCTCGGCCACCGTGACGCCATTTTATCTATTGCACACAATATATAAAACCAAACGTTTCATCAAATTGCACGCATATCTGACGATGTTTTTTTTGTGTGTCCTAAATAGTTAACTTTCTACACTTTCTAACTTTCTAAAAAAAGGAGTTTTAAGGTTTAGTTACCCTTTAAAAATTAATTAATACCGTGGCGTTTTTCTTCTCGATTTAAAACTTTTTAAACAGTTAACTTGTCTGAAAATCAAAAACTATTTAACGTTACATGGTCTTCAAATAAACTCTCATGGTGTGATAATAGCTTTTAGAGCAAATTAAGGCTATTATTACAGACATGTAATGAAAAGCAGACTTACACTTGTTTTTAGTGAATTAGAATACGATTTATACGATTTTTTAATAAAAAATTTTGGCAAACAGTGATCTGATTATTCTCTGCGAAACAAAATAACATAACATATTCAATAACTATATTTCATTCATTTTACGGGTTTATGTTTGATAAGCGCCAGCTGGAGTAGCCTTCTGGCGGCATTTGGCCACACGGTGGAGACAACATCATCCATTAAATTTAAAAGTTCAGTTCCAAAAACCAGCAGGTTACAGCGTAAAAGATAATTACAACAATAATACAGTAAACGTGGATGTGAATCCCTTGTTTTGTTTCCCTCCTAAACATTTTAATTTGAATGAAAATCTTAGCAATATTTTTCAAATGTATTATTTAAAAGTCGACAGATTTATAGTTTACAGTTACAACCCCACCCTGTTAGCATACGCCCTTCAGCTCCACAGTGTGATTCCAATAAGACCTGCATCTGCACATATATAACCTGTACCTTTTGTACAAAGTAATCTCTGTTAGGGAAGGAAAAAGCTCACATAAAGTGTAATGTCGTCTCATTATGGCACATTTAATCTCAAGCTACAACATCTCCGTACCCTTTTATACCACACTGTCTTTGTTACTGGTTCCTCAATAATCCCTCAACTTGGAGAGGTAGCCTTTACAGTATGCTATGCTACATGTAACCTGACTCCCCAGTCTACCTGGGAGCCAGAGAGATTTTAGACTACTTGCCAAACTCACATGTGGTTTATGTTGAAAACTAAACAGTGAAGTTTTCTGTCTATAACGACTATCTTACCACATATTTCACATTTCGTCCCCTTGGAATTATAAGGTTCTATCTGACATTTTTGTAAAAAATTAAGTTATTCACATATTCTTATTCTGTGACCACTTCTTTACATTATGTGATGTTGTTTTTTAAGTTTTGTACATTTTGGAACTTTTTATTTAGAAAATAAAAAGGTTCTTTCTACACAGTCGAATGGAATGCAAAAACTTTAAAGCTCAATATCTCAAAACCAGTCAGAATGCAGATAGAACCTTATAATTCCAAGGTGGCGATTTACTAAAAGAATACAGGATTTGAGACACTCAAAATCTCCACTGATTTGCACATTTAAGTTGCATTAATAAATGCTTATGTTTTCTGTAATGGTGTTCATTATTGTGGACAAAATTCACAAAACTCAAACTAAGCTGGTCCTGAAGTTGTTTTATTTATGTTAAACCAGCATGAGTGTGTCTGAGAGGGGCCGTGAAGAGGCCTGTAGGCAGCACACCTGTAGAACATGCGGGTACTCCATACCTCAGCTAACCCGTGGAAACTACAGCCATCAATCCGTTCCCATCTCTTCTTTTTCCAGTCAGTGGAAAATAAACGGCAGAGAAGCTATCCATCAGAACCAGGAATGCACCTTCTTCACCTGGGGGCTGTTCCATAAAAGATGCTAAGAAAAGCGGGGATTAAACTCCAAAACCCGACTTGAATAAACCTAACAAATAAGTTGGGGCTAAAGCGGTTTCATAAAAGGTAATTCAAGTTCACGCAATCCCACTAATTTGATCCAGGTTTATCTAGATAACTGCGTGTGCACGCGTTTCTTAAGCAGCCCTGGAGGTCGATCATAGATCAAATCGATCCACCATCAAACTGCATATATTTTGTGCTGTTTTATGCGTTTGAGACATGGTGTTTGCAAAACTTACATTTCACAGGAATATTCTCCATTTGAAAATCTTAGAAAGTCGTGCAAATAGTTCAATTTTGCTGTAAACTTCACATTGAACGAGCGCTGCATGCGCACATGCGCGCCAAATAGGAGCGCAATAATTCTGACTAATATACATTTTGATTGGGAAATTAATAGGCTATGCGATATTTTATAACACCAGAAATATCTTCTGATTATAATAATGTATCTTTAGGATGTTGGATCAGTTGCAGTGAACTTATATCTCATTACACTCATTTTATAGCCTACTTATAATAAAACAATTGAACAGAAGTAGGCCTAATTCAGGGAATATTTTTTTTTAAAGAAACCAAATATAATAAAGATACAAAATATAGTTTTGGGTTTAGGACCTAAGCTACTTAAAAAAGATGACTTATACTTATTTAATTAGAATGCTAGGAATTACAGCATTTAAAGCAATCTTTTTTTTTTTTTTTGAAGAAAGCAAGAAGGTTTGGTTAGATTTAGTTTATACAGTGCATTATGGAGAGGATAACATGAAATTAAGAGCAAAAGTATACATTTTGAAAAGATATGTGCAACTAATCAAAGAATATTCCATAAAATAAAGGAATACATTAGCCTATAACTAAATCACATTCCCTCCCTTAATTCTATTTATTTGTTATTTTATTTATTTATTTATTTAATATTTGATATTTAAATAATATTACTTTAATAACTTATTATGAATTATGTGTCATTATAAGAGTTTGATATAAATATGTGAATGTTTGATTTTTGCCATTTTTTTCATATGTAAAAGTGTCTAACTATGTAATGGTTGTTGTTCTAATTGTTTTTATGTGTTGGTGGGTATTATCACAAAAGAAAAAAGTAGAAGGAAAATAAGATTTATTGGGGGGGAAATATTATGTCTTTAAAGGAACTGTCCATTTGTATAATTGTGAAATGTATTTGAATTGAAAGACATAATAAAGTACATAAATATAAATGCTAAAATATTGGTGGCATTAGATGTGCCTTATTTAGAATTTTAAACAATTTAGTGTATGTTTATGATATAAATAACTGTAAAGGGACTATTGTAATGGGGTAAATCAAGTGTATAGGTTAATATAGCAATTACTAAGCTCAGATTCATCTTACCAGTTTAAATGTATACTGTGCTTTTGTAATTATTTATTTTAAATGTTGTGTTTCATACATTTTTAAAACTATCTAATTAAATCACAAAACATTCAGCCAGTAAGAAAAGAAAACCTGTAGGATATATATGTGTATATATATATATATATATATATATATATATATATATATATATATATATATATATATATATATATATATATATATAAACCCCGACATATATATGTTTGTAGGTCTATATTGTCTAATTTATCATTGTAGCCTTATTTAAGTTGATTTTCTTTTACTGTATATTTATTTTTGGACTTATAGTGGTAAATAATGGTATGAGAGATTGTCAGTAATTGTGTTAGAGGATCTGTGCAACAACTGAGGCTTAGCCTGACAGTTAGCCTGCCCTGGACCAGGCTAGTTTCCCAGCATAAGTTGCCAGGGTAACTGAGTTTGAACTATTTTAAGTTTGCTTTATGAAACAGAATCAACCAACAATAAGTGTTCTGCCCTTTAGGCATTTGCATTTAAGTTAAATATTTATGCATTTAAATTTGATATACTTTCGGTTTCATGCAGACTTTTATTTTGACGTTTGTTTACTGAGCTAAAAACGGAAGTAGGAATCCATGTTAGAAACGCATGAGAAAAATCGGCAGACTGGCTCATAAATGTAAACAGTCAGTGCGCAATTAAAATGCATCCTTCCCGTTGACTCCCCAGCAGAAGCATCACTTGTATGTATATAATCTTGTTCTGACTAAGTTAACTTTTAAGCATATTTATTTCGTGCTGTAGAAGTAATGTTCATGAAAACTAGGTGGCTTAGCTAATTTTAGTGTTTTGCTTTTTGTTTCCTAGTTTCACTCTCTCGATCTCTCATCACTCATCTTATGTGTATGGATTCAGTACAATGTGAAGAAAATAAATCTGCATACAAAGAATTCTGGATTTCTTCATGTTCATGAATAGAGAGAGTTTAGCTCGCTGTTTAGTTGGAGTTGCTACACCTCAACGAGAACAGTACAGTGAAAAAGTGTAATCCAGCTGGAGTTTCGACGTCTTGAGAAGCAAGTAGTTAAGCAAAATGAGTGAAAAGGAGTCAAAAAGGGCTGACAATGCATCTGTGGGCACGAGAAGATCAAAGAGCTCTCACTCGTCGGCATCGAGTGCTGCAGTAAGGGCGCGCGCTAAAGCAGAGGCGGCAAAAACACGCGCAGCGTTTGCTGAAAAAGAAGCAGAGCTGAAAATACAAAGTGCAGAGAAGGAAGCAGAGTTACAATTAGGAAAAGCAAAGCTGGAAGCCGAGCTATGTGCACTCCAACATCAAAGAGAGGCGGCCGCAGCTATCGCCCAAGCCGAGGCATTAGAATCAGCCGAACTAGATCAAGAAGATTCAATTAAGATCGATGTATCTTCTCAAGCAAATTTACAAAGTGAAATTGTAACACGCACGAACGAATATGTCAAAGCACAAGCTGAACATAACGTAGAACGAACTCAAGCATCTGCTCATGCAACACCACCTGAGGCAGCTTTGTCAGAAGGCAGCTATGTAACATGGAATCGTCCATCAGAACGCAACTTACAGTTAAAGAAAGAGCAAAAAGAGGTTGAAACCCATAACAAATCATCTGAGCATAACACCACACCGGAAAAAACATTCTTCAGCAACCACACTAAATTCAGGGATGTAACACACATCAGCACACCACTTAATGGAGGTCATACAGGTCTGCTAAGATACGATGGACATCAGACGATACCTGATAGAGACGGCGAACGCTCCGCAAAACCCAACACAATGTATCATCCAAGCAAATCACCACTTAAAGTAACAGCTCCATCATATGTGCCTGCGTATGCTTCATCCATTACAAGCGTGACACCTGAAACAGAAAATCTGGCACGATACCTGGCTCGTCGTGATTTAGTAAGTACAAGTCTCTACCAATTCGATGATAAACCTGAAAATTACTTGGCATGGCAGTCGTCGTTCAGTAATGCTACTACAGGCCTAGGACTCACCTCCACCGAAATGTTAGATTTGCTGATTAAATGGCTCGGATCAGAGTCTGTGAAACATATCAAAAGGATTCGCTCTGTGCATGTCGGGAACCCAGACGTGGCACTTAAAAAAGCCTGGAATCGCCTCCAAGAGTGCTATGCTGCACCTGAAGTAATAGAGAAGTCTCTTTTCAAGAGATTGGATGAATTCCCAAGAATATCAACTAAAGATTACGGGAAGCTGAGAGACCTAGGTGATCTTCTTATGGAACTCCATGGTGCCAGAGAAGAAGGTTATCTCCGAGGGTTGGCCTACCTGGATACCGCCAGGGGCATTGGGCCCATCGTGGAGAAGCTCCCTCACGGGCTACAGGAGAAATGGCTCTCAGTCGGTTCAAGATTTAAAGAAAATAACAACGGCTACTTTCCCCCATTTGATTACTTTGCTGATTTCATCTGTCAAGAAGCACGCTGGAGGAATGATCCCAGTTTCATCCTTCCATGTGCCAGCAACAATGGACCAAGGTCAGACAGAGTAGTCTCAAATAATTATGGAAGAAAAATATCCGTTCACAAAACAGACATCTCTTCAGGTAAAGACCCGCCTGCGAACTCACCTGAGAGAAGCTTCAGTGGGCCAGAGAAAAACTGTCCCATTCACAACAAGCCACATTCGCTAAGGAAATGCAGAGTATTTAGAAGGAAGACTCTTGAAGAAAGAAAGAGCATTCTCAAGGAGAATGGAATTTGTTTCAAGTGTTGCACATCAGCTAGTCATCTTGCAAAAGACTGTAAGGCAGCAGTAAAGTGCATGGAGTGCGACAGCGAACGACATCATGCTGCTATGCATCCAGGTCCACCACCTCAAGTCTACAGAAGGCCTACACCCCCACCAGACAATGGCGGGGAGGAAGAGGAAAATGCTAGCGACAACAAAGCCATCTCCTCACACTGCACCCAGGTATGTGGTCCAAAGCGAACAGCAAGATCCTGTTCAAAGATCTGTCTGGTACGAATATACCCTCAAGGTCAACGTGAGAAGGCGATCAACATGTACGTCATTCTGGATGATCAAAGTAACCGTTCCCTGGTGCGATCAGATTTCTTTGAGCTTTTCAATATCAAGGGCCAACCATTCCCCTACTCACTGAAGACCTGTGCCGGATTGGTTGAGACGTCAGGCAGAAAAGCGGAGGGTTTCCAGGTCGAATCACTTGATGGGCAGACTAGCCTACTGCTACCACCGCTAATTGAGTGTAACGACATTCTCATTGATCGCTCTGAAATACCGACGCCTGATGCAGCCCGTCATCATCCTCACCTACGAAGTGTAGCAAGACACATACCAGAACTCGACCCCAAAGCGGAAATCCTCATCTTGCTAGGCAGAGACATTGTGAGAGTTCATAAAGTGCGACAGCAAGTGAGCGGACCTCACAACGCCCCCTTTGCACAAAGACTGGACTTGGGATGGGTCCTGGTAGGAGATGTGTGTTTAGGGAATGCACACAAACCAGCTGTGAGCACGTATAAGACAAATGTGCTAGAGAATGGCAGATCTTCTATTCTAAGACCATGTGAAGGCTTCATGAAGCTGAACGAAGATGTGTTCCATGGCAGGGAGCAGGAGAGCAAACCACACAAGGCATCGTTGGAGGCCCTAGGATTACAGATCTTCACCGAGACTGAGTCCGACAACAAACCCGCCCCGTCCATGGAGGACACAATCTTTTTGGAAATCATGGACCAAGAAACGTATAGAGGCACGTCAAATCACTGGGTCGCTCCTCTCCCCTTTAGAGTTCCCCGTCAGCGTTTGTCCAACAACCGCGAACAGGTGTTCACTCGCTTCACCTCCCTGGATAAAACTCTGCGGAGAAAAACAGAGATGAGAGACCAGTTTCTAGAATTCATGAGGAAAATAATTGACAACAAACATGCAGAAGTGGCTCCTCCACTGGAGGAGAATGAAGAGTGTTGGTACCTACCTATTTTTGGAGTTTACCACCCGCAAAAGCCTGGAAACATTCGCGTGGTGTTTGACTCCAGCGCAAAGTACTTCGGCACATCTCTAAATGATGTTCTCCTGTCAGGTCCAGACCTCAATAACTCACTCATTGGAGTGCTGATCCGCTTTCGTAAGGAACAGGTAGCGGTGATCGCTGACATACAGCAGATGTTCCACTGCTTTCTTGTTCACAGAGACCACAGGAACTTCCTGAGGTTTTTGTGGTACAGAGACAATGACATGTCTAAGGACATCATCGACTACAGGATGAGGGTCCATGTTTTCGGCAACAGTCCGTCACCATCTGTAGCCATCTACGGACTAAGGAGAGCCATCCATGAAGGTGCACACAAACATGGAAAAGACACGGTCCAGTTTGTCGAACGTAATTTTTACGTAGATGATGGGCTCATAAGTGTGCCAACTGAAGCTGAAGCCATTAGTCTTCTACAGAGAACACAGACTTCTCTCAGTGCATCGAACCTGAGGCTCCACAAGTTTGCCTCAAACAGTGAAGCTGTACTTCAGGCCTTTGCACCAGAGGACAGAGCTGTTCTGAAAGACCTTGAGCTTAGCGGAGAAGCTACACCGGTGCAACGCAGTTTGGGACTGCTGTGGGAGACAATGATTGACACTTTCACATTTACAGTCTCAGAGCACAAGAAACCATTTACTCGCAGGGGAGTCCTGTCAACAGTAAATAGCATCTTCGATCCTTTAGGCATGGTCGCACCAGTGACTATTGAGGGCAAAAGTCTCTTGAGGGAACTCAGTGTCAACGCATGTGACTGGGATACTCCTCTTCCAGAACAAAAGCTGAAGCAATGGGAAGCATGGCGTGAGTCACTGTATGAATTAAGCAAGCTGCATATCCCACGTTCATACACCATCACGTCACTTTCAAATGCTGTACAGACAGAGCTATGTGTGTTCTCCGATGCATCCACAAAGGCTATTGGAGTTGTGGCCTACCTCAAGACCATTCAAGCTGAGGGACAAGTCGAAGTAGGATTCATCTTAGGGAAGGCTAAGCTGGCCCCACCGTCCGAACCTACCATTCCTCGGTTGGAATTGTGTGCCGCAGTATTAGCCGTGGAAGTCGCCGAACTCATCCAAGATGAATTAGACCTGAAGCTTGATGCAATCAAATTCTATTGTGACAGTAAGGTCGTGCTTGGATATATCAACAATCAGACAAAACGCTTCTACGTCTATGTGCACAATAGAGTCCGACGAATTCGTCAGTCTACAAGACCTGACCAATGGTTCTATGTCAACACAGAGGACAACCCGGCTGACCACGCATCCAGGTCAGTTCCTGCATCCCAACTGACAAAGACTACGTGGTTCACTGGACCAGCCTTTTTACACAAACCAAATCCATGTCCATCTGACACAGATACAAGTCGGATGTTTGACCTTGTTAACCCAGAATCAGACATGGAAATACGACCTGAAGTGAGTAGTTTTCTTACTCAGACTCAAGATCGAGGCCTTACCGCTACGCGGTTACAGCGCTTTTCATGTATGCGCTCTCTCACCAAGGCTATTGCCCTACTCATACACATAGCCAACACTTACAGACACAACAAGTCTAGTGAATGTAAAGGATGGCACTATTGTAAGCTCCCACGCACTCCAGATGAGTTGTCTCAGGCAAGATACATCATCATCAGAGCCGCACAGGAAGATGTCTTTGCAAAGGAACTCACTGCTCTTGAGCTCGGACGAGCTGTGACTAAGGACAGTTCTCTTCACCAGCTCAGACCTGTTCTTGAAGGTGATTTGATTTGTGTTGGTGGCAGATTAAAACACGCTGACTTGAGCGCTCAGGAGAAAAGACCCATCATCTTACCCAAGACCAGCCATATTTCTCTGCTGTTGGTACGCCAGTATCATGAAGAGGTGAAGCATCAAGGCCGCCACTTCACCGAGGGGGCCCTGAGAGCAGCGGGCTTCTGGGTCATAGGTGGAAAACGACTCATTACCTCTGTCTTACACAAATGTGTAGTGTGCCGAAAGTTACGCCGAAAAACAGAGGAACAACTTATGGCAGACTTGCCTCCAGAACGCTTGCACACATGCCCACCTTTCACCTACGTAGGAGTGGATGTGTTCGGACCATGGCAAATCGTCTCCAGGCGTACACGAGGTGGACAGGCCCAAAGCAAAAGATGGGCGATGCTCTTCTGCTGTATGAGCTCCCGAGCCGTGCACATCGAGATCATCGATTCTCTAGACACGTCCAGTTGCATCAATGCTTTGAGACGTTTCTTTGCCATACGGGGACCTGCGAAGCAGATAAGATCGGACTGCGGAACAAACTTTGTAGCCGCTGCAAAGGAACTGGGACTAAGCCGACAACAACCTGACATTACTGTACAGAACTTCTTGAGCCAACAGGAGTGTTCATGGGTGTTTAATCCTCCTCATGCGTCCCATATGGGAGGATCATGGGAACGTATGATAGGCCTATCAAGACGGATCCTTGACGCAATCCTGCTTCGAGAGAACATCCAACTCACCCACGACGTCCTGTGCACACTCATGATGGAAGTGACTGCGATAATAAATGCCAGACCTCTCATCCCAGTCTCTACTGACCCAGAGTCACCGTTCATATTGTCTCCTGCAATGATACTTACCCAGAAGGTTGGGGTTGCCCCACCGCACGGAGACTTCACAGACAAGGATCTTCTCAGTAGACAATGGAAACAAGTCCAAGCTCTCGCTGACAGTTTCTGGCGTCGCTGGCGTCAGGAGTTCCTCCCTACTCTTCAAGCTCGCCGGAAGTGGAGAGATTCCCAACGGGATCTGAAAGAAGGAGACATTGTGCTCCTGAAGGACAGTCAAACTGCACGTAACGCCTGGCCTATGGCAAGGATCACAGCTGTTTTCCCTGGGAGAGACAGCAAAGTAAGGAAGGTGGAGCTCAGGACATCGAATCAAGGTTCTCCGAAGGTGTTCTTGAGACCAGTGTCAGAAGTAGTTCTTCTTCTGCCTGAGGACTGAAGGTCCAGAAAGATTTGATAGTTAATAGTGACCTTTAAGGTCAGACGGGGAGTGTTCTGCCCTTTAGGCATTTGCATTTAAGTTAAATATTTATGCATTTAAATTTGATATACTTTCGGTTTCATGCAGACTTTTATTTTGACGTTTGTTTACTGAGCTAAAAACGGAAGTAGGAATCCATGTTAGAAACGCATGAGAAAAATCGGCAGACTGGCTCATAAATGTAAACAGTCAGTGCGCAATTAAAATGCATCCTTCCCGTTGACTCCCCAGCAGAAGCATCACTTGTATGTATATAATCTTGTTCTGACTAAGTTAACTTTTAAGCATATTTATTTCGTGCTGTAGAAGTAATGTTCATGAAAACTAGGTGGCTTAGCTAATTTTAGTGTTTTGCTTTTTGTTTCCTAGTTTCACTCTCTCGATCTCTCATCACTCATCTTATGTGTATGGATTCAGTACAATGTGAAGAAAATAAATCTGCATACAAAGAATTCTGGATTTCTTCATGTTCATGAATAGAGAGAGTTTAGCTCGCTGTTTAGTTGGAGTTGCTACACCTCAACGAGAACAGTACAATAAGTCTGACTAACCAAAATAAGTCTGGCTTGTATTCTAATCTTGTTTTATGGAACACCCTGGTGTGTGTGTGTGTGTGTGTGTGTGTGTGTGTGTGTGTGTGTGTGTGTGTGTGTGTGTGTGTGTGTGTGTGTGTGTATCAGAGGCTGTGCGTATACTGAATAGTTAGTGTGAGATAGATGTGACTGTCCAGAGAAACGATTAAAAGATTATGGTACTTGTGTGGGTGTTAGGCTTTACTTTAGAAGTCTATCTGGCAGCATTTTTTAGTTTTGTTTACAGGTCTAAGCACTTATTTCATCCCTGAATTATCTAAAACATAATAGTGTGGAGAAAATGACGTTATTATCAGCGGTATGGAATGTTTGACAACACACAAATACTTCTGCTTCACTGTATACTTGTATTCATTAGGGTGTGTGTGTGCGCGCGTGTGTGTGTGTGTGTGTGTGTGTGTGTGTGTGTGTGTGTGTGCCCTTGCCGTGCACTACAGCAGTAATTGGAGAGTTGTTGGCAGTGGGCAAGGTTTCTATGGAGATGGCAGTCAATTGTGCTGGCTTCCCCCCAGAAATTTTGTAAACACGCTTCCCACCATGTCAGGACCTACTGTCAGTCCTCATACACATCTACTTATTCAAGCCTTGAGACGGATTGCTTCTAAATATTTTAATAAAAGTTTAAAATAAAAAAACCCCATCATTTTACCTTTTGTAGTTGTCTGTTTTATACTTTATAAAAAGTACTGTTGGTCTAATGGTATGATGTTTGATAGTGTTTGCAATCCTTCCAAAGTATTTGCATCATACTGTTACTGAAAAAACAAAACAAAGTACTGTTTCAAAAAACCTTAATACTTCCATTGTACTTTATTGTAGACAATTTAATACTAAATCTTATGTACACTGACAAAAGAGTCTGGACTCCAGCATAAGAAAGAGTAGATTGGCACACACATTGCCTCTCCTACACAAAAAAAAAAAAAAAAAAGATAGATAGGCCGAGTGAGAGTTCAGGCATTTCAGTTCAGTCAATTTCATGGTATTCACAGGCTCCCACAGGAAAATATAGCTATTTTGGTGTATCATTGTGGTGACAGTGGTCTGAACTGCTGTACCATTCTCTGGGCCTTTGTGCACAATCTACTTGGAATGGAATCTAAATGGAATTTCCTCCTAAGAACATGCTTCATTTCTGAACTTAACACAATAGGTTATAGTTACATTATATTTGGGGTTAATTTAGGGCGATATGCTATTTAAGCAGACATGCTAACATTAAAAAAGCTTGGGGACAAGATACCAGTGGCACAAGGGAGTAACTATGCTTCCCAAAGTCTCAAAAGTAGATGGAAGTCAGAGGGCTAGAAACAACTATATTTAAGAAGTTAGCTCAACAGTAGCTGCAGTTGACGGCGGAGACACGGGCACTCCTTCTGCGGGTCTTGATTCTTTCTCTTCCTCCTCTTCCTCCTTCCCATTTTCATCATGATCATCAGTGTCATCATCATCTTCTTTATCCACTTCCTCTTTAGCCAGAGTTGCAGATGGACCGTTCTTGAGATCTCCTGCCTCATCTGTAACGAACACCTCTCCATCGGCACTTCCTGGGGAGGAGGGGCTGTGGTGATCATCTCCGTTTGCTTTTTCACTTGGGGAGTGTAACTCAGCTAGAGGCAGCTCACCATCAGGCCCCCCAATGTTGGGAAGATCCACTGGGGTGAGATTTCTGGCAGAGCTCCCGGGCTGCTGGGAGGAGTCGGGCTCTCCATCTCGCACCTTCTTGACATTGAAGGTCATTGGCGAGACACGGAAAGACGAGCTCTTGGAAGAGGGGCTCTTCGGGTGGTTGGGGACGAAGCTTTTCTTGATCTTCTCACGTTGTTCTGCAGGCACGATCTTGTTGATCTGCTTCTCAATGCTGCTTCGCGAGAAGGCCTTTTTCAGACTATCCACCTTCTTAAGACTGGAGCGCTTGAACTTGTCAGCACGAGAACGCTCTAGACGTTCGCTTCCCATGCCTGGGAAGGTCTCTTCATGCAGATCCACCAGGGAATCATTGCCGCCCTCTGGCAGGGGGCTCATTGCTCCTTTATCCTCATCGTCATCAGAGGAGAGGCTGACGGTATGCAAACCTTCTTCTTGAGAGCGGTTTAAATCAGGGAGTGGAGTTGGTGAAGATGGAGAGATTTCATCCAGAGAGGTGGAGGCCAGGCCATCTTTAGTGAGCAGAGTGGATGGGATTTCGTTGTCCTCCTGAAATTGGAGAAAAAGAAAATGTATTTAACAAAGACTGAAAGGTTCAGAGTGTTAATGCCTGCCCTTTAAGGTTACAGTAGATATTCTGTTATAGTAAATCCTACTATAACCTGCATTTGGACTATAACTCTTCTCCAAAGACACTACAATTTATCAGTTGATGTATTCCCTGGGAATCAAAACCACAGCCTTGGCATTGCTAGCACCATAGTGTACGGTAAAGATTTGTTGCAGTTCCACACACAATATTCTTGCATCAATAAGGAAAACAAAGAGACGAGTCAGTTTGCTCTGTTGTTTTTTTAAGTTATATTGTGCAATCTGCTGAAAAACCTGTTTGTGGCACAGCTATACAGAAGACATGTAGAGGCATTGTCTTGGAGTTATTCCAAAGCAATAAAAATGGCACAAGGTTTAGGTTTTTTTCTTCCCACCAAATTTCTCTTAAAAAGCTTTGATTTAAAACTCTCAGGTATAAAAAAAAAATGCAAACTACAATCTTGTTTTACTTAGCCATCTAATTCCTTTCTCAAGTCAAGATTTTGGGTATCCTGCATATCTCAATATATGTTGAATGCAATCATTTGTATCACTTCTTTGCCTATTTGCTACTTATTCATTCTGTGATTATGCATGTAAACAACATATAAATATGTTACCTCATGCATAATTAAATATTTGCTCAATCATTCAATCATTGCAATAAAAAAGCCACACCCTTTCACACCAAAAATTCAAAAACCCTCCCTCTCTTACACACAGAGAAGAATATTATTTTAGCTCCCACACACACCTATGCCAAATTCCTTTTTCACAATTTACATTCATAAAAAAAAAAAAAAAAGTCAAGATTTTTGGGTAAACTATAGCTTAATATATGTTGAATGCAATCATTTTTATCTCTAATATTTGTTGCATATTTTGTAATTATGCATGTATTATGAGATACAAAGAGTTAAATATTCAATCACTGAAATAATATGAATAAAAATCACAAAATATGCCAAAATATCTCTCTGACCCAGACAGTGCAGAATCTTCTCTTATCTCCCGCTCTCCCCTCACACTCGCAGACACGGCTGCTGAGGTTTACAGGGGTTATGCTTCACGCTTAAGGAGTAAATTGAGGATCTGACCCTCAGGGAAGGGCGGATTAACAACACAAATGGAGCTATTGCACACTCACCTGCTCCCTCCTGAGCACTAGGCACACTCCCAATAATTTAGAGCATGCACTTTCCAAGCTCTAAACATCTAAATGACAGATTTGTTATTGTATGCCAGTATTTCAGAATGAAACTGCATATGCAACTACATGTTTAAACAGATCAGATGACAATGTCCCTATCTAGGAAATGAACATTTTACAAGTCAAGCAATTTTCTATCCTCTAAAGCACTCATTTACTGTATGCTCTTTTCAAGCTAGGGTGAGCAGTTTCAGAGGCTATAGAAAGCATAAGATCCCCCCCTCCCTTCAGAACACTCTCCAAAGCCACGCCTCCTCTAACACACACACAGCCTGAGCAGAGTCTGCAAAGTGTCACGAGACGGCGATAAATTACCTCACGTCTCAAAGCACATAACATTACAATAATGAACGTAACTAACAACATATAGAGCTCTGAATGTGATTTCACCAAGTACAACATGTTCCTGCAATCAGCCAATCAAATCTGAGGGACATGTTTACAGGGCTTAAAACCAGGGTTAGGTGCTTCTACATCAGTGTTATTCATCCGTCATTTCCCTCTGATTTTAGGCATAATTATGGGTTAGGATTAGGGGTTAACACTTAATTTTCTGACAGGAACAAGTTGACCCCAGAACGGGTCAAAAATCACGGTGACCGACTTACACCACCTGACTGCTGAGATTCATTTTGTCATTGATAGTGTTGCCAAAGAAAATCTGAGGATGTGAGCTTTGAAATTATTTAGGTCCTGAGACTTCCACAGAAGATTATACAGTATATTCTACATACACTGTATATACATCTTTTAATATTTATACCACTTCTATTATTAATTGCTATGAAGAGTTTTTCAACCAGTATATCAAAATGTTTATGAAAAACATTACTTTCATTAATTCAAAAGAACTGCAAAATCACACGTTCCTTTAACTTGTAATAAAGAAGCAACATAATAGACATTGGGAGCTCCCGGTTGAACATGCACTGTATTATAATGCAGGATAAAATGGATAACATCATAATGTAAAGACATCCTGATCCTCATGCCTTGTCTGTGTGCACAAAACTCTGTGCCATCATCAAGAAGTTGGTTTACAAATTCCAGCGAAGGAATGCAACTCACACTTTTTTACCTGCAATAAATAATCCCAATGTCTTTCTTGATTAATATAAGAAGAGCCTTTTGCAAAAGTGTGGCTAATGTTTTTTTTTTCTTCTTCTTATGTCTAAAAAGGGATGGGACTTTTGCTCATCTTTTTTAACATTTCACTTTTGAATACCCAGTATCACCTGAGGGCGGAGATCCAGTAAAAACCAGTGTTGACTCTGGGCAAACCAGTTTCTTCACGAGCACATGTAACACCCCTCAGGTTCAAGAGCGACATGGAAACCAGAGCTGGGAGTTGGCTGTGTTCGGTTAGTTCTGTAAAAGTATCAGCTTTTAAATTGCGATTACCTGGTAATGTCTACATTTGTATTCTATTTCATAATTAATAATAGAGTGAAACTTAGGCAACACCTTCATATTATATTTTCAGCCAACCATACAAGAACGGTAATTTACCAAGAAACTACACAGATGAGATTTACGGATTTAGATATTAGATATAAAAAAACCCAGTTGAATTCTGTAAAATTATTCCCTGTTGAAATATGTTGATTCAGCTCAAATCTAATTAGTTTATACCTTGAGGGTCTTGTCAAATGAAAAGTGCACACATGAAATATATCTCTATAAGCCTGGGAAATTTCACACAGTAGTAGGTCGACCCCAATTTGATGGCTTTATTAAAAGAGTCTGAACAGTGCTGTACCCGTGTCATATAAAGTCTAGTAAAACTAACATCAATAAAATGATGCATATTTGACTAAATCCGTTGGGAATGACTTCATGCAACAATATACCTTTCTCTACATTCACATTTTGATTTTAAGCTGAAAACCAAAGCAGGGACTCTCTGTTTGGTTGGTTTCACCCTTCATTTATAAACCTTTCTTAACATTTGTTTCTCAGGCCTTGTAACAGAGTAATAAATCAAGACATTTGCCATTCAGATTTTGACCTTTATCTAAATACACAATGGCTTGTGAGGCTCAGAGGAAGAGAAAGAGGAGGAGACTGAAGACAACTTTTGAAAACATTGTGTCACATGCTGATACCCCTGGTTCAGTGTGTGTAATGGGAGCTTGGATAATTAATGCACCCCGCTGGAGGCCTCTGGACTTTTTGGAGTGGAAACATCGAAAGGGATGAGAGAGACTGGTGTGTGTGTGTGTGTGTCTCGATCAGGCTCTTACGTCCTGAACAGACAACACAAGGGCAGCGGAAAGCATAGGAAAGAAACACAGGAAAGACAAATACAGTATAAGAACAATAGAGGATGATACTATTTTTTTTTAAAGCACAAAGGAAGGATGTGTCACTGTTAGATGTTGGTATATCGCATTTGTTTTTAAGTGCAAGTGGCTCTCAAAGACTGTCACTACAGAGTACATAATACTTAATACAAAAATACAAAAACTTCTAGCAGATGTTAAGCCGATTATAGCAGTGTTATTTTAGAATTATTACTATTATAGTATTTATTAATATTTTGAATTAGCTTTTATTTTTGTTTTCGGTTTTTATTTTTAAATTTAGATGAACTTTAAGTAATTTAATTTAGTTTTCATTTATTTTTTAGATTTTATTCATTTACAGTTTAGTTTTAGTGCTTAAACCTAAATGTATTTTTAGTAAGCTACCAAAGCAATATTTATTATTTTACTTTAGTTTAGTTAGGTTTTTCATAGTACTTATTTCATCTTTACTTTAGTTAACAAAAAAAGGTGTTGTAAAAGTATTATTAGTTAATGATATTAGGCCTAAATTATAGTCCTCATAATAAAAATTTAAAATTTAAAACAAAAAAACATAATAAATCAACAAAGGCACAGTACATTCTCATTCTGGGAAAATGATTATTATTCATGCAAATCTGACACATAAAAAGTCTACACCATCTGCACAAGTTTTGATTGTTGGTAAATGAATATGAATATCATGACTGAATATCATGTCTGAAACCGTTTTCTCTAATTTAACCCTATTCAAATGCATTATAAAACATGTTTATAAGTATCTCTACACATACATAAAACACATGACTTACAGACCATATGATGCCCGTTGTGCGCGCACGCACGCACACACACAAACCAGACAAAAATGTGCTCGCTCATCCGTTACCCGTTTATGATGTGTGGAAGAAGTTCATGGATTCTTTGGCCTCGCTCCAGATGGAGAGAATAAGTATAAAGCAACAGCCAACTGGCTTGAACACACAGTTCAGTGAGATGCTGGGTAAAGCAATATGCTATCAAAGCCTCCGATCTGCGGCATTGTGGTAAAAACTATGGAAAAGTGATACTTAAAGAGCCATCTGTGGACTTTTGACCATCTTTTACGTGAATTAGCAGAGGTTTACTGCCCTGCAGAAATGAATTGTATTTGTTTCATATAAAATCAAATTCTGAATTATTATGTCCTAAGAACTAAGCTACCTGGGGTCTGATTGCATCTTATTCTCTCTCTCAGGTTCAGATTAAGAAAGCTTCATTGTCTGTCTGGCCGCTTGAATTAATCACATGATTAGTCATGCTCCCTGAAGTATCATTTTTCTAATTAGACTGTATTCATTTGAACGAGTCTAATAACACCTGCAGAATGAGAGTGTATCGTTGTATTGTGGATCATTTCATCTTCACAGGGCTTGACTTTTCAGATCTCACCCCACCTCACCCTTGATGCATTTCTTATTTAAACAGTAAGTTTGGGTGGGGCATAACAAAGAGCTTGTCCATAAAAAAAAGCCAGTATGCTTTAATTATTTTAAGCAGTGAACCATTGCTACTTTCTTGGTTACAGGTGGTGTTTACACTCAGCGGGTGGGGCATTCTTAATCCTCAGAACATTTGATTGGACAAAAATCTGTGTTGTTCAGGATGAGTCATACCGCACTCAACTGTGATCCCTTGCAAACATTACTGAGCTGGGTGCAGGAGGAATCGTGGCTAGGAGGCAGAAAAGTGCATGAGCACACTTCAGCTCCACTGCACCAAAGTGAAAAGGTGAATCATTGGTTGTTCGTTTATCCTTGCATATTTTAATAGAATAAAAATAAAGCAATGAAGTAAGGTACAGTCAGTCGGTCATCATCACAAAATAAACCCTGACTGGCTGTTTGTAGGCCGGACATTATATGTGGAGTGATACGTACGAGAAACGTGAAACTAGCAAATAATAGGTGGTTGCTGGGGCAACAGTCAAATATACAGTTTGGCTGTCATTATTCAAACATATTTGACTGCAGAATGCTGCGATTGACCAATCAGAATCAAGTATTTCTGAACGTTGTAATAAACAAGCAGTTATATGTGTGTGCTTATGTTAGTTCAGAGATAAAGGGAGAAGTCAAGTTGTCAAACCAGAAATCCAGCACGGGGTCGAAACATGCCCGAGTCTCACTCTCTCTCTGTCTCTCTCTGTCTCTCTCTCTCTCTCTCTCTCTCTCTCTCTCTCTCTGTCTGTCTGTCTCTCTCTCTCTCTCTCTCTCTCTCTCTCTCTCTCTCTCTCTCTCTCTCTCTCTCTCTCTCTCTCTCTCATCAGTATGTTTTCCATTGTTCTCGTCCAGTTCAATCTATTTGTTCTGCTCCTCTGCCGTTTCCTCCCTCATCACAATCTCTTCCCTGGCGTTGAACTGTCATGTTTTTCTTTCTTTCTTTCTTTCTTTCTTTCTTTCTTTCTTTCTTTCTTTCTTTCTTTCTTTCTTTCTTTCTTTCTTTCTTTCTTTCTTTCTTTCTTTCTTTCTTTCTTTCTTTCTTTCTTTCTTTCTTTCTTTCTTTCTTTCTTATAAAATGTTCTTGCAACCTGAATCAGTATTCTCTCAGAGTAAAATAGCCAGAACAAATCTCTGAAATGCACTGATCGCAATAAGCTAACACATTTTCTCTCAGTGTCAGAATATAATCATGGATGAGATCAAATCAACACAATCAAATTCAGATTAATGCTCTTTGTTGTTGAACAAAAATAACTGTGTGCATCCGCTGCACGAAATGGATACAAATCTTAAAGGAAATCATGCTTTTGATTGATGAAAGAATGTGTTTTGTTGTATAACCAAGTGTTATTGTGCAGAATTATCAGACTGAATGTGTTTTGATCATCAGAATCTGCTCTGTCGCTATGAAAAGCTCTTTCTCGTTATGGGAGGGCCTGTAAACACTGCTATCGGGTTGTTTCCCTTCTTCCACACTGAAAGACTGTCACTTTCCCACAATTCACATTTGCACACTCATATTTGTTTTACCTTTCATTGAAGATCCTGATCTTGTGGATTAAACATCTATGTTATGTGAAATTAAACAAATGCCGATGGATTGCCTTGGTCAATCATACGTGGCATTGCTTGGATCT
Organism: Phoxinus phoxinus; assembly: GCF_949152265.1. Lineage (NCBI taxonomy): Eukaryota > Metazoa > Chordata > Actinopteri > Cypriniformes > Leuciscidae > Phoxinus > Phoxinus phoxinus. Next base: position 23,787,923 of record NC_136882.1, on the reverse strand, counting down.
CGAGCAGACTTACATCATCCTAGGCGTTCTATGGCACCTCTGGGCCAAAATAAACCCTGACAATGTTCAACAGGATTTCAGAGGGTGAACTAATGAGGGGAATCGGAGCGACTACAAAGGTGTAAAAAAATGACAGTTTTCAGATGGTTTTGTGAACGCCCACTGCAGAAACATCTCAGCCAAATCTTTCCTTCCTTCAAAAACATAAAAGCAATAAAACATGTTTTAAAACTATCCATAAAATCCTCATGTTTGCCATCAGTCATGCAGCTTGCCAAACTTTGCACGCCTTGGTAAAGACATTTAAGGTGCATGTTATCCCTTATAAGTATAGAAAGAGTTTTTCTTTTAGACGTCATGGAAAACACATTCATAACTGATATTTATATCTTATATTAACAAAAAAAAAGCAAAAGTTCTCAGCAGTTGTCTAGATTATTGCCGTGAACACATTTTATGATCCGTTCACAAGAACTGGCAACCACAAACACAAAAAGGCCGTAGTTGCTTCACTGAAGAGCCTCAGCACGTAGAACCACATTTTTCAAGAATCAACACTCACGTATTCCTGAGAACACAGAAAGAGCAGTGATGCATTAAACATAAACAAACAGAGCTAGTAATTACTGCAGATCATTAGTGCTTGTTAATGGAAACGAGGCAGTTGACCGGACTTTCTCTCCCACACACATGCATTTTCAGTGCCAAACTTCAGCGCCAAAGTGTGTTTACTGCAGTTCTTTCTTTCTTTCTTTCGGAGGGCCCTTGTGTGTTCAAACCACACCTTCCATCTCCAAATGCCTTTACACAGCGCACAGAACATTTATAATTACCACACAGGCTGGGTGAGCATCGTCAAGATGCCAAAAAATTCAACAAAACAAGCAAATGCGCAACCAAAGAGCAACAGTCCACTTCCAAAGCAAACTTCTGAGGCCGTATGGTTCTCCCACGTGTTTGTATTCTGTGTTTACTTTCAATAGAGTGTAAAAGGGGTGGTCGCTTCACAGAACAATACACCATTGTTTAATGGCCTATACGGACATGCACATCATTTTTCCATTAGAAAAACACGAGAAACATGTCTTGTTTCAAAAGAGTCAGTGAATGAAAGATCATTATCACGTCATATTTGTCTTGACACATGTGCAACAAATGTGAAACATCACCTGCTATAATGCTAAACATGTCAATGTCCCAAAAAAGAAGGGAAAGTACATGCCTGTGCTGTCCTGTCACTCTTTGAGGCATTTTACCACATGGTAAAGTGTGTTTTGACCAAAAGTACTCTAGAACTAAAGTAAAAGAAATAAAAGAAATAAAAAAGGTAATTGTGAGATAAAGTTTAAGATAAGAAAGTCTCATTTATCTTTATCAAAAATGCAGTAAAAACAGTAAAATATCGTGAAATATTATTACAATTTAAGGTTGTTTTCTATATTAATACATTTTAAAATGTTAATTTATTCCTGGGATGGCAAAGCAGAATTTTCAGCATAATTCACAGTCTTCAGTGTCACATGACGTGATCCTTCAGAAATCACAATAATATGCTGATTTATTGTTATGATATGATTATGATAATTTTTTTCAGGATTCTTTTATGAATAGAAAGTTCAAAAGAACAGCATTTATTTAAAAATAGACATATTTTGTAACATTAGAACTGCCTTTACTGTTATCTTTGATTAATTTAATGTGTCCTTGCTAAATAGAAGTATTAATACTTCACAACAAACAAACACAACAGAAGTGTTAGTCCAGTGAATGTGTGCGTGTGTCTTGTCTTGCAAAGCTCTTCTTTTCATCTTCCAACACATTCCCAAAGTAGATATTACAATCTCCTGCAGCAAACTTTCTGCAAGCCTGCACTCATGCCAAAGTGTTTTAACAGGCTGAATACAGGATGATTATCACTTTAGAAAATCACCTGCTGCCAGCGATCGCAAAGGGAACGGTTAAGACTTGGGATCAACCATTAGTCACACTGTTCAGCCTCATGGGCTTCCTCTCTGACAGCTGGATTATTCAAGAGTCATCACCCATATAATCAACTCTCTCCACACTGATAGATTGCTCTTATCAAAAGAGCTTATTAAAAGAAATATCCTGAAAAGTTCCTATAAAATTAATCATTTTGAATTAGCATGCTAAGTCTAAAAATCTGTTCACCTCAGTGTTTTGTCCAAAAAATGAAACCATTTGACATTTTATGCTTCATAAATGATCAGGTGTTGACACGATGGATCAGGATATTAGTCTCAAAGGAGCTAGATAAAAGTATGTGCTTTCATACCTATTGAGGTTCAAACACTCGCTTTGACATTTAGCTCATTCTGCTATTGAATAACATTAGCCTCAGGAAAACTGATTCCCAGAACTAATTTTGAAAAGCAGACCTCGAACACCCCTAAGAAATGCCTCTACCTGCTTCTACAAGTTAAAGATCAGTGTCCCAGCATGTAAAGCTGCATGTGGCTCGCTCCAGGGCAATCAGATAAGAATACTATTCTAAAAGCATGAGCCCCACGCAGTTGCTTAAATCCACACGACGCACCCTTTACATTAACCAACCGGCATAAAGTATAATAGCACTTCCTGAGTGTGTAAAATTGCATTACCTGAACATACAAAACACCTCACCAAAAGATTAGAGCAAAGTAGCAAACTAAAGCACAGGTCACAAAGCTGGTTTAGCCAGACGACTTTACAATCTCAGTTTGTTTTACATTTATTTGTAAGGCGAGGCTTTTTACACATGCACCCATTGTAAACAAAGTGACCTTTGAGCTTTAAGGTAATGGATGATGAAGAATGTGAGAGTTTTGCAGGAAGCTCAAGATCAGCTACAACACCCATTCACATGCATACTGTAACAGTACACGTTTTTAAAATGCTCACACACAAACTTTTCATCCCAGCTGCAGTCACAGGAAGACTTCCCAAGCACTTCAGTTTCATTCATGATACATTACTGCACAGGTGTCCTGTTCCTGTTACACACAACTAAATCCAGGAAAAAACACTGAAATCTAACTTTCTTTACAATTAATGTGTAATTATTGTGTGCACCCAATTGCAAACTCTCTAAAAGATTGAACATTTATGCAGAGTTTAACACACAAAAAAAGCACAATTCTTGTAAAGGAAGAGTTAGAAAGTATGTGTTGAGGTATAACTTTATAGCTTTAAAATGTATTAGCTAAATGAAAACAAGTTTTCCTGAGGTGTACACAAACCTCATTCAGACTATATTCTCTCTCTCTCTCTCTCGCTCTATATATATATAGATATATTTGTATATAAAGTATATATTTAGGCTCAAGCCTAAAAATGCCCACTTATTTAGATTATTCTTGTCTTTAAAGGTTCCTCAAGTGTATAAAAACCTCGTTCAGACACATTTTAAAGTTAAAGTTTCCTCAAGAGTAGGAAGATCTCATTTTGCTCACCTGAAAGATGACCACCTTAAAGTGGTTCCTCTTCAGTAGATGGGCGTGGTTGGCCTCCAGACGCTTCACCTGGCCGCTCTGTTTATCCAGGCGCTCCCTCACCTCCTTCACGTTGTTACCAGTCTTGCGCGAGCGCTCCAGCAGCTTGGCCACGCTGTTGGCCGTGGACGCGTGGGTCTTGGTAAGCCGGGTCACGTCCCCCTGCACCACCCTGACAGCCCCCTCCAGCTCGGCCTGCTTCTTCTCCATCCTCCGCTGGTTATCCTGCACCGCCTCGATCATCACCACCAGCTTGTCGAGCAGAGCCATCACCGTGATGGCGCTGACCTGGCTGCTAGGGGCCGTGGGGATGGTGGGGGATTTGGGGCCCAGACGGGAAAGGGTGTTGACAGGGGAGGAGGGCATCGGGCTGGGGCTGAAGCTCGGAACGAGGAGATCTTGAGCATCCTGAGCATCCGGAGCTGGTGGCGTCGGGGTGCTTTCCTCCCTGGGTAAGGTGGCTGTGCTTCGCTCAGCGTGAGAGGAGTCTTCACCCATCCTGGAGTCAAAGCTGGTAGTTTTGAATGGTGTGGTTAGATTGACTCTCACAGACACTCTCCTGCCTTCTGCGCCTCTCTAAAAACAACATTCCCAACACTCCACTTAAAAACTTCTCACACACCCAGGGGAGGGGCCTGCCTGGTTGCTGTGGTAGTTAGCCCAGCCCATCAGAGTAATGCGAGTAAAGAGTGTCAGTGTGAAAGTGTCCCATTGCATGTGTGTATTTTCCCTCAGTGCAATTTCAGTATTGTTTGGTCAGCTTGAATTTGCAGTCAGTAATGTTTTGCATAGTGTAGTGAGGCTTTTTTGGACAACAGCCACGGGAGTGTTTGTGTGAAGGAATGTGGGCGTATCTGTTTCTGTACATGCACCTGAATGTCTCTTCATTTCTTCATGAATCTCTGCTGGTGTCTCAGACTGGGGAAATGTCACATGGGGAAATATGGAAATCAGTGTTTGGACAGTGAGCTCAGTTAATCTGTGTGGCCATGGCACCGGGTAACCCATAACCCATAACACGGGTTATTAAAGTTAACTAAAACTTGAACCAAAAATATACTTTAAACTTTAAAAACCTTAAACTTATTTTATTTCAGTTAGTTGCAAAGGGAACATTTCTCATTTTCATTTATTTTAACTTGATGTACAAAAAACCTCAAACTGAAATAAAACTTTTATTTGATGCTATAAACTTGGACTTGGACTGATAAATAAATAATATTATGTTCTACAAATAAATGAATCGCTGAATCATAGGGTTGCAGAAAATCAGACATGAGTGTAAGTAACTTTTCATTTTTGGGTCAACTATCACTTTAGAAATGTAGAAGGAGAGCAAAAATTTATTTAAAATAAGCAAATTATTATATTATTTAAAGAACAAGCAACATATTTTGCAATACCTTAAATGCTAATTGTGCAGGATGAAAGTCCAATAAACAAAAGAACATCGAGCAGACAGCTCAGTAATCATAATGATAAACTAGTAATAAATGAGTGCATTAGGATAATTTACCACATGTGCATCATATATGAGCTATTTGAGTCCAGGTCAGACTTTGAAAATGAACAAAGTATTGAATCTTGCTCAACAGTATGAATGAACAAAGTGAAGGAACGACACTAAATCATTCATAGATCCATAAAGTAAACATTGTGAAATAAATGCCTCACCTGGAAATCTGGTCATATCAAAAATAAACACGCCACATTATTCTGTTTCGACCAGAGGTCATTTTCTGGATAATGACAATCTATAGGGACAAAGCAACATGCATAACTTAGATATTTGTAAGATAGTTATTAAAGGACACTAACATAAACATAATCTCCAACATCTATTCATTTCCTGAGAAAAAAGGCAATAGCCTCCCTCTGAGGCTGCCTGCATGCACACACATACGCAAAGAAAAACAGTGCTAATGTTTCCTCTGTTGTAGTTTGGTGGGGTATGTGTATTCTCCCGTCATGTGCTCAGATTATAGAAACAAAGCAAAAACCACCCTAAGTGACCCCACATCCACACACGGACATCAATATACGCAGAAATAGGTTGTGCCAAAACACATTGCATTATACTTAAAGGGATAGTACACTCAAAAATAATTTACTTATCTTCATATTAATCTAAACCTTTAAGACTTGCTTTATTCTGCGCATAGGCGTAACTAGCGGATGGGCAAGATTGTACATGTCCTCACCACTTTTTGCCAAAGTCGATTTTATTACCATCCCACCACAGGAAGGTTTAAAATGCGAAGAAAAAGCATTTTCAATCTGTCGTTCTTTTAAAACACGTACATTACAACTAGAAATTTTACCTTCCCAGGACACCGAGACGGTCATGATGTGACCATGTTTTATTTGGAAGTTTGATGTTCCCAGAATGTTGCTGGTGTCAAGCACGTTGCCTGGTAACGTTCCAAGACGGTCACGATCTGGAGTTCTTTTAAGAGTTGGAGGATGTTATTTGGCAATTAGGGGACCATTATAGGACCATTACTATAGCCTATTAGGGGACCATTATAATAAGTTCCCTCTAGATCTCTACTAGGGTTGTCAAAAGTGTAATCGGTACCAAGTCAGTACTGAACCAGACACTGATTACCACTGATACCAGCATTTCTGTAGTATGGTAGTAGGCCTGCCGAATACTGGGTATTTTCGGTAGCCATAGGCAGCTGCTTTCATTCGCTTCCGTGTTTATAATAGTTAGTAGCACTGTAGCCGATATATATTGCGATATAGTGTCTGTGAATATTAAACCACAAAAAGACTATTTAAATATGAATCCCGCATGTTCTGCTTGTCTTTGTGTGAATGAATGGCACAGAGGCGCGGTTTCATTTACACACACACACACACACACTGAAGCACGCGTGGCGCTGTTTTCAGCCTCTGCCGCCTCACTATGAACTTTACACTCTAGGTGTCAGTGGAGAAAGTTGGGTTGACGGCAGGACCCAACGTCAGACTGACGGCAGGACCCAACGTCAGAATGACGGCAGGACCCAACGTCAGAATGACGGCAGGACCCAACGTCAGACTGACAGCAGGACCCAACGTCAGACTGATGTCAACATCCGACGTCGGATAGACGTTAGATTTTGGTTGGGAATGAAAGTTGGGTTGACGTCAGAACTCAACGTCAGATTGATGTCAACATCCGACGTCGGATTAATCCGCAACTGACCATGAGGTAATGTTCTGTTAACGTCCCAAATGTCCTCTTTGTAACATTCTTATGTGACCATAAAATAACTGATATGGAATGTTCCCCAGTCATATAAGGAACCTTGAACTGCAGCACTTTCATAACAAAAGAGGACATTTTAGGACCGTCCCTAATGTTCTGTAAAGGTTCAGGATTTTCGTCACCTTAAGAGAACTTTTAGGGAACGTTGCGTAAGGTCGCGGGAATGTCCCCTCCTGGGTGGTGTGCTATCTTTGTGGGGACTCTCCATAGACGTAATGGCTTTTATAGGTTACTGTACAAACTGTACATTCTCTCCCCTTACAATAACCCTACCCACCTATCACAGAAAACTTTATGCAGTTTTGCATAAAAAACAAACAAAGCAAAAAAACAGGATTTATAAGCTTGTTTCCTCATGGTGACCTCAATTTAGGTCCCCACAATGTACCCATGAGTCAAGTGTGCATTCAGGCTGAAGTCCCCATTGGGATTGAAAAACAAGCGCGCATGCGCATGCGCACACACACACACACACACACACACACACACACACACGTTCCACAGAAGAAAGAAAGACAAACCGTTTTGGAATGACATGAGGGTGAGGAAATGATGACTGAATTCTCATTTTGGGAGAAGTATCTCATTAAAAAGCTTTTCAATAAAGAGATTCCATAATCACCCATTATAGTGCAGTGAGGCCTGACCTCTGCAGGTAAAAGGTACTTACTGCAAAAAGAAAACAACAATAATAAAATAAAACTAAAATAAAATAAACAAATAGCCTAGCCTAAATTCACTAACCTGGAACTATTTCACATATCAACGTAATTCACTATCACTTTAACACTGGAAGCTGGACCACATGCTTCAGTAGCCTAATTGAATTTACTTTAATGAATGCACGTTGCACTGAGTGGGATAATAGCTAGGCTACTGTAAAACATCTCAATAATGTGTAGTGTTTCCTGTCCGCTACGTAAAAACATCCTGTTGTTGATTATTTTTAATGAGAGTCTGTAGATCGTCTTTCTCTTTAGTTTAATTCTATTCGTGACTGTTGTTGAGATGTCACTCATAGGCTAGCGTTGTATCATGATTGATTTGCGTTATCAGCGTCAAGTATGCAGAAACATGTCACTGCAGAGCACACTATAGTGTGGCCCCGATCACATCTGACGCGTTTTTTTGCAGTGAGAGGCGCCTTTTTCCCCCAATTGTTTTCCTATGGCAGTGAGCGTTCTGCGCGCTGTTTATACGCCCGCTGCGCCTCGCGTGTTTAAAGTTAAAATAAAAAAATCAACTCCGAGCGGAAAAAGTGCCCGACGTCATCGCGTTTTTTCCCCACTGTCCAATCGAATGAATGGAGAGGCGGGCCTTCCGTTGTAGTGATGAAAGCTTGCTTTGCACTGTATGGAGGATAAACTGCGATGATGGAGGATAAACCATTAGGCTACTGTCTATGGGATAAACTTGTGATGCTCTCGCGAGTTACCAAGAGCTAACGACTTCACGGACTGTAACTACCACAATGTGAACAGAAAGTAAATGAAGTAAGCTTATTTGACGTTAACTTGACTGACAGGACAGCTGTTTCGGTGGTTGCCTAGCAACATAAAAAACGCAGCGCATTGCTCGTTCTGACTGTCTATGGTTCTGGGTCAGTGCTGTGCGCGGCGCCTCTCGTTTTTGAACCTGAAAAACGCGTCAGGTGTGATCGAGGGCGGGGCCTATGCTTGTGTTGCATTTAATCGCTTTGTTTAAATCTTGGTAACAGGTTTCACAATATTACTGTTAATGTAAACTCCGGCTCTGGTGAGAGATTGTGCACAGTAATGAGAAAGGAAAAGACTTCAGCCTTCATTAGCCAAATGATAGCTGACAGATTTATTTCTCTCGTCTGGGACCTTTTGACCAGTGATGAAAAAAGCAGAAGATGGTAAAGACATTTGAGAGATAATTTGCCAATTTTTCTCAGATCTTGAAGGCCCTAGAAGAAAAGTGTTTTTCAAAGCCTTCTCATCCACCCACATGAAATGCTTCTCTATGCTATGAAGGTCTTGGAATGGATCAGATATTGCTTTCTTCATGTGGCTTGGAAATTGATTCAGTGTTGCTAAACATGCAAAGTATGTCTACTAGTACCTGTATCTTGCACTTTACTGTTTGACAGGAACATTGCATGCAGATTCAGTTTTTACGGCACCACAGTGTCACCAGGGCTTCAGATTCTTCCTGCATAGTTGATGAGTCTGAGGATAAAGATTCTGCTTAGTGGAAGCAGAATACAAACACATATTTGTGCACATAGACGAATGCTCATTTTCATTAAGGATCTCTCTCTCTTACCCCTGTGGCACACAGACTGTCTGACAGGACAGGAAGTCCCCGGACAAGGAATGTCTGGAATTTCTTAGTCCTCAAGGGTCTTCCTGTTCTCCACATGACCTTTAGAGGTCAGTAATATTCATATTTTGAATAGCTCAGCTAATTCAACACCTTGTTTCAAAATCTAAGACTGACAGTATATCATCTAGACTATTGCTAGTAAGTCAGAAGCCACATTATAACTCTACATTTGTCTTTCTTCTCCTTTTTTTGTGTGGAAATTAAGAGGTTAATTTTGAAACGTACCGCTATTATTTTCAATGCTTTTGAAAGAAGTCTCTTATGTTCATCCAAGCTGATTTTATTTGATCAAAATACAATAAAAACAGTAATATTGTTACAATTTTAAAAACTGTTCTCTATTGTAATATTTTAAACATTTGTGCTGCTTAATATTTTTTTTGTGGAAACTGTGATACATTTTTTTCCAGGATTATTTGACGAACAGAATATTAAAAAGAAAAGCATTTATTTGAAACAGAATTTTTGTAACACTATAAATGTCTTTACTGTCACATTTGACCAATTTGATACATCCTTGCTGAATAAAATGATTAAAAATCGCTGATCCCAAACTTTTGAACAGTAGTGTACATGATTACATTTCATTCAAAACAGCAAAATAATTGTTGAGATTCATTTTGCTGGGCCTGACGAAGCCTCGCAATGTTTATCGGTAGAAAATCATTTTTCCAGTCCCACTAGAATCACCTGAAATGACCTTCAAAAGTCATATCATCCACAAAAGAATAAACACACAGTGCTTTGTGATATAAATTATTTATTTACATTACAGAAAAAGGACCCCATCAAGACAAACAAATTAACTATTGGAAATATTACCCATACTTAACCAAATAACAGGACTTGTCCTATCATGTTGTCCTAAAATTCTCTGTTTGTTTCCTGTGCCACAGGTGCAAGGCATCGTGTGTAGAACCCATCGTCCTCCGTCCCTCCATCCCATCATCCAGCAGGATGCAGTGTCTCTGTGGGGACGGAGATTGAGTTGTTTTATTTTCTGTCCAAACTACGTTTCCCATGATTCTCTGCTCACGAGCGGTCACGGCGCTCAAATGAGGCGGGTGGAGGCGCGCAGGGTGTTTTCAGAGTTGTAGTGCATTGTGTTCTGCTTCTGCCGGTTGATTCTGTTGGTTCGTGGGCACTTCCTGTGGAGGAAGCAAAAGGACGTCCTTATCGTACATATAACTTGCTTCCACCAGGCAGCACTATGTCATTTCTAATCGAAACAATGGCTGGAAAAAAACCCTTGTATTTTAGAGCTTTTGCTATAAAAATAATTGTAATGTTTATTGAGAGTTTGGACGTTTTTAAAAGAATGTTTCACGCATGATTCTGCAACAGTATTCATCAGACAGTCTCACAAAGGCTGCATTTTTTTAATCAAAAGATCAGTAAAAACAGTAATATTGAGACATATTAATACAATTTAAAAGAAATGTTTTATATTTTAACATTTTAAAACGTAATTTATTCCTGTGATGGAAAAGCTGAATTTTCAACATCATTACTCCAGTCTTCTGTGTAACATGATCCTTCAGAAATCACTCTAATATGATGATTTGGTCCTCGAAAAGTTGAAACCAACTGTGCTGTTTAATATTTTTGTTGTGTATGTAGACTGAAGATCTGCGGTTTAATAATCCATCCATCACTTCTTTTCATGATCCATGAACTTACTGATAACACTCCCTCTTCTGATGCGTATATCAGTAGATTGGTGAGTTATTTAGTGCTACTAGAAGTGCTTTAGATTTCACTACCACACACACATCCTTCAACAATGACCTTTCACAGAGTGTAAAAAGACTCCTGCTGACAGGACCTCACACTCTATGAAGAGCTACGAGTGTGTGTGTGTGATCTACACATGAGGTAGCTTTCCTTCGCAGTAGCACAACGTGCTGTGGTGTGTGTTTATACTCACCGGGTGATACACAGCACCACTACACATATGATGGCCACCTGCAGAGCCCCAATGACAGACGCGATGAGGACGTAGCGGAGCTTTCCAGAGCCAGGGACCACGTACAGCACATTATACTCCTTAGTTTCACACTGCGGACCGCTGAATCCTGAGTGACAGCTGAAGAAAGAAACAGCATTATGTACTTGTTAGATTAGATGTGTGTTTTAGCTCTCTGTGGACTTGTTTTAAAGAGTCTACACGGTCTCTACAATATCTCTAATCAAGCACACAAACACATTTTCATTACTTGAGTTCAAATCAAACAAACAAAAAAGTAAACTTTTTTTTTTAGCTAGCTGCCAAGGTAAATTCTCATTTTTCGTTTAGTTGAAATACCTAAATCTAAAACTAAATAAAAATGAAAAAAAAAACTATTTTTTAAACGAGGTAGATCTTTCGTGGTTTGAACACTAGGGGGAGACAACGTTCTGTGATATAGAGTTACATACACAATCATAAACGCATGTATTCACAAGGTATTTTTATAAATGGGATATGCTTGAGTGATCAGACACATGATGAGTGTTTGTGTGTGTGAGTGTGTGTGTGTGTGTGTGTGTACCTGCAGGACGGTGTTGAGAGCATGTTGGGATATTCACAGTCTCCGTGAACACAATAGTTCTTATAGTGCTCAGGGCAGGGGATGTACAACCCTCTCGCCACCTCTGAAACCTCAGGCTTCTCCTCTATAATTCAGACACAGACACACACAAGTGGGTCAGAACAGCTGGAATCCAAGGGCATCTTCAAAACCACAGGACACACATGTTAAAATCAACTTTTGATTATTAAACACACATTCACCTGTGTAGTCTGTCCTGGCATATTGTCCATCCCCTGCTTTGGTGCCTGTAATCATGTCGCCTACAGGATAGAAATGAATTCAGATGTTACAATGAACAGATCTGCCTCTTCCAGTCTGCTGGTTATATAATAAAACATGTTTTTTGTTTTCATTTGTACATTGTCATTTTGCAGATGATATTTGGAAAATTGCTATATTCCAGAGACTAATGATATGAACATGAATGGACTTGATTATGTAACAGTGATTTATAATGTTCATCTTTCCATGTGTTCTCTCTTGTTGTCTTATATAAATGCAAATTAAATGGAAGAAGACATCATGTAACAATATAAGAAATGAATATTATATAAAGCAATCATAAATGATTTCAAAATGGTCGTCTTACCCTGACAGTGACCCAGGAACTTGACCTCGATTCGTTCCTGCCGCTGACACGACGCCTCTTTTACCTGACAGGGGTTGTCATAAGAGCGGCCGTCTGACGCACACACCGGGTTAAAACTGATGTGGGAGCAGTCGATGTTACAGACGCACCTGTGTAGGGAGAAACAACACAGTAAATGCCAATTACGGTCTAATCAAAGACGGTGAAAAGATCATTAAATAAGTGTCACACCTTGTTTGATCAAGCTGTCAGCTAAGAATAACACTTCAGACATGCAAACTGGGGACTTAAAGTAATTGATGGAGGGAATTCAATGTTTCACATCTGATACTGAAGCAAAATCTTTATTGGCCTTTTTGGAAATAATGAATCGTTTTTGGCCTTTTGCCAATTTTATGAATATTAATTGGGAGAGAGAGGACAGGAATTGATGGGGAGGAGGAAACGTCAGATTGTAATGTCGGCCGGCCAAACGAGGAGCGCACAACAACACAGCTCTGGGTATCATTGCAGATTTCCTGATTCAATTTTAATTCTCAAGCTCAATTCCGATTCATTCGGCTATATATCAGTTATAATGTCCATTTTTCTTACACGTGAAAGTGATTCTCTCTCTCTTCTAACTTAAAAGAAAGATATTATTTTGTGGTACATTGTCTTTATAATGCATCACAATCAATACAGATTTTAAGAATCAATATATAGTTTAACTGAAGATTGATATTTAACCCCTTTAAAAAACAATCATCAAACTTTTCTTATGGCGTGCAGAAAATGCATTTATAAAAGTAAAATAAAATAAACAAAGTACTGATCAGGTTTATTGTGCCCCCGAATGTTGAGTGTAGGCTAACTGCCGATACACACCAATACACCGGTGCACACTTCAAGTTCTTAAAATCAATCCAATGTATACAGGGCCGTGCCGAGAGTTTCTCAGGGGCTCAAATGTAATAAAGGGGCATCTCTCACTACAGAGTGTTTCCAATAGAACTACTACAGTAATCATAGGCCTACACGCACACACACACACACACACACACACACACACACACACACACACACACACACACACACACACACACACACACACACACACACACACACACACACACACACACACACACACACACACACACACACACACACACACACACACACACACACACGCACACACTAAAGACATTGGTAGATGTAAATCTTACAAAGTTTTTTTTTAGAATTTTCAGCATCATTACTCTTCAGTGTCACATGATCCTTCAGAAATCATAATAATATGTTAATTTGGTGCCAAGAGCCAAGAAACATTTCTTATAATTATATAATTAAAACAAAAAACAAAAATCTATAAAAGAAAAATATAAAGAACATCTACACAGCAAAGTCTGTTCCACAAACGACACCTGCCAGAAAGAGACCGTTTTAAGTATTTTGTGTATTCTAGTATTGCTGGTAGTTTCAATCAATCACACGAACACTTGTTCATATGCCTACAAGAAAATTGCTTTTGTAAGAGCCAGTTCTGCAAAGAGTGAACATTACGACTTTAATGTACACCTCTCCATCATGTATGAGTGTGTTAAGCTCAGCATTTTCACAGGCATCCTGCGAGACTACAGCGCTGCAACATACACAGATTGCAATGTTAAAAAAAATACAGGCCTCTTTACAAAAGGTCTGCATCAGCGGGAACGGTAACCTCGCATAAACATTAACTGACATTCATAATTACCCATTTGGCTTGAGGCTGAATGAATTACCATTAGAAACAGATTAACACCAACATCAACAGCGTTTTTATGACGTGTCTACTCTATAAATGTTGATAAGGGTGTCAAGATTGCAAATGTAATGAGTAAAGTCTTTTTTCATCTACTCGGATCAGCGTGAAGCTAGAAGGGAGAGCTCGGGAATGAATGTGGATGGGATTGAACTGGATGCAGCAGTGGTTTTCAACCTATAGCACATTCTTGAGACTATCATCCCAGGGGCTTAATAACTAGCACAGAGGACTGGCTTAGCAACCAAAGCACTGCGAACACATCAGCGGAGAATAATACAACGCTCCGTTTCAAACGAGAAATGATGAGTTTCAATGCTTTGATGTGCCTTCGCTCGTTTTAATGGCTGCTCTTATTCACATACCTTCATTAGTGATGGTAATGAGCGCTTACGTGCATGTGCGTATGCACGGATGAAAGGCTATGCGCTTCTGACAAGGAGACAAAGACGCATTGAATAACGGACAAAGTTTCTTACATTTGCGACAGGCATGCAACACACACAGCCTTTGTATTCGTGTGTGAACTAGTCATTCATTTCTGCCTGAGAGAACAAAAAAATCTGTCATCTTGTCTTTACTGTGTATGTTACGTGAGTTTATTTGGTATTTCCCAGAGGAGTTGATATAAAAAGTTCTGTCATGAAACTGTAGATGGCACATGCTGATAGGTCCTTGACCCAATCTGCTTGCAGTCACATCATTCTCTGCTGGGCACAGCTGATTGGTTCCTGCTGTATCAGTAGCCAATGAGCTCGCTGCTCAACATTTAAATACCCGTCTATCATTTGCTGCAGCAGTTTGCAGCGCGCTTTCAGAAACCCTCCACCTTCCCCAGCTCCACCTGTATAGATCTGCTGCAGGGAGATTCATGTATGCTTGTACAGCATCAGCAGCACAGCAGATCTATTCCTCCAAGACCAAACACATTAACATTGTCACACTCATTACAAGGCCAAACTCTCCAATAGTTGTCATGACAGCTATGAATTTGTGGTCTGTATCTTCAGCATTCAGGTGTTTCTGCTGTAGTTTCTCTCTAAAGTGTGTATGCGTCATCTGTGTGCCTCTGCAGGAACATGTTGAGCAGAAATGACAATTAAACTGCCGTCCCCAGTCACTTCTCACTGCAGCAAACAGACGACAGTATAATTATAAATCTGTCATTATTTGTATGTGCGTGTGTGCTTTTCTTTCTTCAACTTTCCTTTTTAATATTTCCACCCTGCCAGTGAGCTTTAGTGGAGTAAGGAGCCGTTTTGTATTCTGGCACTACTGGAATAATGTGAACTGACTACAAATGTGCAGATAAAAATATCTGTTTTAAATAGATACGTTGACTGAATTGAACTATGGTATGAAGTCCACTCAAGGGCAGCTTTGATTGTTTGCCATTGCTAATCGAGATCTGTAATGCATTGTAATTTAGATAAATGCCTGGGAACCCTGAATGTGAGATAAAACAAACAGGCGCAATGATATTGAGATGTATTTATTATGAAGCACTGGTAATGGTCACACAAGCACGCACGCACACACACACACGCATGCAAGCAGGCACACACTTGCCATCTGTAGTGGTCATAAAGGCTAATGTGTCTTGAGAGCATGAATATTTAATGTCGCCTCTCCCATTCTCTGGACACAGACACTGCAAATGCACTGCATCAACAACACACACACACACACACACACACACACACACACACACGCACACACGCACACACGCACACACGCACACACGCACACACACACACACACACACACACACACACACACACACACACACACACACACACACACACACACACACACACACACACACACACACACACACACACACACACACGCACACACACGCGCACACACACGCGCACACACACGCGCACACACACACACACGCACACACACCAAAGATTTCCAATAGCAAATCAAGTAATAATGGCTTTGCAAGTGAGTCCAACTGAAGGGATGAGATTTCCTTAAAAATGTAGGTTGTTTGGATGGTAGCCTCTGTATGTGTGTGAGCGCGGTTTATCTTGTTGAGTGAGGGGATATGTCTTATTGATTTGTAAGAGCCATGTGGTTTCTCTGTTATCTAAACTTTTCCAGCATGGCCTGTGGGCTTCCTGTCTGTCTGTCCAGCTGCCCTTTACTCACACTTTAGTTTAGTCTCTCTCTCTCTCTCTGGCTGGATTATGATGACGGAGTCTGTACTTGTTGAGAATCAATCTTAGTTTTCAGGGTAATTTGTAGTTTAGTTTCTTTAACCCAATGTTTCAAATGTTCGATTTAGATTAGTAGTGTAGATATTATCTATCTATCTATCTATCTATCTATCTATCTATCTATCTATCTATCTATCTATCTATCTATCTATCTATCTATCTATCTATCTATCTATCTATCTATCTATCTAACTATACTGGAATTTTATCTGTCTAACACAGACAGACACAGACACACAGACACAACAGGCAAACAAAGTGCGTGTCACTACACACACAATCAGTGCACAAACACACACTGACATGTTATTAATGCAGCTTATAGCACTGATTTTATTTATAATCTCTCATCTCATTTTTTTCAGTAATCCTTTCAAATGACGCATGAAGATGGAAAAATGGAGCGAGACTTAAAAAAAGAAGGCCTTCTGATAGAGGTAGAGTGTTTTTTGGTGGAGGAACAGCGAGGTGAGTGAGTCATCTGCAGTCAAGTGTATCAGAGCGAGGGGCCTGTCATGGGACCATCCCTACAACTCAGGCATAAATGCCTCAAATTGTGCTGATATCTCTGAGGAGGGAGAGGCCGGGCTGTTTCATTCTGATGCCTCCAAACACCCCAGCTCTCCAGCCAGTGCTTGTTGAATCTTTAGTGAATCTACAGGCTGTCTTTGGCAAGGCCGACAAGTAATTCCCTTCAGACGCCCTGAGAGAGATAGGCAGGAGGGAGGAAGAGAGGCCTACTTCTATTAAGATTAAAGGGTAGTCTCGTTCCTTCTTGCTGACAGTTTGAGCTGTTCACTGATGCCCAGGGCAATGAAAACATCCTCTCCACATCCACGTGTGGTTTTTAAATATATGATGCGAGTCAGGATTTTTTTAGTGTGTTAACAACTCCAATAGATTCTCTAGAAATTATAACCATTTCTCATTGAATATAACATAAAGTTGTTGTCAGAAGAGCAAATTGACTGCGTATAGTGGTTCTCTGCTTATTTTTTATTGAATATTAATGAGTTCTCAGAGCTGGAGCACCGGAGCTAAACAGCCATTCATCAGCAGAGATGAAACTGTCATAATTGGCCTTGTTTTGTCGCTCATTTCTCTCGGGCAAGTTCTCAGAGTTCAAATGAAAAGAACTGAGATTCATTGAAGTATGTGGACGAATCTCATATTGCCTAGTGTCCCATATCCCATATGCTATTACAGTACCAACAAATCAAGCAACCAACTAATCTCTTTGTTACTGACCAGAGAAAGCATTCAAATAAAAAAACAGTTGTTGCCTCAATTTATTTATTATATTTAAGTAATGATGGAAAAATGTCCGCTTTGTCATCACAGGAATAAATTACATTTGAAAATATATAAAAATAAAAAACAGGAATTTTGAATTGTTATAATATTTAAAAATATTACCATTTTTACTGTATTAGTGATCAAATACAGTTTTTTTTTACAGTTGCTAGGACACATTTTTCAATACTTAGGTCACTTTTTCAAAAGTCTTCACACAGTTCTCCTAACCAACTTTCAGCTCGGCATAGCATGTAATTTCACATTCAAAATGCACTAAAACTACCAAATCAACACATTCTTTTATAACACTAGCAAAGGTTGACAGCCAACAAACACACTTTATCACCCACAAAACAATGACCTGAATAACACTAACAACAGGTAGCTTTATACAATGTTTTCCTCTGTAAATGCTTTCTTTCTTCTACCTTAGCTTTCTTTCTTCTACCCGCAATACATGTTACTAGAATGAATCAGACATGATGCAGTATGCTTCAATACTTTATATATTTGATGTCCAATAAGTCCAGTAATTCCAAAGTACAAACATTTGTCTACACACCATCCACCGAAACAGATACAATAGGAATAAGCTGTGGCTTATACCATTTGCTGTCGTATACAGTTTTGTATGTTATTGTTTTGAACTTAAGTTTAACAGTTTTGAAACAGTATGCAAGCATGTGCAAATTGGCTTGTATGGTTCACAGAGTTTTGGCGGATGTTGTGTCGAAGTGAGAGAATAATTAATGTAATTTGAAAGATGTAGTCATTGAATGCAGTTTGTGCCAAAGCAATGATAAATGATCCACAGTTTAGCCCACATATACTTCTGTTGTGCTCACTGTGTGAAGAGTTTTGAAAAAGTGACCTAAGTATTGAGAAATGTGTCCTAGCGACTGTAAAAAAAAAAAAACTGTAAATGCAGCCTTGGTAAGCAAGATACTTTCAAAAACATTAAAAGATACCAACAGATTCATTACAATGAAAGTATATGGACACCCGGGTTGTCAAGGAAGATTTTCAAGGCAAGAATTTTGTGAATGACAAAACATTTTAGTAAGATTCAATTTAATTCACTTAAGAAATGCATGGCTGGGCAACCTTTATTTTATTCTGTTTCTGTTTCTTTTTATTTATTTATTTATCTTATTCTGTATTAGTTCTCCTACAGTTTGCTTTTGTGCTTACCAGACATCTTCTGCATCTACGTCACACTCTGCTCCAAACTGGCAAATGTCACAGGTGGACGTCTCCTTCTGTCCATTCTCTGCCGAACCCTCGTTCCCTGCTTGGATACACAAAGACGAGACAAGACAGCGTAAGCTATTAAAGGTCTGACAAATATTATTTGGGGCAAGATGAGCAGGCAATCACAGTCCATCTCTCTCTCTCTCTCTCTCTCTCTCTCTCTCTCTCTCTCTCTCTCTCTCTCTCTCTCTCTCTCTCTCTCTCTCTCTCTCTCACACACACAAACATGCATGAATAGATGGAGACAGAGGACAGACACAATTCTCATTCTGCCTTTGTCTCTGGCTCTCATGAGAAGTTCAAATCCCCCACTGATCTTTCCTCAGCCTCACCCCTCATTTCATCATGATGATTTCTGATATGCCGCTCCTGCTCCCTGGCGATAGAGGCTTCCCAGGAGCCGAAGCTTAAAGCCCCTCGCTATCGCATATCTGCCCTCATCAGTGGACGGGGAAAAGCAATCCCGTACGCCATGAAATTTAAATTACGTCTCCTCCTCGGTGGATCATCATTCCCCTTCGGATCCTGACCCTCCATTATGAGGTGCTATTTTTAAAACTTATACCGCAAAGACAGAGAGATGAGAAAAGAAAGGCAGAAGGATAAAAGGAAGAAAAGTAAAAAGAAAGAAATATACTAAGAACAACTTTAAAGTCACAGGTGTTTCAGTGATTATTTTGCTATATTTTTTTGTCCCTCTATCAAATCTTTTTGAATTTCTTCTTTTCTTTCACAGATCAAATAAAAAAATAATAATGGCAAGTTATTTTAAACTGTTTAAATTCAGCAATATGAGAAATAGTACAACTTCTCAATACAACAGTTCAATAAACGGTTAATATTTAGTAATTTTAATTTGAACAGTATAACAACATATCAGTAACAACATAAAGTAAAGTAACTACATTTTAGACACAATAGTGCCAATAATTTGTGCATTTTGCTCCACCAATGAAAATAGTTAGAAACAAGTTTGGCATCAAAATGAAAATAAACAACTGTTGTCTTGATGCTAAATGAATCAGTGTTCTGACGAATCTATGGAGTAAATTATTCAATGATTCATTCATAGTCTTTTTTGTTTGTTTGTTGTTGTCCTGAATGAGTTAGTATGATTCAGTGCCTCACTCACTTAAAAACAGCCACTTGTTTTGTTCCTGAACAAATCAGTGATTAGAACGAATCACTTGAGAGAATGATTCAAAGACTCACTCAAAAGACACCCACTGGCATAGTGATGTGCCCACCACTAATACACTAATACTGACAGTCTGTAAGCTCAAAAACAGACAACCAGAGAGACAAAGACAACGAAAAGTACAAGTGAATTCATGAAAAAGAGTAAAATAATTGTTCCTCCAAAAATCTAAGTATAAGATAATTTGACTTTATTCTGATTACTTTGTGTGAAGACAATGGCTACCATTAACATCACAAGTATGCACTAGATTAAGCTTTGCTCCAAACGCATCTCTTGTCCCGTATGATGACCGGAGCTGATTAACCTAGTGGTGTTGTGTTGTGGCTGCATGGAGCAAGGGTCTGGAAATGAGAGATGTGTCAGAGGGAAGGGGCAGTAACGGTTATCTCCAGCTTTAGATGGACCCTCTGAATCGATTTTCCCTGACCAGAAACACAGTCGATCACCAGCCCCCGCTGCTTTCATCCACAACCTCTGACAAAAAAAACAAATCCTGTTTAAGAATATCTACGATACACTGTGTGTGAAAACCCAAGGTCAATAGAATAATGGTAGAATTCGTAAGTCTTTATTGTTGTTATCTTTAAAGTGCTTTTAATGTTTCATAACCTTAAATGTCTTTGCGTTATACATGAAAATGTAGCAATCTGAGCACATGCAGAGCAGAGGAATAGGTTTTGCTTAAATGGTAGTTGGAAAGGAGATACTCAAATGAACGGAAGACAGATGGTGAGTGTCCAAGAAAATGGCTCTTAATGGGACAAACCTACTTGTGCAGAAACTAAGGAGAAAGGTGGGGGTGGATTTAGGGCACAACATGGGCTGTCAGACAGATGATGAATGAAGCCACCCATCTCCTGCACAGTGTATGGAAACTGACCTTCACAACAGATAGCAAGAATGAGTGTAGCATTCCAGTCTGGGTTGGAAGAGCTGTATATGAACTAAGATCACATCATGAGGAGTAAAAATAGCACCAAGAGACTGGGTAGAACATATATATATATTTCCTAATCATTATATTTACCTTGTTTTCCAGTGAAAAACATATCAACATCCTTAAAATTAGATCAGTTTTAGTTAAGAAGTCCTGAGCCCAGCAAAAAAAAAAAAAAAAGGTCATGATTTAACTAAATTAATTAAATGTGGCCATAAATCCATGGGAAAGAGTCACATTTGTATTGCATTTGATTTGGCTGAGTGGCAGGGTTTATTGCACAGACAACTTTTTATTTATGGCCACAATATCTAAATGTGGGGCTCCATAGTCAAGACTGCATAAAAGTTTTGTTTTCAGAATTTAACATTTTTCAAATTATAATAATATTAAGTGATTTGCTTACAGACATGATTGCAGTGCACATTGTACTGTAGATCGTTTTGTTTTACCCCATTTGCACCAAATGCTCTTAGAAAATTGTATTGTTGCGTTCATGACCATGAGATGAAAATTATTCTTTTGAGTGGTATTCCTTGCAATGTACACAATGAACAAATGGATGGATGATAACTCCTGGGTCATCTAACAAAAAGCAGCTCAGAACACACACACACACACACACACCATTTGTGAAATGGAAAGAGTTTTGATCAACGCAGTTAAACATTTGGTGAAACAAAAAGAATCACGAGGCTCTTTGTTAAGCTCTTCTGGGACTCCAAAAGGTCACATTTTATCATGCATATACTTTGCAGTTTAAAGGTTAACATGTGATTAACATGTTACTGAAATGCAATGTTCTATTAGCCTACTATGAAAAAACAAATGTGTAATGTAAGAAAAGCCTGCCTTCCATATTCTCCCTGAAGAGACGGCTCCACACAAGAACACGATGAGCTCTTGAGGGACAGAAAGGTCAAGTGAATCTCCACAGATGGAGAGGACACATTACATCTTTGAATCAATAGAGAACGTAGGAAGCATAATGCTTACAGTGGAAAGATGATAGCCCGAAAGAGGATCTTTGGATTTCCACTGATCTCTACGAGCTAATGATGCTTCTTCTATGCGGTTAATGTGACATTTAAGCATTATGCGTGATCCACAGAATCGTCTTAACAGTTACTTTCACGAGAGAATCTCAGAATTATGATTTTTTTTCCCTCCCTTTGTATTGCAGTAAAATGTCATTTTTTCTGGCTATGATTGTAAAATTCGGGGAATGACTGAATCACAGTGTTTGTGCATCAAAAAAGGCATGTGCATGAGTAATTGACTTGAGCTCAATCCGGCAAGTAAAAACACTACAAATATTGTAAATTGATTGCTTAGAGCTTTTACATGTGCATCAGTGTAATGATACTCTTCATTTCAAATTGGTTTCTAAGCAATGGGTATCTGAGTACAAATGCTATTTTTAAACCTTGTTTTTATGTAATATTTTTTTCAGAAACAAAGGGATAGTCTTTTTTGTTTGTTTGAAAATACCATTATTGCTAACTTAATACAACTGATAAAAATGTAATGTATCTGTCATCTCTACTCATTATTTTTTTTTTACTTATTTTACTTTCAGAGGACTTGATTACTATATTTTGGATGGATAATTTTGTAGTTGAGTATAACATGCTTACAAAAATCCTCAAAAATTTAATATATGACTAAACATTTTGAAAGGATGTATATTTCTACATTTGACCTGCAAACTTGTCTGATATACCAGGCTCTCAGTGTTCCAATCATGTAGTCATCAACTGAGTCTTCACCACATTGGGTCCATTATAACCCACTTCACACAAATAAGGCTCTGTGAGTAACCCCGTCCAATTGGGAAAAGCATGTCGTAAAACCCCCTCTGGCACTTTGCCTCTTCTATCCACACCTGACAGCATAGAAGACCTTGCCAATGACCCATTTGCGCATGTAATTACAGCAATCCGCTGACGACGGTGGCGCAGAGCGAAGGTGTCTAATTTTGTGGAGTGCTCCCGAGGCTCTTTTCTTCCACTGGCTGACAGCTTTTGGAGAGCGTTTTGAAAGCCAGATGAGGGTTTGAATTGGCAAGAGCAGTAAGAGCCAACGTGCGAAATTCAGGAAAGAAGGCCTGAAACGGGCTGCCCTTCTTCTAGGGATTAGGGAAGAAGAATTAGGAGAGGAATTACGGCTTAAAACTTCATTTTTTCCAGCTTTGACCAGATTAAGCGCTGCTCGCTGAAAGTCTTCCATTGAGCGCCTATAAGACCCAGCAGAAGATCTACGAATCAGTTTCACTCTGGGTCATTACAGTGCACTAAGGTCAACCGTGTAAAATAAACACACAGATTCCATATCACTCAGAAAGACTTTTACCATCACATATAAATTAAACGTATACCGCCCACATAAGCACCATTTCACTTGGATTTGATACAGCTGTGTTGTGTCTAGAGCTCTCCATTATACTCCCATGAGAAGTGCCATGAGGTTCAGACCCTCTTACATTCACACACAAACCAGTTCGTGTGCTGATCTCCAGCTCTGACTATGATCGGCCCCTGATGGCACCCATAATAACACTCGTGATGGAGCCACTCTTGGTAATATAATGGAAGAAGAGTGCAGGGGAAGGAAAGGAGATGAATAGTAGAGGATGAAATGAGAGGAAAAACTGGATGGAGAGAACACCATTTGATGTTTGTGGTATGAAGCAAAGGGAACGAAAGAAAGAAAAACAATACAACCAAGTAAACACGACAATCACGGAAAGGGTTCGAAAACAGAGGGAGAATGAGAGACAAAGAGACAGACTGAAAGAGGAAAAAAACACAAGGGACAGAACAGAAGAAAACATCTCCGGCAGCTAAGCGGTCGATGGACAGTCAATAAAGTGTCACTTTCTGCAAGCTAAGAAGCCAGCCTTGATGAAGGGATCTGACCAGGATCGAGGCTGAAATTAACATTTGGATTAATGGCCATATCAACTAGTGCTTCACCCACTGGATGACCTTCCCTAAACCACACTCTCATATTAGACCCTAAAATATACCACAGATAAAAAAAAAAAAAAAAAAAAAAAACATTTGATAAGGATTTATTACATGCATAGCTGTGGAAAAAGATTGATGAATTTTTTGATGAATTTTGAAACTTTGAAAGAAGATGGGTTCCAGCTTTCTGCTATTTAACAAAGCCTACATTATACTGTTGTGTTTCCACTTCCTTGTGGTCTTTTTTTTTATGAAATGTTGAAATGTCCATTAAAGTATATAAATTATATACATATATGTGACCCTGGATCACAAAACCAGTCAGAAGTCCTACGGGTATATTTGTGTCAATAGCCAACAATACATTGTATGGGTCAAAATAATCAATTTTTCTTTTATGGCAAAAAATCATTAAGATATTATGCAAAGATCATGTTCCATGAATATATTTTGTAAATTTCCTACCGTAAATATGTAAAACATTTATTTTTGTGAGTGAATGCAGCACAATCACGAACATAAATGGACAACTCTAAAGGAGATTTTCTCAATGTTTCGATTTTTTTTGCACCCTCAGATTCCAAATTTTCTAATAGTTGTATCTCGACCAAATATTGTCCTATCCTAACAAACCATACATCAATGGAAAGCCTATTTAGTCAGCTTTCAGATGATGTATAAATCTCAATTTCAGAAAATTGACCCATGTGACTGGTTTTGTGGTCCAGGGTCACATATACAGTATAGTTTTTCATTACCTTTTTCATTGGTCATTTGATCCTCAGAAATAAAAAAGGCAATTGTTGCTGCTGTGCAAGTTTTGCAGTTTAATTTCAATATATGAAATTCTTCAATAAGAACATAAAGCTCTTGTATCTTTAAAGATCAAGGAGCTTTTGATTTCCTTATACAGTGACCTCTTTTTGCCCCCCAATAAATTCTCCCAGCGCACCCCCTGCTGCAGTGAATCAAGTTTGTCCGAGCAGAAAGATGCTGGCACCTTGTCTTTCCATCTGAACTCCCAGACACAGTGGGGTGGCACAGAGAGCAGTTGAGATGTTCCAGCACTGTTGGTGCCAATCTTTGCCATCAAGCCCCACTAATCCTTCTGGCACCACAGTGCCAATCTTTCACTCCAGTTTTACCCGCTGATCTTTAGAAAAGATCCAAATCAGTAGTGCAATGCAAGCTTCTGGTACACAAGTGCTAGCTGCTATAGGCTATTGCAGAGAGGATTCCATAAAATATGACAGAACTTAATATGATGTTAATACCATGTTTCATTCATTTTGTTCTGATTGTATATTTATAAAAATGCAATGTTATTTTCCCTGAAGCAGATCTTATGAACTCATTTGACGATGAATGATTTAGGAAGGACGACGTGATGTTTTCCACCTCAGTAGAACAACAACTATTTTTTTCTGCATCAAGTTAAAGGTCATTTCACAACTCAAAGGAATATGAATTCATTGCTCAGAGACTTAAACCAGATTTAGATATTGGCCTTTAACAACATCTGCCCGCCAGGGACCTTTTAACACCCAACAGACGCACAAACGAAACACAAATGAAAACAAATGAAAGCATTTTCACAAGGGATTTTCCTACTTAGCAAACTCACGTTGATAAGGAGAACCATTACACCTTAGAACTGAGTGAACCGACTGAGTGAACGACTAAAGATGCCTTTACTAAAAAAGAAACTATTCAAAAAGATAAATATACTAAATAAACTATGTAAAATATAGGGTTACACCAGGGCTAAAGGCACACCGGGGTAAAAGGTGCACTTGACTTTTTTCTCTTTTAAACCCTTAGATGGCACAAAAATTCAGCTTAGCACTTTTCTTAACAACCGCTTTTGATGATGCACGTGGAAATTTGGCTGGTCTTTGACACGATTGCGGACAGCAACGCAAAGCTTTTTCTATAATAATTTGATCTAATATTTAATGTTTTTAAAAAAGTTGTAGATTTATGTAGCAAAGGAGAATCACTAACATTATAGACTATATTTTGAGACAAAGGTTTTGTTAATTATTTTTCAAGGTAATTACAGCAACAGATTTTTAATAACGGGAGAATATGTAAAATGATGGTATTTGGGGTAAAAGGCACCCCTGCTGTTGGGGAGAAAGGAACAATAATTAACATGATAATAAATATAGCTGCCTGACATTTAAATTTGTTGACATGACATGATTCGATGGGAAATATCATATATCAAGTTGGGTATATAACACCTGAATCCACTCAGTGTTTTTTATGTGATATCCCAAAATTTACATAAAAATAGGTGGATGGCAATTGTTTTAGTGCTAAATTTAAAATTCTAAAAGAAATACAATATGTTTTTGTCACGTTAAATTGTTCACTTTATTTAAAAACTGATTATTCTTTGTTCTTTAATAAAGTTCTTGCATAAATTAGATTAGTGTGGATCTTAATTACCTCCCCAGCTTGTGTTACTGTACAACTCACCCCAGTAGTGGGTAGATTGTAACAACAGAAATCTTTGTATTTGACATAAACTCCCATAAGTTTTGATTGTGTATACACACCCAAGTGAGTTTTGCTTGTATTAGACAAATGTGGCTAATGTGTATCAAAGTTTGAGAGATCTATAACAAACAACCACTGAGTTACTGATGCTCAAACACAAAGTGTAGGGTTATATAGAGTAGGGTTAAATAACAGGATTATTATTTTCTTTTGAAGTGAGATGTAATCAGCAAGGTTTAACACTTGTTTTAGCCAGTAACTGATTGACAGGCGGGTAGGTGGTCCTTTCGCTGCTATGCATTATACTGTAGCATTACACTATAACTTGTTTCTGACACTGTTTGGTTTGAGTGATTTGATCACTTTGGAGCCCATTTGCACCTAACCATTGATCAGATTACAGAAAGAGGGTCTATTAACAGAAGGCATTAGTAGTCAATAATCCTGAACCAGCTGCAAAAAGCCTTAAGAAAGTGGACAACAGATGTTAAAATGTAATCATCCATTATGCTTCTAGCCCACACATAACCCCTGCCATGTTACAGCAGAAATGCGAAATTCTTTTCAATTTCAAAACACCTCCAGCTCCAGCACAAACTCCAGACTCAAGCCCAGCGGAGCTCCTCGCTTCTCTATTTTCTATTCAAAGACAGTCAAACAAACCACCAACCTCAGCGGATTTCGCAGATGCATCCCAGGATAAATGAGCCTTTAAGAATTGAAAGCTCTATAAACAACCAAGCCCTTAGATGTTTACATTTCAAACACAGAGGTTTGTCTCCAAGGAGTTCAGGCTTAGCTAGTTCCAGTAATTTGGGAGATGGAGACTGCTGTTATGATGGGTTGATGCTTTACTGATTTTAACCAGAACAGATTGCAGTTGGTTTGTTTTTAGTGGCACTCAAGAAATGAAGCTCACTATTATCAGAGAATAGTGTCCTTGTAAGATCCATGACTGGAAAGGGATTAAACTCCTCATAGATGCAGCCGCTGAAAAACAACTCTATTTTCCCCAGTTACTGTGAAAATGCTTCTAGTGTTCCCTTCTGTCTCCTCCTTATCTTTCTCTCCATACATTTCTTTCTCATCTCCTGGACTGTAAATCTCCATTTTCTATGTTGATATAATTTATTCTGTCTATTCAAATATATCTTTGTGAGTCATGTCTTTTTGGTTCTACTGTATGTATATAAGCCAAAATGAACTCTGCACTTTTCTTTCACTTTCTCTTGTGACCTTGAGGCCATTTTGTCACTTCCTGCCACGGCTCATCAATCACAATGTCTCCTGACCCGTCCAGTGCGCTAATCTCCATATAATCCCACCATTACCGTGAACGGCTCATCTTTTTGTGTCTAGTGTGATTCCTGTTCATCCTCTCTGCCACTTTCCCGCTCTCTCCAGCCTTCCCATATCATTATATCGTATTTCCCAAAATATATTTTAATAGAAATCCCCTTCTGCCCCAAGGATGACCCACATTAAAACAGCACATTTATTTTTGAGCGACAGAAGGTTCAAACAGCCCCCAATACACCTTTGTCTCATTTGATTTGGCTCCTTCCACGTGTGCCTGAGATTTACATTTCATCTGTGGAGACCCTGACTATATTAATAACTCCGGAGGTATTTGTCAGAGCTCGGAACGAATCGCGAATGAGTAGACGCTGCCACAAAATGATTGCATTTTCTCTTGTTGGGGCTGGAAATAGCTTAGTCTCTGAAATGGGTTTTCACAAAGGCAACAAGGGCAAATCTATGTCTTGTTTGTGATAAGAACAAAGTGGAATATGAAGTCATTTCCATTTTCAATGTTATTTTCAATTTTCATACTTTAAGGAAGCGCTAAATCCCTTTCATTCAGCTATGGAGAATAAGAACACAGAAAAAAAGTGCTTTGAATTTAATATGATTTGATCACGCACATCATTCCACACAAATCAATGAAGTTTACTTATTTTTTTCCCCTTCTCGGTTTAGGTCAATAATATTTTGTTAGAAAACATAACTTGTTCATGTAAATTCAACATGATGGAATTATGGAATAATTATATTTTAGTGACCCAATTCACCAGCCTCAACATGCATTTATCCTTGACCAAGCCATGATCCATTTTCATTTGTGTCACATTACTCAGTTATATTACTACTACCTAGCTTTCTACCAACTAGAAACAGCATGTTACCGCATGCTAAATAATACCTCATTGACTAAAGCAATGTTCTTCATGGAAACTGTTCTAAATCAAATCATAATTGGACATTAAAGTCCCCCTTTCTAAATGTCAAAAATGTTTAAGTAAATGGCCTGCAAGTTGTGACAAAACAATCAATAAATTAGCCTCAGTTTAACCAAGTTAAGCAGGGATTTTTTATTTTTTTGCACTTTATGAATTCTGAGAGGAATAAAATAACAGAGAGTTCATTCCTGCTTTAGCAACTTCTTTGCTATGGAAGCTCAAAATAAATGTTGCGATACACAAAGCTAAGAGGAAACATTTTCCAAAAACCAGTCCACATAAGTAATTAATTACAATATATGTCTAATATTTGAATATCTGTTTTTCCTCTTTATGTTTTGTTAGGTAATATAATGTAGCTTTTTTTAATCGATCATAAGACAATATTTTGTGCATTGTCACATAGGCCTACATGTATTGTGATTTGGTTTGAGCCAATTGAGTGTTTGGTTGAACTTTTTCCTATACAAAGTATATAAACAAAAATCATTCCATAACAGATGAAAAAATAACATCTTTCCATTACAGAAATAATTCTTAAATGATAATATTCATTTTACTAAGTCAGATTAACAATTAAGAAAAATGTGCCATGGTGTTTAATGGTTTAAAATAGGTTTCAGCCAGTTCTTAATTTGTAATTTAAAAGATCAAAAACATAATTTCTAAGTAATTATGTTCTTCTAATTAGAAGGCGCTGTGACCGACACTAACTATTCAACTTCAGTTTTCCCAGAACATACAATGACGTCACTAAACGGTGATGGCACTACTGTATTAGAGCATCATTCACAAGTTTCTGCACGTCCCCAACCACAACCTGGTGCATTATTTTGTCATGTATATAGCTACGTTAAGACCAAATATAATTAGCTGATCAGTGATACTCTCTCTCACCGATGATGATGTTGCCTCTACCATTACATTGATTTCTGTCAGATCTAACTCCTGTCGCTTGTGTCTCCTGCTGATTAGCAGGGCCTAAAATGAACACTCCCCAAGCTCCAAATGCAAGTAAAAATTGGCCTTGTCTCACTGCACGCAAAATAATACGCAGTAAGCACCAACCTATGAGAGTGATTTTGAACTTAAGAAAGCTGATTGGTCAAAAATATATATAGTAGGTTGAGAGCCAACAGCAAAATATAACCCCCAAATACATTTGCATAAACCTGTCCTTACACTGTCCCACTCACACACACATTATTTTACCTTGAAATGCACTTGTTAATGCCATATCATTTAAAAACGATTTTTTTTCCAAAATTTGACATTTACTGGAACAGGATCCAGCTAAAATTAAGCACTACCCTCTCATTGAAGCTATGGACAAGATATCCCAGTCAGAGAGCTTTTCAATAGGGCATTTATATCAGATGAACTTATAAATTATATCCGTTGTGATGTTTGAAAAGCCTTTTCCAGCCGCAATGCCAGATCCTGATAAACACTATGTCTAACTCAGTAAGGACTGCAGTACAGAAACAGTGCACATGTTCACACTCAGCTTGAATGTTAAGCACGCAAACTCTGAGCACAGCTAGACACTTTTCCTTAGTCTTCACCTCCCATTCCAGACGGCACTGCGCCTGCCTTTATCGCAGCAGCTGAAATGGGGAGATTAGATTATTCTCTTTCTCATTCCTCTAAGCTTGTTACCATGGTGATACCACGGTGACTGAGGAAGGTCCTCACCCGGAGACGGCTGTGCAGCTGACTGTCGTCACCTCAGGAACGTGAGGTCATTAATTTCCCTCTGGTAAAAAGCTGCGGAGTGTTTTAGAACATTTTAAGGCACGACTTAACCACCATTTTATGTGAAAGATCAAACACGGTCAACCGCAGCTGCAAAGACTAAATAAATACACAACGAAAACCCAAAGAACACAAACCAACTCCCTTAAAGACTGCTTCCTGTGTCTGTATTGATTATAGAAAATCTACCAAAATTAAAAACATAATGGATCCTTGAAGCAGAGCCCTGGATACACAGTAAATGGATTTCATTTGGAAGTAATTATAAATAATGAAGTGCTGGTGGAGCCGTACTGCTGCAGTTTTGACAGCTGAAGTGATACAGCGATTAATCATAGAATAAAATCAGGCGTTCCTTGCTTTACAGTGATGGAAGAAATATATTTGCCTCTTGAATTAAAAGAGAGAAAAAAAAGACAAATAAATAGATAGATAGATCAAAATAAAAAGGTAGATCGATTTTTTTTTTTAAGTAAATGATCAGTAAATGAACATATATGCCTTGTCACAGTCCACTTGTCGTGACATCCTGCTCCGATTAGCGTTGAGGAATTTCCACCAGCAGAAGAAAATTAAACCAATTTAGTTTAACTTAACGTATTTAGACTTTACTATGCATGTCATCTTATTATTTTATTGTAACATTATGTAAGAGACACTGCCGGTGTTCTGCCAGTTATGAGATTAACAAGCAGCACGGAGCTCAAGTTACTACCTGAGGAATCATCCAACTGATTTCATTTTTATTTTTAAATTATTATTATTATTTTTTTGCATTATATCCCCACCGATTATTTTCTACAGTATAATGCTATCCAATCGTTGCACTCAAACACGTAGGATATGACTCGTTTAAACTTCAATTTGATCTAATTATTGTAAAGTAAGAGCATGAAAAAAAAGATAATAATAATAATAATTACCCTAACCTTTAATTTAATCCCCCCAAAATAGACTTTAGTTGTAATTAATATTTTAAGATTTGTCTAATTTTAATGCTCTTTAATGTGATGTTGTTTGTATTGTATTCTTGCACTTCTGCAATAAAATAAGATGATCAGACTCTGAAGTATTGTGCATACACAGAGTATAGCTTGATCGCCCCCTTTTAAATCCAGAAATATGCGTCGGAACTGATGTCGGTGTCTTTAGAAGTAGTATCTGTGGTGAATTTTACATAAATAAATCACAACAATCACATGCTATGGGCACAGCATTGATACAGGCTGCAAAGGAAGTTTTTTTACGCTCCAATTTGAAGCTTCCGCTTTTCGAATGCGGAAGTGTGATAAGTATAACTGTCTTAAACATTACGACTGCAATTCAATTAAACAACAACAACCATACATGCTGGTTTCACAGACAAGGTTTAAGCCTATAGTCCCAGACTAAAATGCATGTTTGAGCTATCTTAACAGAAAGCAACTTGTACTGAGATATCTTAAAATGACAGTGCCTTTGTTTTGTCTCAAGATGCACACCAGTAATGTTTTTTATTTCCTAAGGCATGTTTAGATAAGATACTTAAATGCCCTAATTTAACTAGTTTACTCCTGGCTTAATCTAATGCCTGTCTGTGAAACCAGGCCTTAAAGTTGCAGTAAGTGATTGAACATACAGTACACGAGTATAGCAAGAGTTCATTGTTAGTCGCCAGCAGCACACACTCAAAACCAATGTTACTCACGTATGGAGCCGAAACAACACAACTTCAGGTCTCTCCAGCGCTGGAAAGCTTTTCTATTATTAACGCAGGTCCTAAAGCTCTTGCCTGATCATAACCCTTCTTTTTCCAGTGATATTCCTCTGACCTTTTCTCTTTTGTAACGTCTCGCAGTCTTTCTTCAAATCCGCCCATTAGCACCTGCTACCAGATGGCATAGCTTCACCATCTGATTCCAAACAGCCTGCTTTTCCATTAATGACCATTCAAAACTATCTGTGTATCATTTAAAGCAATTTATGTGTGCAAATGCGCTACAAAGACCTGGTTATGATAATCATAACATATTAATAACTTGGTGAATAAACGTCATTAGAATCAGAATTAATATCAACTGCTAAGAAATGTTTTATAATCAGCAAACAGCCTAATCTCTTGCCATCAACCACAATAATCATGTTTCTCTATATTTCATTAGTCCGGAATGTAAATAGTGTTATGCTGCATGTAGCCTGTCACACTCAAACAGCCTGAGAAGCTTCTCTCTGCGCTTTGCCATAAGTGACCAGCAACATCCAGGCCCAGTAGGCGACCCATATGATTTATCTGCAGCCATTGAAATACATTTGATTTTTATCACACCGATGGTGCTGTGCTTACCTTAATGCCCTTCTCTCTCACTCCCTTTCTGTTCCATCCATAAACTGCAATCATTTACCCCAGCCTTTATCGCCCTCATCTTTCTCTTCCTCCTCTTTACTTATCTTTCTCTTTATCAGCCTTCCATTTCTCTTTCCCTCTCCTTTCCTTTCTCCACCCATTTTATCGATGTGCACGTTCTCCGCTCTCTTATCACTCTTCTTTTGTCTCTCTATCCATATTTTCTCCTCTCCCCTCATCATATCGTCTTCTCCACGTTCACTGCATTGAATCTATTTTTCTGGTCTGTAGAGAGTATTGTCATCTACTAATATCTACACATTCTTAGTTGGCATGCTTGGTAAAGGAGAAGTTCATGATGAATTAAGTCCTTCTATTCGGGCAGGAGAAGTTTTCTAAACCAGGACTTACAAACTTTTGTCATGGAACCCAAATATATAAACACCCATTTAAACGGTGTAAGAAAATGTTAAGTGCAATATTTTAAGATAAACATGCTGTTTGCAAAATAATTGGCTTTAATATTGTTATTGAACTGAAGCCAGCGTTAACTATTAGAGTATTATCTTGAAAATATTGCATTAAATAATCACTTCTCTACCCACTATAGAGTGTTGTAAACAAGCTTGAAGAGAAACATCTTGCTATGTTTCTTTAATCAAATAAATGCAGGTGAGCATGAGACGTCTTTTAAAAACATAAAAAAACATAAAAAAAACTTTGAATGGTAGTGTATGTGAAATTATAATGACGTATACAATTATGGGAGATATTATAGTGTGAGAATCTCATACCTGATGCTACGACACAATTGACCCACAAACAATTAAAATTTAGCAAAGGATACATCTTATAATGAAGATAGAACAGGCAGCACAACAAG
Source organism: Phoxinus phoxinus (assembly GCF_949152265.1). NCBI lineage: Eukaryota > Metazoa > Chordata > Actinopteri > Cypriniformes > Leuciscidae > Phoxinus > Phoxinus phoxinus. The sequence goes on along the minus strand of NC_136882.1, from coordinate 23,754,297 downwards.
ATATTTAGCTTTAGTTAAAGTGTTCCAAGAGCTGTGAAATATACATTTACCTAACATCCTCATGGAAAACAGTCCCGTCCAAATGACACATATACCAACCAAGCTGCTGCTATTTGCAAAAAGCACAGACCACATCGAGCAAACAGGAAATGGCTGGCAAAATAAGACCACAATAAGCAGCAGTATAGCGGGGGGAGGCTACACTACTCAATTAGCGGATGTGGCCTGTTCGGTCAAGAGAGAGGAATAAAAGGGTTGACTGGAAGAGCGAGAGATTAAATCAAAGAAGAGTGACACATTTCAAGCGACGCTAATATGCAGCTCGAGCCGCAGACTGTTCTACTGTCAGTCAGACATTGCACTTTGGGGGAAGAGTGTAATAATTCTGTTTCTCTGAACAATACGCGAGTGGGCGTAATTGAATCTCAGTTTCAGTGGGCGGCTTGTGGAGGAGAGCAGATGACTGCTGACAGGCCGAGAGGAAGCGAGTGTGTGTTTACGAGCATCATTTGTGGGGAAGTGTAAACAAGTGCAGAGTGATTTAATGAGCAGCATGCACACAAATTCATGTGTCCAAATGGGAAGATTTTTGAGGTGGTTTGCCTTACCTTCATCTCCTGATCCTGAACCAGCCTCTATAAAACACAAAAAGCAGATCATTAGATCAATGTCTTCTCCAAAGTCTTTATATCATTTTAGTGAATCCACCAAGGGTCAAAATTCACACAGGTTTTACTGCATGTAAAACTAATTTAGAAAGGATTTTCTAGTTCTTTATCATTCGTATGCATGCCGTTTATAAGGTTTTATGTTAACTGAGATACCAAATGAAACAATTGTAGTTTAAAAAATGAACAAAAATCTGTCACAATACAACAATATTTAAATTAAAAAGGTTGAAATAATTGTATTGAGTGAGATTAATACAGTATCTATTCTGATGGTTTCTATTTGATAATTTGATTGATCTATTTGATTTTTTATGTCCATTATTCGTGGACACTACACTCCAAAAGTTTTTTTTTTTTTTTTGCAGTGATACCATAGAAGAACCTTTTTGGTTTCTACAAAGAACCTTTCAGTGATCGAGGGTGCAGAACATTTAAAAATTGTAACCATTTACAACAGACCCCCTGTATGCTTTATAAAAAGAAGATGTATGCCAAAATATGCTTTAAATGAATGTTTAAGAACGTCTAAAATCTGTACATGAGATGGACTGTCCATCTGTCCAGGGTGTTTCCCTGCCTATAGTCAGAGACTCTGGGACGGGCTCAAGCATCCTCGTGACCTTACACAGGACAATCGAATTGGAAAATGGATGGATTAAAACATGCACATTATTGCTCATCTGGGACTCTGGAGTTCGGGCACACTATTCTAATATACATTACAGATGTGGTTGTGTGTACTTGAACTGTGGGAGGATCAAAGGTGAATATGTGACCCATTTGGCTTCTAGGCAGAAGTGGGCTGAACAAATGATACAAGAGGGAGATATTACAAATGCATTTACACTCAAATTCACCACAGTCTGATTCAGATTCAGTGTTTCAACTGAAACCATAGAAACTATAACCACAATATTGCCACAATATGTGTGACTAAATTAAGTATTATAATGTCAATTATGTCCTCTGACTGGATATAAAGGTACAAAATGACACTCAAGTGAAAATGAGGGAAGGAGTCTTCCGGTTTCCCTCAGATTAGTTTATTCTTGTTACCCAGGCTTTTTTTATAATCAACTCTTTTGCATTACAGTCTAAATTGTTTATTTGCATTTTTATGTCTATTTTTATCAAGATTACACAGCTATGTCCTTCTCCTCAGGGTCACTAAATGCACAAGCACTTTGTTTTGATTTGTTTTTATCTAAGATTTTCTGTTTTTATTGTACATGTCATGCTTGATGATGTGCTGTTATTCTTGTCCAGTACTGTCTTGTATTGTGAGCCAAATCATCACCAAAATGAATTCCAGGCGATTTGTGTCGTTCTGGCAAAAATAAATAAAGACTTGAAGACTTGAAAGACTTGAAGATTGTATACAGCACAGTGGTCAACTACTGCTGTTTTTAATGTGCTTTATAAATAAATTTTGATTTGATAGCAAGATAAAACCAAATGCATCTTCAAAGTTCAAACACACATACACACTACAATTTACCTGTGTAGGACTATGTGTTAGATCAAGCATGAATACCATCCTCAATCCCTTAGACAGAATAAAATTCTCTATTTTTCCTTCAGATTTAAAAAAAGAAAATAACCTACGGAACCACACTCACACACACAGAAGTTCAAACTGCTGTCAGTTTTTCTAATTGCCTGACATTACGTTCCTGAATCAGAGACATGTCGCACACAATCTGTCTTTGACCATCTGAGAGATGCTCTCTGGCCATCTGGACATAAAACGCTCCGCTTTGGCTTTAATACAAAAATAAGGTCTAAACCTGTCAAAATACTTTCACCTGTAGCCTATATTTGATATTACATATAACACGTACACAACATTTTCATCTGTGTACGTGTATAAACTTAGAAAATATGACTCATATTAACTCTCTAAAGCCTGGCATATAAATAATAGTCAGAAAAATATTTTTATAATCAAACTATCTATTGAAAATGTAGACATATAATATGTACATTTATTACGGCTGTATACAGTATACATTAATATACTGTTTTGATGATCATGTTTTATTTTTTTATGACTCGCATGAAACTAATAACAAAGATTACTGAAATAAATATATCTAAATAAATATTAGAAAGCTATGTCTAAATATGACATCTATATGGCTTTATAGGGTTAAAACCATTTAAAATATAGTCTACAATCAACAACTAAAGAATGCATAACAATAAATAATCAATTATAATTTTCCATCATTGTGTTCAATTCAAAATTCCTGATAGAAACTGAAGACCTAAAAGACAAAAACATAAAAGCTTTATACAGAACCAATGAATCTGTCCTGAAGCATTGGATCAAAAAAGTGGAAAACCTTCCACAGCCTCAACAAATCATGAAGTTCCCTAGTACATCAAAAAGACTATTTCACAGTGAGGATGGAAGTAAAGCGAGACGAACAGCCTGTTTCTCGGCACACTTCTTCCTGTGAGACTGGACTCTGCTGAGTCTGCGGGCATGAAACAATGGCAGGAGTCTTATTTAGAGTAAGAGACCTGCTTTTCATTCAGAGGCATCAGCGGGTTACTCATCTCCTCTGCCTTTGTCATTTATCAGGAAGAATGTGTGATGAGGTGACTTTGCACTTTTCCACGGGCTCCCACGATGCCACGGGTTGAGCAAAACTTGAGCTCGTGGCTCAGAGGCAGATGGTCTCTGTCAGCAGAGACAAATGCAGCTGTGATTTAACATGCCACGGCCGCTGTTACAACACACAATTACCTATTTCAAGAACAGCACGCTTGACCGACATGTACATCAAGTAACATCAGTACCAGGCACAAAGCATAATTGATGAAACAGCCTGTTGAGCTTGCAGTCCTCAGTTTATGGGAATGTTTTAAAGAAATATACATTTCTTGGAATATGAAGCATACATCCTGCATGTAGAAAGCTACTTTAGCACTATACGTGGAGTGCGATTACGCAGAAAGGCTATCTTAACCTCCATTTCTAATGTCGAAAATGAAGTGCCTACTCCTCTCTGCAGTTACGCACCACTAAGCTAATGGCTAGCTGCCCTGTGCCGCACTGAAAACTCAATATAAGCACTGGCCCGTCTCCTTAATCAGTGCATTACTCACACTGATCTTACAGCAGCACAGCGGTGAACTCGCTACCGTTTGTGAGGTAAATAGCCCACTTATCAATGCCAGAAAAAAGAGAGAAGCATATACTCACCTCTGTGATACTTCTCAATATTTGGCACAGTGTCAGCGGAGCACATCAAGGACTCATTTTGGGAAACTAAGCCACACTCTAGTAGCATTTTAGTAGCCAAGTGTGATGGAGGAGAGGTTTGACACAGTAATGGAGGTGAAATTACTTAGCGGGACAAGGGAATAACAGGATTTTCCAAACAGTATTGGAAGTGACTGTTGGTGAATGGGATTACAGCTAAATTTAGTGACTAACTTGTAGACTTTAAATATTACCTAAACTTTTAATGCTTACAATACTTTAAATTGAAGGATTGTAACTGACAAGCACAATGGCGCTTTTGATGCCATTCAGTGTCACTCAACGCATGCGGAATGGTATTCAGCACCATGGAGAGCACCAAAACACAGACCCAAATCTGAAGACTTTCAAAAACATTAAAAAAATATTACTGACCCCAAACTTTTGATCGGTAGTGGACATACATATAAATGCATCTCTGTAAAGCTGTGTTATGATTAAGCAATTGCAGTCTGACTCAACTCAAAAAACAACAAAAACTGTGACAGATGAATGCTTTAACACAAGACTGTCCATGTTTACACGCCAATGGCATTTCTTAAAGGAAGAGCAGCATTTAATACTAAGAGCCAGACAAAGAGTGGGAAATAAAAATGTAATATGATGTGATATGACGCCTTTAATACTTTCTCCGGTTATTACAATCAATGTTCTATTTCCTGGTGCATGAAGGTGCTCACTTTCAGCTATGATATTGATGTATGAATGAAGACAGAGGAGCCAAGTTGCAACCAGCCTTGGAGAAATAAAGAAAATAGCAGAGTGTGATACACTTCACTTATCTCTGTAGGTCATCTGTCAGCCGCTGGATCATTTGCCAGGGAATTAGTGGAGAGGAAATCAGTGTCAAAGAGTTAGATGAGCTGGTACAAGCATCAGAACTGAGAGGCAGTCCATTTCTCTGTCTCTTTCCTCAACGCCCTCAGGGCTGAAAGTGTGAAAAACTCATCCGGCTGCGGGGATATTATTTTGGTCTGACATAAAGCTCTTTTTGGACAGAAATCATTAAGGATTTTTTTTTTGTTTTGTTCAACCACATAATTTAATCCTTGAAATAATGATGCATGTAAAATGCACTATTAAATCTGAAATGAACATAGTCAGAATTTCAAACATCAAACATGAAAGTCAAGACATGTATAATATTACAATAGATTTTGGTAACACTTTATAATAACTGCACGCTATTAATCATTAAGCAAGCATTAGTAAACAGTTAATTCATCATTTATAAAGCATTAATAGACATTAATAAGAAGTTTATAAATACAGCTATAAATGCTTGTCTCTTGATTTATAAGAATATCTATAATGTGTTTAATAATTGTATTGTCATACTTTATTAATGATCAATTAATAAGTTTAAAAAACAAAAAGAGTTAACTAACAACTACTAAATGCTTCATAACTACCTGAATCAACCCTGAATTGCAGTAGAAATACAATAAAGCATTTACTAACACACTATTATTAAAAGTAACTATTACTATATGTCTGAATAATAAGATGTATGAATGTACATTTAAAGAGTTTATTAATCATTTACATACACTTTATAAGTGATCTTATGAACCACAAACTCCAATATATCTGGTGTGTAAATAATGCAATACTTCATTTAGAAATGATAAATTGATCATTAATAAAGTATGAAAATACAATTATTAAACACATTATTGATATGCTTTTAAATCAAGTACAAAGCATTTATAGCTGTATTTATAAACTGCTTATTAATGTATATTAATGCTTTATAAATGATGAATTAACGGTTTACTAATGCTTAACAGCCTGCAGTTATTATAAAGTGTTAACAAGATGGGTAGTATCTTCACAATATTACTGTTTTACACAAATAAATGCAGCCTTGGTGAGCATAAGAGACTTCTCTCAAAAACATAAAAAAATCTTCCCAAAACAAACTTTTAAATGGTAATGTAAATACCTTTACAAAAAATATATAAATAATTTAAGGAATTAAACCCCTGACGTGTCCGTGGATTTCATAATAAGGACTGCAAGTCCGCAGTCACAGTATTGTAATGTATTTAAATGATCTTCATTCAGGAACTTAACTTGTCTCTGCACAAATATATGTAGTTTACTCAATAGCCAAGGAAACAAAGGAAATTAAGAAATATTTACAAAGTACCAAGCTGTTACAGGCAATTCAGAAGAACTAGTTGCCCGATTTTTGAGGTTCATGGAATCAAACCATTGAAAGATATTTAAAAAAACCCCTCTTCTGAGACACTTTGGAAGTAAACAAGATCACAACTGCAATTGTAGCTTTATTTTAAGATTTAAATCCATGAGGTACTTAAACCGGACTGGTCTGATGTACATAAAGAGTGAAATAAAAGCAAAAGATGACAGGAAAGTGTTCAGAGAGAGAGACAGCCAAACAGAGAGATGATTCAGTGGCGCCATTCAAGCATCACAGAGACAAAGACTCTTGTTTTTTGTGGCTTGTTTCAGTAAATTAGCTTTTTACCTTACAGAGCACCTACAGACAAGTACATGCTCGCACATTCAGGAATAAATGAGAACCAACATCCTGCTGGGATTGAATTATGACTTTACCTGTATACACACAAACAGGCACACACGACGAGAAGAGAACATTTCATTCTCTGGATGCTCCATAAGCACACATACTCGCCTCCCACACTCTCTCTCCTCCCTAGAGATCATTTTGAGAGGTTTCAGTGTGTTTAGGCACTGTTTAATGGAGTCTGACTCAGCAACTCCCAGAGCACCAAACATCTGCTTTACTCCCTGCAATATACCATTAACTGACCACAGAGCACACTTTCGCTCGTATCATTTGGTTTTTGATTTGCCTTAAACATGCAACACCCATTCACAATCACGAACATAATATAAAAGGAAAAAGGGGGATGTTTATCTGGAATCATTTCTAACAACAATCCAGTCTTGTGGAACAGCATTCATGCCTTAAAAAGCTCAATGCAGCTCACTAGGTTTTAAAACATAGCAAAACTTTACACAAAGCAGTAATACACAGCTCTAGCCTGTTAAAGGTATTATGGGTATTGTCTGACTGAAGTATAACATGTTTAACACAACACATATATGACTCTCTGTCTGTTTCAGATTATGGATTAACCTTCAAGAGACATACGCACCAAACCCACGACTGAACGTACCAGCTGGACAGGATCCTTCAGAAACCACCAGGATCTCGGTTTGCTGTTTGCAGGCGTCTCTCCGCAGAAAACACTCGTTTTCGTAGTTTTCGTTGTTGGAGCCACACACAGGAACATAATCGTTGTTGCACTGAAAAAGAAGGGATTTTCAGCATTAGAAAATATATGAGAACAATATTAGATTAAGAAAACATGGGGCCACAATTCAAGTCAATTATATACAATTCAATACAAGTCATTGTATTCATATTCAATATTCAAGTCAATACAATTCATATTTTATGTAAGTATGGCATGAAATGGGAACAAAAGAGTCTTTCTTTAAGAAAATGTTGTATTATATTACGCAAGAATAATAATTAAGCATGTAACTGACCTACATATCTCTCACAGCTTAATTGTGATGTTTTAGCTCCGCTTTATTTTGGGAGTTTTATGAGCTTACAGCGGAGAATAAGAATTGTGTGATCTGAATGCGAATTAAGCAACTGTGAGCTCTGAAAGGTCGAAATACAGTCTGCCAAATACACTGCCCACGTTCCCAAAGCAGTGGGAAAAAAGATTACAGTGTAAGAAAACGCAAGGGAGGAATATAGCACAAAATACTGTGAAACATTTGCAAATATGGTTTCAGGTTGTTTGGTTATAAAAGGTTATGCTTTTAAAGAGGAAATTTAGGTTTGCACAATATAGACAGCAATGCTATCAAAAAGAAAAAAAGAAGCAAACAATGGAAACTACAAAATTTAGTGATAATGCTATTGCAGACTTTTAAACTGATCTGACAGAAATAACAACAACAAAGGATAAATTACACATCAATGTGAAAAAGATTTTTAATATTGGCCATAACATAATTAATAATATAGTTCATTCAGATTTAAATGTATTAAATCTGTATCAGAAATAATTGTATTATCAGTTCATCCCACTGATCTATATAATGACATAGGCCTATATCCCATATGTCATATAGATCAGTGGTTCATCCCCAGAATTATGACAAACAAAATGACTGAATGCACCAAAATACTTCTCAAACATTCCAGTGAATCTCTTTAAAACCCACTAAAGCTTGACTTCATGAGAAGCAGGTAGTTTAAAATCACTGGGTGGCCTGGTGGAAAATGAAGCTGTTCCAAACCTCACGCAGGTATTTTGGAAGAGTCTGACCAGACCGCACACACATATGCACCTGGACACACAGAGACACACTGTGTCTGGTCCAGCAGGCAGGCTCTGTCTGGCCCCTGGGGAGGCAGGTACAGTGCAGGGCTGCAGTGGCCTGTCAGCTCACATGTTGGCTGAGGGACTGTGTGGCTGGAAGCCAGCTGGTTGGCAGGGGTCACAGGAATAACTGTGCCCATCGATTCTGAGGCGGGATTTGTACTCGCTGTTTTATCGGCTGAGAAGCAATATTATGCAGGATGAGAAAAGCTCTGAGCCAACACTGGCAAGAGATCCAGAGAGTGTGGAGGGAAATAGAAGGAAAAAGGGAAAAACTAGGTCTACAGGAGATGATTATACTGGATTAATAAAAATGAGTGGAATACAGCAAAAAGGAAAAAGACGGACATGAATGAATAAATAGATTTTTTTTGACACATATAGAATTTAAGTCAATTTTAGAATTTAAATGATATAATATAAACATGTGTGTGTATTGTGTTTAAACACAAGAAGAAGGGTGGGGGAAGGATACATTTTTAACTTTTTTTTTACTTGCACGCCATATCTTTCCAAGCACGTGAAACACTGTCAAACACATCCTTCTAGAGCATGTATGCATAGAAAATCAATAGAAAAGCATAGTGCAGTGGAATGCACAAATAAGTTCTGTGTGAACGGCTGCTGAAGCTGTTTACTCTGGACGTGTCGAAGCAAACGATCCAAATCCATTTGACCTTTGTGTCAGGAATGCAAGAGCGTGGAGGAAACCAGAAATAGAATGGGTCATCTGTTTACCGTTGGTGACTTGTTGCATTGCTAAAGTCAGTATTCAATGATTATAATGGGTTCAGTTTACTACTGATTCGTCGCTGGCATATGGTGTAGACCACATTACTTTGTTTGGTACCATTTTTGTTGGTCAAAGTCAAAGCAAATACAACCGACAACACACGGTATTTAGTTCCCGAATGAATCAGTGATTTTGAATGAATCAGTCAAGTAAATAATTCAATGACTCATTCAGATAAACACTCACTGTAGTTAATTATTGTAAAATGTTATATATGAATAATGGATGGATTGATATGACTAATATGGGGTTGGTGTGCCGTAGTGGTTAAAGATCTGGGTCGATAACCAAAAAGTTGTAGGTTTGAACATTGCAAGGGCCAATCTTTGATCTAATGCCCTTGAGCAGTGACATTTGTTTTCCAACTAAAAATGTTTTTCATTCAACTAAGGTCGAATGCGACTTGAGTTCTCTTTGATAAAAATAATCCACAACTAGCACACCTGAGACGGAGAGTGTTAGAAAAGACTGAGTGACAGTAAAATGCAACCGAGACACCCGAACAGAAAAACAGACTGAAATCTCAGAAGAGCGAAGCATTGAGATGATCTCGAAATAAACATAGAAAAAAATGAGAGGAGGAGTAGGAAGAGAGAGAGTGAAATGGATATTACCCGCTTTTAAAGCTTTTCCTTTTTTGACATTTTTACAGCTTCAAGTGTTCAATCAATCTTTTGGCCTGGCATGATGCAATAGTGAGAAAGACTGGCCAGCCCCAGGCAGCCCCCAGCATGCCCCGAGAAATGCCTGTTTTGCAGAGCCCCTGCGGTTCAGTCCTTTTAACTTTACCTCTTGAGGGGAAGGAGTGCATTAGCACTTCATCTTTGAGGAAAAATAACTGGTGATTATGATAGAAAAGTTAATTGAAATAAATTGAGGGCAAGCAATGAGTCTCTGACACGCTAACAGTTAAATGAGCAGACAGACACTTCAGCTACAACAACAAAAAACAGCTTTTCACTCGCAGGTCAGAGGACTAGGATTGAAGTAGCATTATGATGAATGAAAGGACCTTGAAAAAGCTGAACAGCATGATGATAGATACAATACACATATACCTGTCCCATTCCACTGCAGAAAAAGTCTGATCTTGTCAAAGTTAGCCATGATAGAAAATAGCATTAGACAAGCCTTTTCTTGTTTGCAGGCAACTGAATTACACAAACTACACAGCAGTCCCAGAATGTCTAAACACACTGGTGTTCTTGCATTTAAAAAGCTATGGACCGAAACGGGATGGAACAAATATTGAATAAAAATAATGATGACTCACCCCGCACTACACAGATTTTTGTCCAATCAGATGAGCTCTAGAAAGAGTATGACCCAACCCCCTAAATTATAAATATCACCTGCAACTAACAAGCAAGTAGCAAATCATGGTTCACAACTGTGATGTATAAACCAAAAGATACTGACTATCCGTCTGCCTCCTTATCCACCTTTGGTTTCAATACAGAAGTAAGCTTTTTCCTGTGAATATGTGAGACTTCTGATTTATTAAAAGGGCTTGATCAAATATAGGCCAAAAAATAGAAGGACTTTGTTATTAGAAAAATAACAAAGTCCAATGAACAGGGGCAAAAAAATGTACATTACAAAACAGTGTGTTTTCGAAAATACAATTAAAATAGTATTACAAATACCAGTTTAACCCTATAATCCATAAAGGGGGTCAAACTGACCTGGCATGCTGGGATTTTTTTAATATTTTGTTTTAATCGAACCAAATATTCAATGCCTAAAAATTAGTTTAGAGTTTGTTTGGAAAAAGTACAACTGCATTTTAAAAAGAATACATTTCATCTTTTGTAATGCATATACAGCATAAAAGGAAAGTGAACAAATAAACATGTTTGATATATTAAAACCTTTGTTTATCATCTATTATTTTAATTATTTAATTAATAGGACACTTATGTTTTTGAAGAAAACCATTAATTCCAATACAGGTCATTTTTCTTTATGTATTCGTGTAGGTTTTTCATTTTTGGGTCCTGCATTCTAGGGTTAACTTAAGACAAAGCGGGGGAGAATAGGAAACTGTAAGGGACACGGTGAGAGAGGGACAGGCATAGGAAGGAGCAAAAAGACCACAGAGATAAAGAAACATGTAAGTGCCGAACATAAGGCCAGACAGCATGTGTTCAAAAGCAATCTAACGCAATGAGCCTCCCAACAGAGGCCAGATACACAAACACTCAGGGTGGAGGCCGACAAATGTCTTCACCCAAAAAACAAACAAAATGACAACACAATTCAGCTCTTAAGTACCTTTAAGTAAAGTCAGTTTACTGAACTGGCATCTCTGTAGCACCGTGCACAGGCAGGTGTACTGTATGTATAGATTACAGGCAAGCACAGCTCCTGTTTGTTTTAGTAAAGTCTGAAATATTACTGCCAACTTTAAGAAATAATAACTCATCTTTTTAAACTGGTTTATAATGATTAAAGAGCCCCTATTATGCTTTTTCGAATATTACCTGTAAAAGGCCTGCAAAGTTTAAAAAGATCAAAATGCACGACAAATAAAGTTATTGTCTCCAAAAAGAAAGAATAAATTCTGGACTGCCGAAACAAGTAATCAGCAATTCCAGTCTCACTTCCTGTAATGTAACAGATTTGCATAATGTCAGCTATGGTCTTTATTGGCTGCCTGTGAACGATGTCCACTTTGACCCGCCTTTAAAAACTGTAGTTGCTGAGGCCTGGAAGAGTTTGGTTCGTGTTGCCAACAAATGCAGAGGAGACGCTCTTTTCAGTGCTGCAAATCCACTTTGCATGCACTTCAAAAGGATGAAGATTTAGGCTGGAATTGATATGGAAAAACTGATGCCATCATTCCTGTTCCTATCACTGTGTATAATGCGCTGAGGAAGCCTCTGGAACAGAAATTGTGATATGGTAATGATCGTTTTGTCTCTAACTCGTGCTATAAGCGGTCGACCAACCACAACAGACTGGGCCGGCTGACCAATCAGAGCAGAGTAGGCTCTCGGAAAGGAGGGGTCTAGAGAGACTGAATCTTCAAACAAACCGTTTTCAGACTCGAAATGAGGTGATGTGCACTGCAGTGTATATAATACAATTATTGTGTTGTTTTTTACTTTGGATGCATGTAAACCTGTTGTAGGAGACATCCAAAATAAAATTAGGAACCTTTAATATAACATAATAGGAGCACTTTAATCAATTTGTTTATTCCTTTGTATTGAGCATGGATGTATAATTGTTTAGATTTGTTTAAATCTATTATTGTACTTTAAGTTTATTAAAGTCTACTTTTTCTATTTTGAGATGAGAATGTGAAATGTGAGGAAGGCGCTTTACAAATAAAATGTATTATTTTTTAAAAACTGTCAAGATTGTTAGAATAATGTATCATTTCAAATTAGCATCAAAATATGACAATAATGATATCATAAATTGTGCCTCTTAACCTCAAATTACACTAAAGGGTACTTTAGACCGGTCCAGTTAATGTGCATAGACTAAACAAACAGGTACTTTTAACTATAAGACTAGGCATATTGGGGGTTACATACTCTCTCACATATAGGCTACTCCTTGTGCATTTTGTCTCTTAGTCTACCACCAAGATTTGACAGTGTTTCAAAGCTATTTGTGTATATGTGAGCAGGTTTTCTTGGTTACAATATTCTTTAAGTATTATATTTACAATATTTTGCCTTTGTGGCTCAAAGGAACTAAAACTCTTGATTGTAATACATCGTGTGTTTTGATACCTCTGATTTGAACCTCCATCGGTGGTGCTGAAGTTCCTGTTTTGTCCTGCAGGGGCTGCTGTGGGGCTGTGCTCTGGCTAAAAGAGGTCTTGTTTTGCTCCAATTTCCCTCATTATCTTTTACTTATTTTGAAGCCCGTGTTTCTTCACAACATCGAAAAAGTCCCTATGCAAACATCACTCAGAGACACCTGTGCTACCCCGTTTTAACATTTAATTTACACTATACCAATAATTGATGTCACACTTAATCACAGGCAGGAAGCCAACAGAAAAGTGTTGCAGCATTATTAGAGTGAGTATTAGAGCTAGCAAGTGGCAGCCCATTATTTCCTTGTTTTTCACCCATCCATCAGTTTTTTCCCCCAATCCAGGCATTCATTCCTGCATCAGTCAGTCCATCTATTAGTTTATCTATTCATCTATTCAGAGGCACAAATCAGCTGTTCTCTTTCTGACAAGTCAATCCATCTATGCTAGGCACTGCTTGTACTGCCTGAGCTTACACAAAGAAACTTCTCAAGCAGTAGGGCTAGACTGAACCAAGACAGGCAATTAAAGTCAGACACAGTGAGCAGCAGAAGCGATCGGTGCGGTGATAAGACTGACTGCATACTACGTCTACAGTTCTGTACGAGGAAGCGCTAACAGCACTGAAAACTGCCGTACAGTTGCTGACATGTTAAGACAACACACTCCCATAAGGAAACGGCAGTCTGGCGACTTGTATCCTGCACCACCAAAATGTCACTCTTGTGCTGCATACAAAAGTCTTTCTGGTCCAACATTCAGATGGTTTTGGAGGACTCCATTGTTTTACCCCGGGTTATTTAGGGAAATAATGAAAATTGTCATCACTAAATCACTCTCATGGTGTTGGGAACCCAAACATTTTTTGTTGCTGCAAAATGTCAAAAAAAGAGAGAGCACATTTTATATCATGGCAGCTTTTGTTGGCGGTTCTCAATGGTTACTTCTTGTCCCAACAACAGGATAAAAGCATCATAGAAATATCATTACAAAAGGGAATTCAAGTTGTACGCTGCCAAGGTGAAAAAATAACATCCACAAGTCACTCACTTTCGTGTTTTTTTATCAACACGATAATATTCAAAGATCTGAATCTCCTAAACTGAGATGAGAATGAGACTTTTTGGGATGTCCAAGATTGTGAGACTATCTTGGTTAAGATGGTGTGTTAGCAAACAGGTGAAAAGGCAGTTGGTTTGTACCCGCACAAAAACTGACGTGAGGTTTTCATATGCGTTTATTGTACTACACTGTGAGGGAATGAAACTCTGAATGTAAGGACATCCGCGAGGTAGTGTGAAATTTGAGTGTCATATTTAAAACAGCAGAGTCTCTTGAGTGCAGATGCAAAACTCCCATATGGTCCAACAGACTGAGAAGCGCTAAAGGAGTCTTGATCTGAAACGGAGTAAGAAAAGCAAATGTGTGTACTTGTCTACTTTTCAGTGGGTACACAACAGCTTGAGATGAAACAGACATAGCGAGTTAATTATGCATTGTGGAACATGATATAACCCATTTGATTCATTAAGCATTATGTAGCATTTCTTTTCACCCTTGGGCACATTATGAGGGCTGAAACAGCACGACTCGAGAAACATGAGAGGCCAGAGCGATGCTCAAAGTGCACCATGAGTGAGCGGCTGTGACTGCAAACAGACATCGCGTGCACACGCGCGCACAGCTCAATCTGACATGTGCAGAGACAGTCACAGACAAGAAGTCTGCCCGGTCTGTTTTTTTCTCTTCCATTAAGATAACGTAAAGCCTATCGGCTGTGTATCAGTAACATCAGCTGATCCTTATCAGGAGAACAAATCTGTCAAAGATGGAGTCGAAGCCCTGAGGAACGGAGAAACAAGTCAGGACATCGTCTGTTTGAATTCCAGTGACATCCATGGTACTCCAACCACCATTTCCTCGGAAAACACGAGGCTGTCCGAACCTTGAAATCGGAGAATCTCAGATGTCACGAGTGGCACTTGCACTAAGAAGACTTAATGTTCCAGGCACAGGAACACCTGTGGTTCGTGACAAAAGACAGAGATAGCGTCTTCGAGTGGCCCTGTCAGCTGGGTCTGCGGAGTGATGGATGTCTGGCACAGCGTTTGTGACAGAGTAAAAGCTCCAGGGAACGTCGACGGAAAACTGGGCCTTTCTGTCAGATCATTAGTCCCATACCAAAGGGATGAGTTGACCTTAAACCAGTGAAGGAATGTGAACGGGAGAGTCTCCCACAAGGACGCGAGGGTGAACGTTCTCACATGCGTTTTGTTCTCTCATCATTCCAAAATGTTGCTCGCTTCAGTTGAGGAACTTTGAAATGCCTTGTGAGAAAAGGTTTGAGATAGCTATCGGAAATTATGAATTCAAAAGAAAAATACAGTTCAAGATAAGCTCAGGCAACAGCACTTTTGGCATTATTACCACAAAAACATATTTTGGCCTGTTTCTCCATTACAAAAAAAAAAAAGTGAATCAACATGAAAAAATATTTGACCTTGATTAATTTTTTAATCTGATTCATACATTAGAAAGCATCTTATTGATTCTGTAATCCTATTATAGTATTTCTCAGAAATAAAGAATCTATTAAAAACACACAAAAAGTTTGAAAATAAAAAAATGTTCAGAGCAATTTTAAGCTTCACATTTTTGCTTTTAAATCCTCTGAAAAAAATGGGCCCCATCTACTTCCCTGTATAAGTGCTTCACCATAACCTTTACATTTCTAAAGACAAAATAGTTTTTTTGTGGCCATCAACATTACTCCACAAATGCTGTCAACGGAGTTTAACTTGTACTGAACCTGGAATATTCATTTAACTCCGGTTTCATCTGGGGAAAGTAAGAGAGCAACTATGTCTTAGTGCGTTTGGATTCGACGCTTGCTTTCTTAAAGAAGCACATTATCTGTGACAGCTCTCAGGCTCAGGGACGGTGGCCAACAGGGTCATGGGAGGGAAAAAATAGAAGCAGATCAGCCACCATATCCCGGAGAGGCACAAACAAGGGAAAAAAAAAAGAATCTGGTGCATGTCTCACCAGATGATGTATTTTTTACGCCCCCTCACAGAGACGCGCCTGCCATTGTGTGACTGAGTGACATTCCCCATTCCCAGGATGCCCATGTGCGTGCTGTTTGCCTCTGATGAGGGTGGGGGGAGGCTATGGGGAGGGCAGAAAGGCTCATGCCTCGCTCCGTAACCGCTTGGCAGTCTGCTCTTGATTAGAGCAACGCTCTTCCCAGCGAGGAGCTCCCGGGCCCTGTCAGGGGAGACGGCTCTTCGGTAATAGCGTCTGACAGGCTGAGGGGAGCCACGCGGGGACTGATACAGATGCTGCTATCCTGAGTGGCATCAGGCTCAAGCGAATATCACCTACCTCGGTAGAATCCTCACACCACCGACTCTCCAGCTGCCAAACCACCAACCAATCTCATGTCTAGCACATGCCAGCCGAGGGACTCGGTGTACATGGATGTATGACACATCCCGCATCTAACAGTCAGGATGCTGCCGGTATGACTGCATTTTCCAATCCCACCAGACTGACTTTAACAGGAAACGACCTAATTCCACCCTGAAATAACTTCCTTCCTGATTTTAATTGCTTCATTTTTGATATATCGGTGAAAGTTATCTCATGTGGCAGCTCATGGAGAGAAGCTATTAGGGGTGAAAGACATGAAAAAAAGAGCACAAGAAAAAAAAAAGCTTAGGCTGAATGGAAAAATACTCATGTATGGATTGCCATGAAATGCTGGTCACCCAAAATGATTCAAATGCATTTCTGCAAGTCATTTAAAGCAGAAGAGTGTGGTTTCTACACCACTAGTGGCACCAAACGCAATTGCCAAACCAATGATTTAAAAACAGGTTTCAAACACTACCTCCGTCTTCCACGGGTTAGAAATTTCACACTTTACTTATAAGCACATTTCTAAAATGCTAATTTCTGACTCTGAGTTCTGGAGGAACCACAATAAAATAAGAAATAGCCAATAAATACACACACCTGTGACCACACATAAGCTGAATTATACCATACAATAATGATTTTACTGTTATTGAATGCATTATAAAAGGAATACATTATAAAAGGAATGTTGTTTGATTCACTTTTAGTTTTAATGCATAAAATAGACCTTGGTTTTAAATCAAAGACCATTCTGAAAAACAATGTTAGTTTTTTTTTATGCTTGTTCTTTGGTGGAGACACTGCAACAATGGAAATAATAATAATGGTAAAAAAAAAAGTCACTAATATTTTGTAAAATCATGTCATAATACAATTTGCTCATCAGAAAAATACTACAAATGTTTAAAAACAAATACCAAACAATTGTCTTACACTAAACATTAAAGTAGCAGACTGAGAATCTATTAGATTTACTCCAGTAATACAAAATGGATGAAAAATCAAGAAACAAGAAGCAAACATGTGTGCGCTCCAGATGGTGTACCAGAGATGCCAGATTTAAAAGAAATATGAAGTCACCAAGAAAAGCTTTTTATTACTTTATTCAAAGTCATCCCTTCATTGTTAACCCTTTTATCGTCATCTAATGTACACTGTGTGCTTGCAAAGTAAGGAAAATTGGATCATAATTGTCTTAGGTACTCATGCTGAAAAACACCATTTTACCTGTAGTGAAATTCCTGTAACAAAACGTCTCATGGCCTATTTCTCCACACAAACATGAGATGACACTCGAATTTGCAGTTACAGGCACTCCAAGCACATTTTGGTATTGCACCTGTACAACATGATTCATGGTCATAGTCTTGTAGGACTGTCTAATGGCACCAGGGAATAAAGCCCCACTTTTAATCTGTCTCCAGCCACGGTGAAGCCATGTGACTGGAGAATAAAAGGATCACAAATGCATGGAAATATATGCAAAGAGGTCTGGCTGAAAATGGCTCTTATGATGGGCAGCCGAAGGCCCGGAGGGAAGTCGTCCACCTTCTGCCACTGTCTGCGCGCCTTGCGAGTTCATTCCCAGAGTTCACGCTAAAGGAGAACTGAAGGAGACGCAGTTTGTCCTGCACCTTGGCTAGAACTCAAACTAGAAGCTGTTTGCTACGTCAACCGGTTCACATCCATCTGAAAATGGCAACACCTCAGTTATCCAATGATGGCCGGAGGGATAGTGTATCAACCAGAAACAGTGCTTGAGAGACGAGCCAAGAGAGAAGATGGCTATGATAACTGATCAGTCCAGATAAACTGAATTAAGACCACACATCAACAGGCAAGGGACAATTCCATAAACTAGCTTGCAAACAAGCCAGAAAACAAAAAGCCCAGGCAGTCCGTGGCTAAGCAATAACCCCCCATTAATGAATCACATGAGTAGGCAATGAAAGTGCACATGAATGACTGAGCATCAGAGCTTTGGATCAGAGGTGTCATAACACAGTGAGTCATCAGCACGGGCATGACTGAACATGCAGAATCACAACACCATCCGTTATGACATGATGGTACATGTCCAGATGAGGACAATCAAAGATTTGCTAGAAAGAGGGGAAAAATATGACAAGCAGTTCTTTTTCTGCTGGCTTTTTGAAATTGCATTTCACTTAAATGTTGTCTGTACAGAACTATGGCACGGTTTCAAAATATTAATAAAGAGAACATTTTGTCTTCATTTATTCACCCCAATGTTGTTATGTCAGTTGAAACATTTTTTCAAAATATCTTCACAGAAGAAATAAAGTCATACAGGCTTGGAAGAACATTTCATTGTTGGGACAACAATTTTATGATTTGTTTATCTTTAATGATCTAGGAATTGCCAAAAAGAACATAAGAGACCAAGAGCTCAAAGTTTGGCTGGTTAGCATCTGTGAGCTCATTCTGGTAGAAAAATGTAACTATGCCATTCTGGCAGCAAATTTCAATGTTTTTATAGAATTCTTCTATGTAGTTTTTATAGAACTTGTAGAAGACCCTAAACTTAAGGAGTCAGAACACTTAAAAACATCCTGAACAAATCTTAAAATCACTGTTCCATTAACTCCTGCTTCTGTTTCAGAGACTCTTTAATAGTCATTTTAATAGTCACGTTGCATTGCCACATCAAACTTGTTTCGAAAAAACTATTTATGGGATTCATGCTGTGCCCCTGGGTTTCAAAGTTAACTTATTCATGGTCCAAAGACATACTACAAATTGCATTATATAAGCTGTACTGCTTTACTGCATATTTTCCAGCAGGTAAAATCACATAAAACGGCTAAATGGATATTGGGGTTAACTAACCTCTCACAATGCAATAAGGTACTAAAGAAAGTTTTTGCAAGTATTACAAGTACTTACGTAAATGAAATGACTTTAATTTCTGCATTGCTCTCAGTTTCTGCGTTCAGTCAGCCGTAGGGATACTTCGTGCATTTGATTCATTTTCTTGGCTTGATTAAATTTTACATTTCACACTTCTTTTTTTAAACTTCAACATGCTTATTCAAAAATGTATGGATCATACTAAAAAGAGAAAACATAAAATAAACAAATCAATAAGTTTCCACACAAAATATTAAGATGTTAAAACATCACAGTAATGAAATGTTTCTTGAGCAGCAAATCAGCAGAATGATTTCTGAAGGATTATGAAGACTGGAGTAATGATGCTGATAATTCAGCTTTTCCATCACATGAATAAATTACATATTAAAATACAAATAAAATAGAAAAACATTTATTTTAAATTGTAATATTATTTCACAATATTATTATTCTATCTTTGATCAAATAAATTCAGCCTTTGCTGAGCATTGTTGTATTTCTCATTTCGAAGTCGCTTCTGCTAGATGAATAAATGCAAAGTAAATGTAAAAAAACTTCTTTCAAAAACATTTAAAGAAACATTTGAAAGATAGTGTATACTACTCCTATATAGATAAATAAAAAAAACTTTCTAGAAGATGCAGTGCAAGACAAGACTAAAGTGAAGTGACTGCATTTCAACCCATAAAAAAAACACTAAATCCAACCCAATGATAAGTGTCACGTAATAGTAACTGCTTCACTTTGGCCACATTGGTTAGTGAATTATAATTCAGCTTGGCAGAATGAATCAGACTTATAAGTGTAAAAGTGGTCCATCTCCCTTAAAGTGTCCCTTAAAATGTTAGAAATGTATTGCTAAAACATATTACAAAGACTGTGAACTGAAGTACTACTGAATTGTGGAGTTAGACCGTTAAACAGTTTTTCACCATGCCTGTGTTCCGGATTTTTTGGGCGGGCCTAAAACGGGGGTTCGATGACGCACTGGAGCCCCTGAGCTCCTGGACACGCCCCTACTTGATGACGCACTGGAGCCCCTGAGCTCCTAGACACGCCCCTACTTGATGACGCACTGGAGCCCCTGAGCTCCTAGACACGCCCCTACTTGATGACGCACTGGAGCCCCTGAGCTCCTAGACACGCCCCTACTTGATGACGCACTGGAGCCCCTGAGCTCCTAGACACGCCCCTACTTGATGACGCACTGGAGCCCCTGAGCTCCTAGACACGCCCCTACTTGATGACGCACTGGAGCCCCTGAGCTCCTAGACACGCCCCTACTTGATGACGCACTGGAGCCCCTGAGCTCCTAGACACGCCCCTACTTGATGACGCACTGGAGCCCCTGAGCTCCTAGACACGCCCCTACTTGATGACGCACTGGAGCCCCTGAGCTCCTGGATACGCCCCTACTTGATGACGCACTGGAGCCCCTGAGCTCCTGGATACGCCCCTACTTGATGACGCACTGGAGCCCCTGAGCTCCTGGACACGCCTCTACTTGATGACGCACTGGAGCCCCTGGACACGCCCCTAACAATAGAGCACATTCCCATAATTTTGCCACTCAATCGCGAGTTACTGTCAGTACTACTACAGCCTACAGTTTGCTAGCTAGCTGTATGCCTTCGTCACGGAAATGCGTACTACCTGGATGCGATCACGTATAAAACAGATCGGTGTCCTTATTTAAATTTACGAAAAACGATCACATCAAGAAAAGGTGGATTAATTTTGTGAAGAGCCACCTTGATGGAGAGCTGAAGATCAGTGCCAAAACTCTGTAATGATCATTTTACACGGGATAGATTTATAAACTTTCGTCGGAGACAACTGGGATTCACTGATAATCCGCTGTTACTGGTGAATGGGGCCAAACCGACTATCTCCCGCCTCGGCCTTCATCCTCCCGTCACGCCGACAACTGTGCCATCATCGACAATGCGTGCCCACCAATGAGTGTAAGTTGCCTTGTGTGCTTATTATGTTATAATTAGAGTAGGTAGTCCACAGTAACTCCACAGTTGAGTGTGGCGACTGAAGCTTACCCGCGAGTGGGCGTGGTTTCAGCGCAGCCAGCGGACACGCCCCCAGCGTTTGAGAGCAGAGGCTACTGATCATTTTTTCAAGATTTTGATAGCTTATTTTATGTACTTGCCGGCTTTTTTATCATTCAAATTTGGCTGGGTGGCTAATAACAAATTTTTCTGTGGCGTGACAAACTCAGAACACATATTTAATTTTGACTTTACTGGGACTTTAAAGAATGGGGGGTTTCTCTTTTCTCAGTGGCACGGTTCATAAAGACAGTTGAAAGTAAAATTCAACCAAACATTCAGACATAATGAATACTTAAAAAAACATTAAAGAACCAATCTTAAGTACACATCACAGTATGAGTGATGTGCTAGGCGCTTCTGAGAGCTGGTGTGAGGTGAATAAACATCACTCAATGGACATCAGGGGCTGAATGACCTCTATTCATCGGCAGATCAAACCTTCTTCCTCTCTTCAGCAACACTACCTCCCTGACTGTAGACTTCCCTTGGGCTTCATACCCATCACAAACCACTCGACGATCCTTCTTTGATGAATTATTTCACTTAATGGAATAAAGACATGGACCATTATTAGGTTTAGGCTAGCTGACGTCAGAGCTTCACTTGCACACGTGGCACACAGGCCAGGCCAGGATGCCTAAATCAAGCTGTTCCTTTTTTCCTCCCTCACTTGAAAACAAATTAAAACAATGTGACCCACTGAGGCCAGACACAGAATGGGGTTTGTCCTAAAAACAGAATACCATCATGACTCTGAGAAGTCTGAGGTCTATTTGGACCAAAAAAGAAGAGGAGGGGTTGGACAAACAGGTAATGCTATTTATCTCGCCAAAGAAACTAATGTTCCTCCGCGAACTGGGATAAAAATAACAGACTCATTGAGTGCCTATGTGCTCAGTGCCTTGGAGGGACTCTAATGCATTTTCATTTAGACCAAACTCAGATGTTATTAGCAACGACTCTCTCTGTCTTCATTTCACTGTGATCTCACGGCCAAAGCAGATAAAGTGGGCCACTTTCTAGTAGTCCCGGTTGGACAGAAAACAGCGAAAGGCAGATATACTGAAGGATAGTTGAAATCGCAGTTATCATGGCATCAAAGACTTGCATCTAAATTGTGTTTTAAAATATTTTTGTTCCTAAGGTTTTAAAAATTGTAAATGATTCAAACATCAATTTTAATTAAAGAAATCTGGCCATTGGGCAAGCTGGCACTTGGCACACACGTCATCAGAGATGTTGTTGAGAGGGGGAGCATACGTTATTGTGTATGATTAAAGATTACAGTGGCACATATTTAAAAACAAATTATGTTCACAAATAAATCATTCATTATAAACACTGCAAGTCAGAGACAGTTGCGTTCAGTCGGTGTTCACAGTCGGTGTTTAAAACAGTGTTTGAAACAGTCTGTAAGGGAGATCAGTTCAGTCTTAATTGTTCAGCTAGCCATTAAGTGTGTCCCCGGCATTAGGGCTGGGCGGTATGACCCAAATTCTGTTTCACGGTATGACTCATTTTATTTCACTGTAACGGTATGTTTCACGATATAGCATGTGTATGTATAGTATGTGTATAGTATATATATGTAGTTCTGGGAAAAAAATACAGAAAGAAAAGTACTTCACCTTCTTTGATTTTTTCTTTTTCTTTTATTTAGTAAATTATTTATTTGGTAAACTATATTGATAGCTAAATATAGTAAATAAAAAACAGTCAACTTTTAGATGAACTGCCCCCAACTGATTGTTATTAAATACAACTCGTAGCTGCAATTAAACTTTAAATAAAATTTAATAATGCATTATTTTTCAATCTCATATTATTGTTGTACTTCATCAATCAGTTTATAATATCTAAACATTTTATATTGAACTATTCTACTCATAATAAATTAAACTTACTTCCTTTTAATTGTGTAGGATATTACCAATACTAGTTATATTGCTTAAATGGGTTCCCCAGTACAGTTTTGCCATGTCTGCTTATTTTCTGCTTGTTTTGCTATTTTTGTGAAAACTGGCAACCCCTTCACCTGGAGCTTTAAATCAAGAGAGGGAATAGTTCAGAAGTAACAAGAAGGAGAGTAGCAGTATGCAAACTGCTACTGTGAACAAAGTAGTTTAAATTATACACACCTTGTAACCACGTCATTATTTTACTGTAACCCGGTGAAGACTGACGTTGGCCTTTAATATTCACCTCTCAGTTGTGACCTTTCAACGTGATTACGTAATGCAAGGCGCATCCCATAGCTAGTGCAAGACGAGCTTTTTTTTATTGGCCGATCGTTTCGCTAGATAAGATCCTTATTCCTCGGCTGGAATCGTGTAGAGCCCTTTGAAGCTGCATTGAAACTGCAATTTGGACCTTCAAACCATTGGACCCCATTGAAGTCCACTATATGGAGAAAAATCCTTGAATGTTTTCCTCAAAAACCTTAATTTCTTTTCGACTGAAGAAAGAAAGACATGAACATCTTGGATGAAGTGGGGTGAGTAAATTATCAGGAAATTTTAATTCTGAAGTGAACTAGTTGTAAGTGTTTTTTTTTCTACTTAAAGTGATATGTTGTTGCCATGAATGATAGGTCTTGCAAAAGTTTATCAAGTCTCCAAAAAACAAAAAACAGTTTTGTGACAGTTTTACATTTTGTTACATATTATGCTGAAAAGAAAATAGATTTTAAATATATAAAATCGATTTTGTATTGTATTTTCAGCTAAATATTGTAACAATATGTGATACTGGCGCAGAGATAAAAGATTTCTGTCATACAACCCCTGACCCTTCACAACACACTAAACCTGGATTAGTGATGCTGGTTCATAGTGAAAGTGGTCTTACCTTGAAGTTGCATATACATGTTATTATGTCCCCGATTCTGAGGCACTCGCCATCAAACTTGCAGGTGTTGGTGTCACAAAGGAAGAGATCTGTGTCCCGGTCATCATCCCCTGCAACAACCCAAAGAGCCAGAAAACATCATGAGTTTCTGCATAAACACAGCAGTGTCAAGACACGACTAGCACAAGCAGGCTGTTTGTTCAGACACTTCTGATAAAAATAATTCATCAGAACTATTGGAGCGAACACGTCATCCCAGCAGGATGGCTGGCAGGGCTTCTGAAGGGTTCATCAAGTTGCGATGAGCACCTCCATTTGCCAAGACCATATTTTACTCTTGAGACATTTTCTTATCGGGAATGAAACAAGTGTTCATGGAGGAATAATGATTCAGCACACGGTGAACTTCTTGGAATAGGCGCATGAGAACCTTATTCAGCTTTTATAATAAGCTGAGTACAGGCTCTGTGAAATATTCGCATTTTGCTGAGGAGCTGGACAGACTCCGAAAAATAGCACTTCATCAAAAATCAAGAGCTCGCAGACAGTTTAAGTCCTCAAGGATTCCTTAAGATGATTACAATTAAGATGAGTTGTTTCTAAAAACAAACCACTGCTGAGTCAAAACCTAATTTTACTATTCAGCATACAGAAGCTGACTGCTGTTCATTTAACAATAAGCTCCCGAACTAATGACTTTACCCGTTTACCCGCACTACAGTACATCATTCAGACCCTATCTGATACCTTTTATAACTATGTAAGGAACAAGCTCTATCATTTCCTTAATATTATAAAAATGACACAAACATTACGCAAAGAATAATATCTCATGAAACATTCCATATTACCCGCATATATTCCGACTCAAAGAGCCATACATCATCATAATAAGACTACACGACACAAAACAGTGGGTCCGCTCGTGTGCCCTGGGATTTTTGCTGTCAAAGCAAATAAGCTTCTTGCAAGTGCTACACAGTATTTTTACCCTGTGTTATCCAGTGAGCCCTGGAAGCTAGAACGAACCAGAACATTGCTCATTGTAACGACAACACCAGAGGACATGCCGCTACTTTAGGCCCCTGCTAAAGGGCCACATACAGTGCAGAAAAATGTCTTGCGTAACCTAGTGCACTTATTTGCATTTCAGCTAAAGAAAGTATCAATGGACCTCAAACGCTGCCGGGAGGAAAAAAAGAACAGTCGTCAGTTGCGATATTCACATTATGTGCCTCAGTTCTGCGAGACCTTGAGAAATGATTATGGCTCTTGGTATGAGCATTAATCTCTCGTGTAAAACAGAAGATGTTCATACGAATGTTTTGCAACTGGAATGTTTCATTTAAATTCATCTAGTTCACAATCTGTTCTTAAGGAGCTGTGATAAACTGACATTCAATCAATTCAGCTTACTGAAGCAACAAATACAAGTCAGAGAATTTGCCAAAGCTAATTAGTCAAAACCATCATCAATCCCTCAGCTTACTGATAAAATAAGAATTCATGCCTTAATTTGAGTCTAATACTTTTTACACAAAATATTTTCCTCGCATTCAGGGGGATTTAAGGCGGAATCAGTAGAAGTCCTGGCTCTCTTGTATATATATATATATATATATATATATATATATATATATATATATATATATATATACCCACAGAAATATTTTCTTTTGTGTTCATGCAACTTAACTATCAAACGGTTGTTCTGGAAGCTGCACTTGGCACACAAATCTAACGTGGCACATACTGTACCTCATCGGTCTGAGCGAGCATGATGCATCTGCTTGCATTATTGATGCGAGCACTACCTCTGCGAAGTCATACAGATGCATGGCATTTTGTCACACCTCTATTGCTTGGCTGCTCTTCCATAGCTGTGTCATGATACAGCTTGACCTCATGACACATATGCTTTATAGTGCAGCATTCAACGAGGCAACAGGAGCAGGAGGGGGAAATGGTGTAATGGATCGGGGAAGAACAGAGTCTCTCTCACCAGACACAAAATCCCTCCATTCAGTTTAATTAATCTGAAGCAGTGCATCCTGTAGCTACACTGAGAAAACAAATTCCGTTGAGAAAACAACACGAGGCGCCACCGTTTTAAAAAACATGTAAAAAACACACACAAAAGAGTCAACTACCAACCAAACTTAAGATATATTCCGTCTAACACAATAAACACTGATTATATTGAGAGCGATTCAACAGTCTGGACTTGTTTACCAACTTTTTTTGTCACATGAACCTTCAAAGCCCCACAAGTAAATCTGAAGCACCCTTTCTTTGATAAAAGAAAAAGAAATGTGTTCCTTTTACTACATGCATTATACGTTATATCATTTAGCATTATACAAAATGTCTTTCGCACAAAATAATGTCTCAGTGCTTTTTGTCCAGTCAAACATTCATTATTGTATTGAAGAAGAAGAAAAAAAAGAAGAGTTGACGCATTCTTCAAAATATCCTCTTTGTGTTTCACCAAATAAATAAGTCACACCGGTTTAGAAAGACATGAGGGTGAGTAAATTATGACAGAATTTTCATTCTTTCATTTTGGTGAACTATCCCTTTAATTCCCCCCCGAGAAGCTGCTTATGTACGTATACCCCCTAGGGTTCACATACTCCTGGTCTGGACCACCAAAAAGTTCAAAGTCATATAAGGTTGGGATGTCAAAGTTAAACCAGAGACTGAAGAAAGTTAGAAGGTCACACTAGAGGAAATGAGTTCTGGAAACAGGCAGTGGCATCCTTGAAATTTTATTACGTTAATTCTTCATCAAGGACACTGAGAGGCCTTTAAATGCTTAACCAGATTTTAAACTTACCCAAACATCAGTCAGATAATATGATTAACTGTAAATAAGCTTTTGGAAGTCTGTTAAAAAATGCTTTTTGAGCAGGGACGAGTTACCATGAGCGGAAAGGAATTTTGTTCTGCTCTCTTTAAAGTCTCTCTGGCAGGACGATCTTTCAGTAGCCTGGTTGTCAACACGAATAGATAAGATCTGGTTTTCTATTCTTTGCGAATAAAGCACAGCATGTGTGTGGACAACAAGAAACATCCTGCAAATTTCAATAAAAATTCCTCAAAGTCATTCCTTGAAGTCACAGAGCAATGATTAGAGCAGCCAAACAGGAAATTACATCTTTCATCCTAAGATGCTCAACTATCTGACGGCCCACAAAAACAAGTAAAAGCAACTCTTCCTGAATCTAAAATAGACTTTCTGTAAGTTCAAAATCTTATGAAGTTCAAGGCATGTATAGTAGAAATGTGATGTGCAAACAGCCTGCGTGACACACGGCCGTAAATAAGATCAGTTGATGCATGACTATTCGCAACA
Source organism: Phoxinus phoxinus (assembly GCF_949152265.1). Taxonomy (NCBI): domain Eukaryota; kingdom Metazoa; phylum Chordata; class Actinopteri; order Cypriniformes; family Leuciscidae; genus Phoxinus; species Phoxinus phoxinus. Next base: position 23,726,831 of record NC_136882.1, on the reverse strand, counting down.
ATGATCTGTCACAAGTCAGGCAAATACTATATTTAACCCCCCAACAAACAGGTCCATATCATGTACTTGTGTTTTGTACTAAATGTCAGTATAAGGCTAAGGAAGGTTGTAGAGTTTATAGTATATAAGATCAAAATAAATAATAATAAAGTGGTTAAAATCATAAATAAATATCTGTGCCACTATAATGTCATTAAGCAGAACTGCCAAAATAATGACTACATTTTCAAATACTTCATTTTTAATCTGAGATTGGTCACAAAAACAAATAATCCTGTCCCAAACTCATGCCATTGGTTGTTTTTCGGGAATTTAACTTGGAATTGGGCAACATTGTCATTAAAGGAAGATAAGGAACACTGGAAACGATCAAAAATAGAGTTTACTGGTGACTCACATGAAGAACAGCATTACATAAAACAATAACTGACAAAGGACTTAGGCCCCGTTTACACGTACATGGTTATTTTGAAAAACAGAGACATTTCCCTTCGTTTGTGCCCTTCCTTTACACGCAAACGGAGAATTCGCCTCTAAAAACGATTCTTTCTAAAAACTCCGGCCAGAGTGGAGATTTTGGAAAACGTAATTTGCACGTTTGCATGTAAACTGAGTTTTAGGCAACCGACGTCACAGTATGTGACTATTTTCAGGATTCTGATTGGCTAACGTGGCTTGAGCTTATCGTTACACTGCCACCTACAGGTTTGGCATGCTCTTGGCGGCACATACACGGGTTCGTGTAAACAGGTGTCCACGATGTTATAGCCTGAACAGAACAGGGAGTATAACACGCTGGAATGAGGAAACTAACCAGGCACAGGTGGAGGAGGATTAACTAATCAGGGACTAACAAGAACAGGTGCAGACAGGACAGAACATAATAGTGACAGATTAACTACTAGACGAAAACATTTTTAATATAAAAAACTACCCACTTCACATTAAATGAATTAAGATTGTGCACCCAATCTATTTTGTAAAAGAATGTTATATAATGCATGTTATCTTATTGTGAACAATTCATCCATATATGTTTCATTTTTATGTTAATATATGATATATCTTAATATTATATAATATATTTTTTAAACTCATATTTTAATAAAAATGTCATACCTTGTATGCCGTTCTTCTCCAATCATTTATACTGTTTAAACCCCAGCCATCCATAATCGACTTTACATTTGCACTCACTTTTTAGTGCAACACCCACATCTCAAAATCCAATCAACAACATAGCCTATTCATAGAACCAAGTCCCTGCACTTTTTTATTTAAATCTTTTTTGATAATCCGTTACACTGGAATGAGTCACAATATGGAAGAAACGATCTTTAGCTACTTTCATTTTATTGTGGAATCCTATGCATATAAGGCCAGATTTGCATATTTCCCCAGAAGTTGTTTCCCACAAACAAGTCATTTTAAGATTCTGAAGCAAAATATTCCGTAAAGAACTTTATAATTATCAGTATAACCTTGGTAACTGCTTTTGGATAGGTGTTTGGAGCAGCAGAATTTGTCCTATGACTTGGCCACTTTTGCATAAAAGCTATTTAGTGGCTAATGGATGGCAATTTAAAACAAATGGGTTGTGAGTTACAGCTGTAGCTTTATAGTGACAAGGTGAAGGGCAGATTAATGCATTCCGTTTAGAGAATGTACGCAGAACTTCATAACATAGCCTACTTATGAATAACACTAGACTATACTAATTAATATTTTCACCTCCAATATTATAGCAACAACATCCACTTCATCAGTAATGGAGCTCTAACAATCCTAATTAAAAGTGTTGCCAGTACCACCTTCAGCTGCTTGTTTCTTTCATCTGCAGTGAAATAAGAAACTTTGTTTGGCTCAAACACCTGGTATTGCAGGTCTACTCGCTCTTCTCGAGAGTGTTGTCATTTTATCAAAACATACTAGAAGTGTGAGCCAATGTTACGTCTCACAATGTGCCAAACGGGTGAGTATCAGGGGAGATGCAGATTGTTATTTCGGCCTTGCAGTGAGGTGAATAATTTAAAGGAGCAAGCTGGCAGAGACACAAATATTCTAAAGGTGAAGTATAAGCAACTCCTGTGAGTGAGACATCAGACAGTTGTCTGGCCAGTAAAGCTGGAATTCAAACCCCAGGACATTGTTATCAGTTAAAAATGTTTTTAGCTTTTGTTTGAGGTGTAATACAAATATCTAAGAATGGTGTAGTGTAGTAGTAGGTCTAGTGTAGTAGAGAAGTTCTCTGCATTCTGTTCTGAATGCTCTACTACGCAACACCATTATTTAGAGATGGAGTGCATTTTGAAATCTCGACACTTAAATAATTTGAAAACAAAAACAGACATACAGCAAATGTTCAAAAAAGCAGTTGAAAAAAATTAAAATTATTCTTTGCTTTGTGGAACACAAATGAATATATTTTGAAAGAACCATGGGGTTCTTCAAAATTGTAGTCCTCAACATTGGACCCCATTGACGTTCATTGTATGGATAAAAAACACTGACAATCTTCTTTTTTGTTCCACAGAAGAAAGAAAGTCATGTGCAGGTTTGGAAAGACATGAGGGGGGAGTAAATGACGACTAAACATTACATTAATATTTTTTAATGAACTATCCCTTTAAGAGTTTAACTAAAAACTGGCAGTTAATGTTGTTGTGTCTCTTCAAATTAATAAAAGTCCCCTATCTCCTCTCACCTCCTTTGCAGCTGATATGAACAAGCCCCTGGTGAGCCAACACTGCAAAAAAAGAGAAGAAAAAAAAAGGGTCTCCAAAAGGAGAGCTATTGATATCTATGAACAATACAAATAAAAGCTTACTGCCCTTTGGGTCGTGGGTTTTGAGTCGGTACATGCAGTTAAAGCTTACATAATTCTAATCAAGCACAGGGAAGATAATTCAGTAAAAAGGCCCTTACTTTACAAGAGTATTCACATCGCTTGTGTCCATTGCCAACCGCTGCAAGTTAGGATTGTTGACTAAACAGCTGGCTTGCATTTGTTTTGCTGGACATTATTGCTGTGTTCAGCGCATAATTAGGTGCTGGTGCGTTAAACTATATTCAGTCAGTTGGAACTTTAGGTTTTAAACCACGGATTCCGCTCTTCAGACCTGTTAAATGCAATAGCCTATAATGTCAATTTATATTGGCATTCTGTTTGCTCTGTGCACTAGCCTCGTAATTCAGCAATGATTTAAAGTGATAGTTCACCTAAAAATGAAAATACTATAGGCCTAATTTACTCACCCTCAACTTTTTTGTAAGAAGACACAAAATATATATTTTGAAGAATGTTTCTATCCCCACTGACTTTCATTTTGTGTTCCACAGAAGAAAGAAATTCTGGTTAAATGTGACTGACAGCTGTTTGAAAAACAGTCAGTAAAAGCTTTTAGACACTCATGACAATCAGATAAGTTATTAAAAACTCTATCAACTCAAACAATGGCCACACCTTTTTGAAAATTATTACAATAGGCCATTAGTGCTTGATTCTGGCAATAGTGTTATATTTCATTGTCTAAAATGCTTGTGTGATTGCATTTGTAGTAAGGATTTAGGAAAATGTATCATATAGCCCAGCCCATTATCAACACCTTTTTGTAAATCATGGAAACACTGAAGTGGCCTTCAGACATGCCTGTGGTAGAGTTTCCCACGTCTCATGCATGCCATTGCCATGAGTTGTATAACCAAAGTGCAGGCAATAGGTAAGGATAGACGTTTTGGAACGACACCTAATTGCCCACGGTGACCTGCTGATTGATAGTCAGGCGCCACGGCGGGAAACTGCGCAGAAATATGCGGTGAGTTCCGCGCGTCTCTCGCGCCTCAGGGCGCGCATGATGATTATTTCACGTGCATCCGCAATCATCTGAACGGCGCTCTGACAGTGAGGGTGAGAGGTCGGCGCAATCCAAATCAAATCCCACTTAATATCCGAGTCTACAACGGACTGATGCCCGGAGATTATTATGCTGGCTTGATGGAATTGTTACCAAGAAAAGTATGACTTGACTTCTAAATTAATTCTTACACGTAGCCTACATTATTCAAGGCTGAAACCTATTATGACCATCAAAATATCACCACTCGTTTATTTTTTATTTTAAACAAAAAAGAAACAGGCCTATATAAATAATAGTTTTAGGCAAATTACGATAAATAGATATATCTTCCAAGGTTACAAGCAATCTCTGAGTCTCAAATTATCCACAGAAACTTAATTCGCAGGTGATTTAGACAGAAGGACAAGTCGGTTCACCACTTTTTCTGGCTATTATCCTATTTACGTGTTTCTTGCTCTTCATGGGTGAAAACTTGTATTTGACTACAAACCATCCGTTTTTTTTTCTTTTTAACGCACTGAACTTGAAAAACAGGTCAATTAATGTAGGAAATGAGGTGTCAGACACAGTCGGCTGGCTGGCGATACATTTTTGTTTTCATGAAAAATCATTATTTCCATATTACGTGAGGGTTAAAAGACGATTAGGAAACAACTATACGGTATAACACACCAAATACCATCCTGACCATCACTAAAACAGGTCTTTTTTCAAAACATTTTTTTTTTACAGCAGCAATGAAATGCAAAAGCTTGCATCACCACAAATATGATCAATTTAGTTCCATAACTTATGTTATTGTATGATAAACAGCCGTCTTCCGTTGTCAAGGGAACTTTAAACCGTATTCCCTTCAAACCGAGGAGCAGCGGACTATATGAACATCTTACCTGAGCAATTCCATCCAGTTGGAGTCTGACAGTCGCTGAGAGAGGATGGGAAAGCGCCAAGTTGTTGCACAGGGAAAGTGGCGAGAAAAGACAAGACTGCAATCCAAACCCAGTGTCCCACTATCCGGCTCCACTGGTGCGGACTTCGGGGCTCATGTAGGGCCGCCGCCACCGAGACACCCATCTCAGTTCCCCCGACACTGCTCACAGACGCGCCCTGGTCCTAATGTTGTCAACTTTGCCGGTGCGCTTAGAAGCCAAGAGGGGGACATTTTCCGACGAAAGGAGTGTGCCCCATGAAGCAGTTGTTTCTGGATGACCAGAGCAAGGATCCGCCCGAAGCGAGAAGGTGCAGATGCGGAATGAGAGAGGTCTGGGTGCGATGACAGGGGAGGGGATGGTTTCGGGAGGAGAGTGGGTAAGCGAGGTGTTCAGAAAGCAAGGCAAAAATAAAAAAGACGCAAGGGGTGTTTTTGAGAGACACAAATGGGGCAAAAATCATATATCCCTTTCGAGTGACATGCCGAAGTTACAACATCCACTGAAGCGCCGGTTAGAGAGACTGTCCTCCGTCCTCAGTCCGTGCGCTCGCGGAGAGCCGTGAGTTTGTCAGAGTCTCGCGGAGGGCCATTCCTCTGTACCTGTGAACCACAATAACGCACTGAAGGCGAGCGGCAGGTTTCCAGACCGCTCCGGATCACGTGTTCTGAAGGGATCGGGAGGGGCGGGACGGTGCCGCGGCTCTGATTGGTCGGTAGGGATGCAGGAGTGTCAGGAGCGAGGCGATGGTCCAGCTCGAGCTTATCGACGGCCAGTGCAGAATAGTGTACCCTGTAGTCTACTTTAACAGAGCTTTGGTTTGCAAACGCGTGGGCGAAGGGCCATTAAGAGAAAGTCTTCCCAGTAGCCTAATTGAGCACTGCTGCTCCGCTCGAGCACGGTGGCAGCTGAAATCGATTGGAAACTTGCAGTGTTGTGAAATTATCCCCATGTCCTAAACAAAAGACTAGCCTACAGCATAAGATGAGAAAACCTGACGATGAGGAGTTCACGACGCTCGCGGATGTTCACGGCGGTGGAAATAAATAAGCAGAGGCATTTTTTAATGGTCGCGAGCTGAGCAACGGAGCATTCAACGACATTTAATGACGTATCATTTCGTATCAGAAAAGCTACTTTCGCGAGGCGTACAGACGAAAATAAACCAGATCACTTTCGTTTCGACCGCAAACCACTTGCAAGTTGCATGTTTCCGACTTGCATGAAGTAGGCTACAGCTGGTTAGACTGCGTTTTCTCCATCTCATAAACACAGCCCGTTAACAGGCTGCGTTTTTGCACGGCATCCGTTGTTAATAGACAATACCCGACCAAACGCGAAATGGCCACCATCTTCTTTATCTTGTTTAGGCTATCACTTGCTGACTTAATTTGAATGTTATTTAAAAATATGCAGATAGAAGTTAGAGAGAAATATTAGCCTATGTAAATATGTTAGAGATAAGGCAAAGTCAAGGACTTGCAGACAGGCACTACAGTGGTCCCACAAGTATTAGCACTATTAACATGGTATTTAAAATAACAAACCATCAAACCAAGCCTGCCAGCCATTATTAAAATTATTATTAAAAAAACAAAAAACAAACAAAAAAACAAAACAGTAGGCTACAAGTAGGCCTACAGTTTTTAAGCAGAACATTTAAAATAGCCCGCTGATTTATGTTTAGATTATTCAATAGCCTATACATTTTCAGTTGAAATCTGGCATTAGTCTGATGGCCAAAAAGCAAAATTCTGGTCTCATTTGACCATAGAACTTACTTCCAGCTGGATTCATAATACTCACACATGCCTTCTGGTAAATTGTTACCAAAATCCCAAATCTCAAATCTCACAGACACATCGCTTTTTTTTTTAACAGTGGCTTACTCTTTGCCACAGCTGTGAGTGGTGAAGAACCTACCGTTGTTTAATGCAGAGTTTCTCCAAACTCAGTCTGTTCCTTCAGCTCTGTCATTGGTCTCTCAGTGCAGTGGCTGAATTCCCTCCCGAGTCTCTTTCTTGGTCACTGAGTTTTTTGAGGATCATTTACCCACCTCATGTTGTTCCAAACCCATGTGACTGACTTTATTCTGTAGAACACAAAAAGAGAAATTCTGAAGAATGGTTATGCAACTCTTTCCCACACAATGAAAGCAGCATTGACCAGAAAAAGAAAAAAAAGAAGCACCATGAATTTTTTCCAGTCTTTGCAGCTCGAGTACGTTTATGAGGCAAATGAGAACCAATGGCAATTGGTGTTATTGACACCAAAGCTGGTGGGAGGTGTCCTCATACCAATTTGGAATGTTGTAAGAGCTTGTACTGCACACATCTTATGGACTATTTTATTGTGTTTTTGGTCATTGTTTGGAATTTTTAATTCACCTTTTCACTCAATGGCCTTTCTGAAGTTTAAATCTTTAGAAATGTGTCTCCGTTTGAGCGCAGCACTAATAAATGACGACAACATGCCAACATAAATCACCTGTCAAATTCATAGCAGCAAGGCAAAAAAAAAAAAATGCATATAATAACCCCCAATAACACTTCTTTGAATAGTCACTTTTGTATTTTCTCTTTATGAGGAGAGCACATTTGGAAATGGTATGAAACCTGTTGCTTCAGCAGTTTAAATGTGGACTTCTGGGCATGTCCTCAAGAAAAAAAAATGACGATATACTCTCGACTGTTCATTTCTCTTGTACCTGATCATTCCCACATTTCTCCTGGAGTCTGGCTTCATACCAGCGCAGTATTATTAGCATGGTTCAGAGCTCCGCTGGAGAGCAGCTGGCTCTGGGCTATCACCGACAGACACTTTTGACAGATAAAACAACACACCCTTGCCATAGGATTTCTGTAGTTTTCTCAGTGCGGTATCATGTATCACATGATGGATTTGACCTTGTAATTAAGATTATGAAACATTAATTAATCATTACGATTTGTAGGAGACATGGAAAAGTTCATGTCCTCTATAGGACCTGTTCAGAAAAAGGAAGAAAATATTTTTTTAAACATATCAAACCAAAGGCAATGCGTGGAGTTTTAAAGGTCTAGACAATTATCTAATTGATAGGAATAAAGAGGTCATGACTCAACTCCAGAGCCATATGAAATTAAAAACCAGTTTAAAATGAGTCTTGGCACGTCTCCCTCAGCTGCTTTTATTTATTTGATATAGCAAAAATATTAAAAATCTATGAACACTATAAGAATACCTAATTTTCAAAGAAATATACTCGGTATAATGTTGGTTTAATTAAGTGTATGAACTAGTAATGATGTCAAAGATAAAAGATAAATTAGATTAGAAGCTTGTCTTTGTTCTCTCTAGACTCTTTAACCTGCATGGACTTATTTCAAGTGCAGTATATTCTCAGTATAATCTTCCACTCACGGGTATAGACACACTTACTGTAGTTTGTTGGTCACTGTTCAGTCTCAACATTTGGTTCTGCATTACAACTGTCCCAATTCCTCCCAGTTAGATCCATACATTTTATAAATCATTCACATCACATCTCACCTCTAACCCGGACGGGAAAAATCCCCTGTGGAACATACCTGGAGAGTCGACATGGCAACTGGAGCTTCATGGTTTCATAAGTTTCCTTCTATGTACAGTGTAAGTGTTCGCTGGAAGAGTATGGTGAGCAGGTTAATGAGGAAGGCTGCCTGGGGACCAGTGAGAAGGTCACATCTCTGGAGGGAGCGTGTGGTGTTTGAGTCTTCTAGCAGCATGGGATCCGTTAATGATGCAGGCATTTTAAAACGCTCCCTTAAGTTCTGTTGGTGCTTCTGTCATCCTGCTGAGCAGCTCTTCTCTTTATCTGTATATGTAAAAAACTAAAAAAACTAAAAAAAAAAACCCATCATAACAGGCATATTACGTGAATAAATTATGGATATTGATTTGCTTTGCATGGGATCATTTAGGAATGTATGTTCTGAAATTACACAAAAAATCTGATATTTTGATACCCAAGATTCCCCTTCGACCAATAGCTCAATTAGGACAATTCTAAATCACGTTACATAATTCTGCCACAGGCATGCAATCTATAATCCATATAAGTGAATAATTTAGAGATATTTATGAATTAATTGAATTTATTTTCACAGCTGAACTCCTGCTTACCAGCTGAACAGTTTTTCTCATAATAGAGGGATGAGCATATGTTTTTGTTCTTTGCTGCTGGATATCACACACAGATTTCAGTACAGCTGTGGATTTTCTCAGCAGTAACAAATTGATTGCTAGAGATATTTATGAATTCATTGATTTGCTTCTGTATTTGATTTGAACTGCGCAACGAGCAAACCTGACTGTTGCTAAATTTCTCAAGGTTGTCAAATCGAATAAATGTTTGATATGAATGATGCAACTAATATAAGCAATTAGTTGATTAATTAACAAAATAAATAAGTATTATGTTTACCCCTTTCAGAGAAGATTTGTCAACATGGTGTAATGGTCACATATGGCTATTAAAAAAATGCAGATGACAAATGTGGAGTAGCTTGTGTATGGGCAGGTTGGCATCCAAAGCATTTTAAATAAACCACCAGAAAAACAAAGATGAAAATATTTCGATTTACATCAGGGGGTTTTCATATCAGGGCCCAAATATGATTATCACTTTGCGATAGACCCTGTTCCTAAAATATAAAGGCAGCTACAATGGACTTTATGCACAGCTGCAATACTTCCTGAACTTTAGCCAGCTCCTTTGTTTCCTGTCTGCCATTATTGGACAAACTGATTAATCCAGGTGTGCCTGACCAACAACAATAAATCAGACACACCTGGATTAATCAGTTTGTCCAATAATGGCAGACAGGAAACAAAGGAGCTGGCTAAAGTTCAGGAAGTAGTGCAGCTGTGCATAAAGTCAATTTCATGTATAAACACCCATCTAGTATAACGCAAAAATAAAATCTGAAAAATTAGGGATAGATGTAAATAAATATGAATGCTAGTGTAGCATGATTCTGTCTGGCACCATATTGAATCAGAAAGATGTCTCCCCTCACCTAGATTTACAAAATGATCACATCAAAGCATCAGTTGGCTCACCACCATGCAACTTCACATCTATACTGATGCACCACATTATCTGATCACGAGCTAGAACATGGCCAGTTTCATGAGCTCTTTAATTATAGGACCGTCACACCATAACTTCGCCATGGGTGAGTTTTGCCAATCAGCTGTAGTCGTGGGTTACTGCCAGTTTAGAGCCTTATCGACAGCAGTAAAAAAAAATAACAGGACCTCTGGCAGACTGCCACTTCAAGCTGTCGGCTAGGGGCCCTGAAGTCCTGCTGTGGCGGAGACTGACAGAGAAGGGGCTTGTTTCACACTGGATAGGAGATGACAGTGTGAAATACGAGCACAGAGATGGTCCCATCAAGTTATTGGGGAACACTATGGTAAGTTCGGATCGAGATAAGTATTAGGCACAATGCAAGTGTATGGTGACAATTGGCTGTCAAACTCCAAAAAAGGATGCAGAAAAAGAGTTTTATCCATTGCAGTTTATTGTGCTTGAATGCACTGAGATGATAATTATTGACTATAGCAAGATGTTATCTGATTGACTGCTATTTGTGGACTACCGACATGTAAACAATAACTTGATATAACCTCGTTAAAACTGCGCAGCATCTATTTTTGCTTGTCATCTATTGATCAGAAAGTCCCTCGCTAAGACGTCATGACCTCATCTGGCTTTTAGAGTATTATGATCAATAATCACATTATAAACGCATCAATTTCCAGCCATGATGGTGAGTTATCGTAATCGTAACTTTAAATACAATTGTTCTTATCTAAAGCAGAGATGCAAATTATATTTTGTTATATTTTTAATCAGTGATTGAAATAAGCTAATTGCTATGATGTGTCATAAAGTGACATAATTGCTGCAATTATGGTTTCTACCAGTACAAGGGGTATTTTAAGTAAAGACGACTCAGGTTTTTAACCTAATAATGGGTGTTGATGTCACAGCACTGCAGCCTTAAAAAGACACTTGGATGAAAGCCAATCTTTCTGAGTTTAAGGAATTGGATAACACATTCATATTGAACATATAACAAAGCAAATGTGTAGAAGACTGCCATAATGAGAGTGGACAGACATTGACATCTATGTACCTTCAAAAGACTCAGTCAAAGACAAGAAGAATGCATTATTATTAAGAACTGAAAAAAAAATTATATTTAAATTTGTATATTTAAACTGATATGTTAACAGTAAATTAAACATCAAAGACAATGCTAGGAATTCACAGTAAGAGTCAGCTTCTAGACAATAAAGTTGTCTAGACATGTATACATGTCTGATTAGCTAATTATTATAATTAGTTAGCTAGCTATTATTTTACCAAACATTAATAGTTTCACATGGCTTAGAATGGTATTAAGATACTATTTATAGAAAGTTCTTAAGCAGAAATGTAATTTATGGTATTTTAACTTACCACAGAGTTAGATTTATACATTAAGAAGATCAATGTTCTCTGAGGTAAATTACTTCAGATTCATGGTCTGAATTTACATTAAATATGTAATTTGAAGTTCCAGTCATTTGAAAGAATCTGAATTAAAAAGCTATACCCTTTTACTGTGAGATTTATGAAAAAGCTACAGGCACTTTCACATTTTTTAAATCTGCAAATTTACACTTGCTTGAAATGTTTACTTTTCTGTTTTTCTTTTCTGCCACCTTCTGAGTGTAATTTACAGCAAGTGTAACTCATCCACGGTGCGGGAAAAACCACCACAGCAAAGTGTTCGTTTGGAAATCTGAGCGATATAGAGCTTTATGATACTTTGTGAGGCTGAGCAAGCTGCCTGCAGAAATGTCACGCTCTCTGGCTGTGAAATCCAACTCCTCCTTCTCCTTTTTCTGGCTAAGCTGCTACGATGAAAAATATTGATTCACCATGGGGACACACAACAGCCTTATCTGCCCGAACCTTTGTGCTCCACAGGCTTTACCCATCAACCCCTGCACAGCCTCATGGGTTTATTGCAGAAGTCTTTAAGCAACCCATTCTGCCTCCTGTGGACATGAAAGGAACTGCAACAGCATTTGTCAACACAAAATAAAACAGTATACCTATATTTTGTTAAGTTTGAATGGTATTAAAATATATCTTAAATTGCATTGGTTAGTAATTTGTTAATTTAAGTGAATCAGTTAACACATTTTCATTGAAGTAAAAATAGTGTTTTTACACAAATAATATGTAAGGCTATGTTCACATGTAAGATATTGTGTAATATCCATAATCTTAAAAATGTGCTTGTTTTATCGAGCTGAACATGCCCCCACATTCATTATGTAAACCGACAGTATCACTGCCCCCGATCTGAACTTTTTAACTCATGTTTTTTTGCTCCTAGATCCTCCCACTCTATATGAAACATACGTTTAACATTTAAGGCATTTAGTGAGTGCATTTATTCAGAGAACCTATACAAAAGCTTTACATGTGAATCAGCTTTACGTTTGCTCTGTCTATCAGTACCAGGACTAAATATGTTTCTTTATAGCCTACGTCTAAACTCGGACATATCTCAGAGTAACCACGGAGCATTTAATAGCTTAATGTGAACAAAAGAAAATGGCTTCTGCCTGTATTCAGCACAACTCTATTATTAAGGGTCTGGTGTAAAAGCAGCAGTTAAAATGTCATACTACAAATAGGTGTTGTGGATTGTGCACTAAACAGCAAGCATTTCATGAGAACAATCAAAGACTGCCAACCACGAACAACACAGCAATATGAGGGCCGCTAAACTGCCTTTAATAGGGCTATTTAGTACCAGTTTATGGCTTCTCCTCAATATCCAGCAGAGCCATGAAAGCCACAGAACTTACATTTCAAAAGGATTTATGCTTTAAGATTTCAAATGTCCTATTAATAAATAAAAAAATAGCTACATCTGAAAGCGTTTATTTCATAAAACGTTAAAATATGCTATAACTAATGAATTACTAGTGTGTCACAGACACTCATTCTTGAGCCCTAATTCGGACAGGACTAGTTTAACATGGAGAGGTGGGGTAAATTAATTACCTGAGCTTCTCTGTGATTTTAGTCCTGTCCGAATGTGCACCTCAGTGATCATTACAGACAATGGGCCCTATCTTGCACCCAGCGCAATTGACTTTGTACACCGACGCATTCCTATTTTGCACCTGCGCACAGCAGACTTTTCCCTCCACAGACACACGTCGGTAAATTAGGGAATGAACTTGCGCTCGCGGGGGCGGTTCAGCGCAAAGAGGAGGCGTGTTCCGGCGCAAAAGTTCCCTGGTGCTATTTTCCAGTTTTAGAAAGCAATTCCGCCACTGACCAGGAAAAACCCAGTCTAAAGACAGTGGCGCGTTAGTCATATGCTATTTTAAGGGCGCGTACTTGGCCATAATGTAGCGTGTTAACACGTATACACTTTGATTCTCTAATATAAACAGACGCAGCAGTTTTCATTTTTGCAAATCATACATTATTACAAGGACAAATATTAACACACGAGGGAAATCATTGTGTCCGTGAAGATGTGAAAAAAATTTATCTAGATAAAAGTTTTACGGCCCTGATGAGAACGTCGGTCTCCTCGGCTGTGAATGCTCCTGGTGTGCGCCTGGCAAATCCGCCGTTATAATAGCAATCCGCGTTGGAACAAGCGCGCCTGCTCATAAAGGGAATGTGAGAGGACGCTCTGATTGGTTTATTTCACGTTACGCCCAAACCACACCTATGAATAATGAAGCTACTTCAGACCAACCCCTTTTAGACCCCGAAAATAGCAATAGCGCCGGGATCCGCCCACAAACTTTGACACTTGCGTTTCAGATCGTTAAAATAGGGCCCAATGTCAGTATAGATTACGCCAACATTTACCTTCAGAAAAAGGTCCAGCAAAATTACCCCAGGTAACTCTAATACTGTGCTAATAGACCCGCTGTAAATATATTATAGCCTACGTAAATATTTCATAATTTCCTGTTTAAAAGTAGCTTACCGCGGTTTTTCAAGTATGGAGATGCTTGAAAAAACATTCAGTTGCATTCTAGGTGGTGGGATCGTGTTTTCCACACACCATTAAGATCAGAAAGAAGATCGAAAGCACTTGTTAGAGGCACGTAACATCTTTTAGCATTAGGTAAGTGCCTATTACCAACACAATCCAATCTGAAGTTAATTAATACATCGTTCAACCGGACATAACTGTTTTATATATATAAATATAGGTTATATGTGTTTGCGCACATAATAATGTACCCACATGATGACAGGAGTGACGGCGATGCGTACATCTCCCACTTACTCTCCCACTTCTGCTGGTTTTACTGAGATATCTTTGGCCATTCATATTATAGATGTCCTGTGGTAAAATTACATTACTCCATCTACCCTTGTAAAGTTAATCCAGTCCGAATAGGGCTAAAGTTTCATTATCATGGACTTTTAGGTTGTTTTCACGTTTCCTGTCTTCCTTTGTTCAGTTTTCCCGCCACTCTTTAGCTATCATGTTAACAGATATGTTTTCAGTTCAGCTGTGGGTCATTAATTACCCTCGTTTTCCTTGCTATTTAAGTTACTGTGTTTGTATCAACCATTGTCTGGTCACGTTTACGCATATCAGGTTGGTTTCATTTGATGATCTTGTTTTGTATTACCTTCTGAGTGGATTATTAAAGACATTATACCTTAGTTCATTGTGTTTCCTGCAACCGTTGGTGACAGTGTCAGAAAAAAAAAAGATAATCTCGTGAAAACTGCTGAATAAAATTTGACACACAATTTTGACCCCATATTGTTTGGGGTTAAAAGAAGTGATTTCAGCGAGGTTCATTTTAGCAGCACATGTTTTAAGTAAAGTTTTGTTTACAGTAGAGAGAAACACTCAGGCATGGATAAAATCTTTCATAACAGTTGATCACTAAAACTCTAAAGTCTTAAGACTAGACTACCTCCTTTTTAATCCTTTTTTTTTACACCAAGCTTCTTCAGTTTCTCATTTTTGCAGATATTCAAATTAGCCTGGCATCATACCAAACCCCTGGTGTGAAAAAGGTCTGCTAAAGCTCTTTGTGTGGATCCAGTCAAATGTTGGACACAGATCTATACAGGCACGTTTCTTCGTGTTTCTCCACAACGGCCGTCTTGAAATGCAGCGGTGCAGTCTATCTCTAACTCACACACTCACTAGTAATTAAACACCTCAATGAACAGATTAAGAGTTTCCCCATTTGGAAATTTCATTACCATTGCTGTAATTGGATTCCAAATTTAATTAGCACTCCTCTGCGAAACAGCAGGTGATGTTGTGGAGGCAGTCAAAGCTGTCCAAGTACAGAGAGGTCACTGAAAGAGTTTGGCCACTGCCATTGCAGAGAATGTGCCATGTTACACCTGAGCTGATCATTTCTGACCTGTTGCTCATAGAGGTGTACAAGCATGTATGGTGATGGTACACCCCCATACTTAAAGGAAACATATAAGGAATTATTTAATATGCATTATATCATGCGTTCAGAGCTTTAAGTTACGGTTCTCATCCTCATGGTCGTAACTGTAATTCATTTTAGCTTTAAAGGGGAACTTGGCAACTCCAACTAGCCATTTCTTCGCTGATTTTCACTTTTGTTGTCGGATATTTTCTCAAGGAGCTCCCCCTACAGCTGTGGGGCGTATATTTCACAACACTGTTGTAAAAAAAAATCACTCTTCTCCCCCTTTCTACTGCTGCTCATGTGCATTTGTTATTATCGGAGCCGGCCAACTTTATCGTGTGGAGCTGTCTACCGAGGTGGGTAATACATCACACACAGTATCATAGAACATGCGTTTATGTCGAATTGCCGTAAAAGCAGTTTGTGTTTCTCGCTTGTTCTTGCTTCTCACGAGACTTCCTGTTTCCAACTTACCGGGACGTTAGTCCCCATGTTGCAAGGTTGGTTTTCTGCCTGGGAACGCTAAGGGGAGGGGGGGAAAGTCACCATTTTCACCAGAACAGGTTATTCAACCATCCAAATGATTTCTAAACAGTTTTATTAAGTTTAAAAATTGTTGCCAAGTTCCCCTTTAACAAATGCCACAATTACAAGAAATATGGTAATTTTGTTAAGGTATAATCAAGAGCTTTAAAGTCTGAACCTTCATGAATTATGGACCAATCTTTCTCTAAAATGTGTTATTTTCTAATAATGATTGATAGGGAAAACC
The DNA here is from genome assembly GCF_949152265.1 of Phoxinus phoxinus. NCBI lineage: Eukaryota > Metazoa > Chordata > Actinopteri > Cypriniformes > Leuciscidae > Phoxinus > Phoxinus phoxinus. Next base: position 23,710,794 of record NC_136882.1, on the reverse strand, counting down.
TGTCTTTCTGATATCCAAAAATATTACATAAATCATTAAGAGCCTGATGAAATGAAAATATCTGTTCAGAATAGGAAATAAGCATATTCAATAGAAGAAAATGTAAAACTTCCTATGGCACTTTGAAGTAGAAAAGCCATATTTTTCATTAATCTCTATGTATGTAGCCTATGTATATAAATAATAATCAAAAATGTACATTGTGGGTTGCAAAAAGGTTGAATAGCTGTCAAAGAAGAAGCTTGAAAAACAGTTGAATTACATCATCTACCAGCAGGGGCTAACTGGACCTATGCTAACCACCCCTTGGTCTTGGCTCAGTCAACCCTAATTTGATGGGATGTCCTTTATTTCCAATGAACATTCTAAGGATTTCCCAAGAAATATCTCAATGACTTGTTATTACTATTGAGTGCCAGGAGTATTTTACAAAGAAAACCCCTCTAGAAAACCATATATATTGGTGGTGGTCCACTGGCCCTCTGTGATCAGGGTAATGCATTAAATCTACAACATATGATGAAACGTTGTCAAAGTAAATCCAACACACACTGAGGCAGGATGACAGAGATAAAATAACTATCGGCTTCACTTTATTTTGATGGTCGCTTTAACACATTTTGTTTACTATAAGTAACGTTGCACCTACATGTCTAACTCTCAACAGAGTGTTAGTAGAGTGCCAGCGTTATGTCTGCTCTTTGTAAGTCTGTTGTCCAAGTAAAAAAAAAAAGATCATGTAAAATGTAATTTTACAAATTGCCTAAACTGACAATTTTGCACAAACATTTGTGACATGACCACTCATAACAAAAGACACATGGCGCTTTACAATTCTCTACACACTCAGACCTCAACACATGGTACATAATACAAGAGGACAAGGATGACAATCAAATAGGTGGTCATAGAGGAACAAATACATCTTGACATCACAAGACAAGAAGTTAATAACTTGACATCGACCATCACGGTCCCACTTTATATTAAGTGGCCCTAATACCTGTGAACTTACATGGTAACTACATGTGTACATAGTATGTAACTACAGTGTAAGTACACATTAGTACATAGTATCTACAGCTGTAACATTTGCGTAACTACACATATGTAACAACCCTCAGAATGGTATGTGTAAGTACAAATGTGTAACAGGACATTGGTAACAAATTTTTTTCACTTCAGTAAGTACGTCATGTGTAACAGTAATTATGTAACTACATTTTGTAACAACAATATGTAGCCTATTTGTTGTTGAACTTCCACATGCAGTTTTAGATACTGCAGTTACAAGTTGGAATACATGTATTTATGACTGGCAGGACTAATGTTGAATTACAACTAAAGTTTCACCTTGTGATACCAGTGTTACATGGTAACTCCTCAGGAACTGTCCACTTAATATAAAGTGTAATTGTTAAGGTAATTGTTGTGTACATCAGTGTCGTTACATGATAATTCCATAGGAACTGTCCACTTGTTGGAAATTAAATACATTTATACCCAAACTGGTAACTGCAGTATCTAAGACTGCATGTGGAATTGGAACAACAAATAGGCTACATATTGTTGATACAAAATGTAGTTACACATGTGTACTTACTAATGTGAAAAAAAGTGTTGTTACCAATGTCCTGTTACACATTTGTACTTACACATACCATTACGTGGGTTGTTACATACGTGTAGTTACTCTAATAATACAGTTGTAGATACTATGTACTAATGTGTACTTACACTGTAGTTACATACTATGTACACATGTAGTTACCATGTAAGTTCACAGGTATTAGGGCCACTTAATATAAAGTGGGACCAAAATCACAACTACAATGTTAAAAAAAACTGTCAAACAGACAAACAATGCATCCATATAATTTATTCATGCACCAGTGTATGCGGGGTAAATAAGACTAACCAAATAACCAATAATTTCAATTTCAATCTCTAAATATTTTTTTTTTAGGAATTTTAGAGATTGACACTCATAATTTCAACTTATTCTGTTTCTCACATTACTTTGGATCTACACTTTACGGTCAAACTCAGCAATCACTGGTTGAGAGATTTGTCTAGTTTTTTTTTTTAGATGTCATTATCTTCTTAGACCTGTGTGAATTTCACACAAGCTGCAAACGAATGAAGAGTGCTATTGATCAGACAGGCTCATTTTTACAGGCCCTGGAGGTGTGAGCTGAAAATCACCAGGGATATCAATGAAAGCCCCAGCAAATGACATGAAGATAAAAACGTGAACACACAGAATCAGTGAGTGAAAACATGAGAAACAACAGTCATTCTGAGCTGTTCCACAGTCCTGTACTGTATGAGGGGAATTCACTGAGAACACATAAGCCCCTTTCACACAGAGATTCCGGAAAATACACGGATAAAGTGACCCGGGATTTGACCCGGGTTCGTTTGAAAATGGTTCATTCACACTGCCAGTGATTTGCCGGAATCAGAGAGCGCGTTCACACACAACCCGGGTATGTCCCGGATAGACGCGTGACGTTATGATGTGACGTATAAGGTGGCGAACGATCTCAGCTTCGGCGCGGATTGCAAGGAGCTCTCGGGTCTCTGCTTCAGTCCAGTTTGCAGACATATTTTCGTTCTTTCTTGTATCGATGACGAACACAAACTTTCTTCTAACAGAGTAACACGATAACTACGTCATTGCGAAGGCTCGTGCATCATCACTACGACACACCCCTTACGGCATTTGTCCTGGCTTTTGTTCACACAGCGCGCGTTCCGGGTCTGAACACGGCAATGTTACTAGGTCCCCAACCCGGCATCGATCCCGGCATTAAACCCGGGTCGTGTTTGCGTTCACACAGAAGGCGTTCCGGCAATTTGCCGGCAATTTGCCGGGTTCAAAGTGCTGTGTGAATGGGGCTATAGAACCGTGTACTTTGTAGTCCTAAAACCCTAAATAAATTAGAATTTGTCGTTTTAGGTTTCAGAAGGGTGCTCTTTTGTGAGTGATATATGCCTCGATATACGCCCTCCACAGCAGACTTCTACCCGACAGTCAAAGCAGCAGTAAGTTATGAAAGTGTGGACTCACAGAGAGCCTAACAACTAGGGGTTGAACGACTTCAGATTTTTTGAAGTAGACTGTTATGACTTCAAAGTCGAGTCGACGTCGACTAGTCACTGACGTCATTCACAAAAACACAGGAGATGGGACTGCTTTGCAACATGCCACAATTTGCAATTTATTATCAGAAAATGATACAGATGCTGACACAGCTCATAATATGTTGCAACTTAACGGTAACAATGCAACAATAACTACCGTTTTAGTGCAAAACAAAATTATTGATGCATTATGTTGGCATAACAATGCCATTTACGCAAGATAGGCTGTAAGCCTACTCAATGTCACAGCCCTGCTCATTCACAGTTTTTACTTTTCGATCATGGTTTGCATGTTTAGTGAAGTTTCTAATTGACCGTTCGCCAAGACCTGCTCCCTTTAGTTACTGTTGCTATGTCCGACGCAGTGAAATATACATCGCGGAGCACAAAGGACACTGACAGAAATGGCAGATTCTGCAGATGGTGGATTAAGACTGATCAGTTCGCCTGTCAATCAAACTCCATGCGAAGGGTCAACTGACTGCTGTCGAGATGATTTGCACTCCTCACCTAACGTTAGCGGATGCCTTTTCAGATGAGTGTGCATTGCACTTGTACTTTTGTTGTACTTCAGGACAGACTTACTTTGCAAGTGACATTTTTACAAGCTTCATCTTTAGTGAAGTATTTCCACACACTTGATGGTGACAATCATACTGTCACATGATCAACGCGACTAGTCGACGTCAAGTTTAAAGGGTAACTAAACCCCTGGTCAGAGCCTGACTCCACCCACTGGCAATATTTAAAAAATGCTGGAAAAGTGGGCAGAGCCCAGTGGGGTGTGTGGTGTGTGTGGGGGGTGTGTGTGGTGTGTGTGTGTGTGGGGGGGGGGGGGGGGGGGGGTGCACCTGAGACGTATCTCTCTGTAGGCAAGGGCGTGGTTAGCTGGTACTCTACCACAACTGCCAATAGGAAAATTCAACTGCAGTAGCCACCGTTCAACCTGAAGAGGGCAGCACTCCGACGTTTTTACACCATATATTGTAGAAATAAAACACTTTATACCCAAATGTCAAAAAAAATTACTTGAATCAATGAACAGCATTAACAAAGCCCCAGTCTTACATATCATTAACTAAAAAAAGTTGTTTTAGGGTTTAGTTACCCTTTAAAGCGTAACGGCATTGCATTAAGGTCGACTAGTCGGTTCAACCCCTACTATCAACTCTGAAATGCTATCCCCGCAGACCTCTAGGAAGCAGAGGCCGCAAAAGGATGACAGGCTTCACACAACCTAAGGCTCACATAGAGCCCAAACTCAGCACTACTGCCTGCTGAGTTCTGGGGACGGAGGCCGGAATATGGCGACTCTCTAAATTGAGAGGAGGCCTATCGCCGTTCTACGCTCTTAACAGCTTACCAAAGAGGATTCGCAAAGCCTAAAAACTCGGAAATGTTATCCCCGCAGAGCTCTAGGAAGCGGAGGCCGCAGAAGGATGACAGGCTTCACAAAACCTAACAACCCAGACACGCTATTCAGACGGAGCTCTACGTGAGCGGAGGCTTCATAAGAGAACGCAATAGCGAGATGACTAACGATGCTTCCTTCTGAAAGCAGTGGCCAAGAAGGCTCACATAGAGCCCAAACTCAGTACTTCTGCCTGCTGAGTTCTGGGGACGGAGGCCGGAATATGGCGACTCTCTAAAGTGAGAGGCGGCTGATCGGCATCCTACGCTCAGAACAGCTTACCAAGGAGGCTTCGCAAAGCCTAAAAACTGAGACCTGCTATGCAGGTGGAGCACTATGGAGCGGAGACCTGAGAAGAGTGACTTTCTATAACGAGAGGAGGCCTAACAATGCTCAACTACTATAAAGTCAGTAGCCAAGGAGGCTCACAGAGAGCCTAACTACTGCCTAGCTGAGCTCTGAGGACGGAGACCTCAGGATAACTCTCTAAACCGAGAGTCGGCCTAACAACGTCCTATGTTCAGGACAGCATACCAAGGAGGATTACAGAAAGCCTAACGACTCGATACTGCTGTCCAGGCGGAGCTCTGCTATTCACAGGGGGGCACTAATGTCCAGACAGATATGTTCTCCATAAAATCTGTCTCATGCCACCAAACAAGATCTAATCAGTCATTGGCGCAGGCATAACTTTCAATAATTCCGAATTGTTAGAATAATTACAATTACTACACTCTTCTGTCTCTAATTCCTCAGAATTAGATGCATGCATAGAACAATAGTATTTTTGTGCCAACAAGAGGAGCCAAAAAAAGGAAATTTCCTGTTTGACTCATCCCTGCTCTGCCTATAAGCCCCACACTCAATCCCGCCTCACCGTAAAGGCAGCCCCGGGACCCAAACTGCGGAGTGCAGGCACTCAACCCTCATCATTCAGGAGAGAGTCAAGCCCAGGTGGAACCAATTACTGCGGCTGCATTGCAAAAGTGAGCATTTAACCCCCTTGAGAGTCAAGCACACTAGTTCAAACGTCAGATTCTATCACTCTGAAAAGAATAATTCGAGAACAGACAAGAAAGCATCACTATGAGTGCCTTAAACTCCCTCGAGAGCCGAACACGCTGCTTACCTGTCTCTTGTAGGACTATAACTTTTCATTGAGAAAACCTCGCAATGTGCGCATTCATCTCCCTCAAGAGCTAAACGTGTGTGCTCCTCACTCATGTACAAACAAGTTTCCCGAAGACCGGGGGTGTAGCCAGAACTTTTTTTTCAGGGATGGCAAGGTAAGACCCAGTGATTTTATTGAGATGGCAAAAAAAGACTAAAGAAAAATCCTGCTTCAAATCTAGAAAAAAACACTTAACATGCATCTACTACTGTGATAATGTCTAGCCTGCAGGAATACCTTACAACAGGAATATAACACACATAAAATGGATTTCACGTAACTGCATCTCAAAACACTATGGTTTTACAATGGATCATCATTCCTATGTAATGATTGCATTTTTCCTGGCATAAATGATCTTCCATAGACAAGGAGTCTCCAACAAAAAAACTATCAATCCATACTGTAATCGGCATATCTTCTTGAGTACCCTATAACTGATCACAAGGCTTATAGTTGTCAGTAAACATCACAAAATAATGTTTAAAGTCTTTTAAAAGTTATTAAAAATCCCACAGCATGTCCATTTCCAATCCACTGCGCTACTTTTCTTTTCTTTTTCGATGTAAACATGCGCTTGAATTACATGTTTGACCATTGCGTTCGCATCTTGCTCTGCAATGTTTTGCTTATGCTTGTAAAGCAACTTCACCGAGCGCTCATTTTCAGCGTTGCAATGTCCACTTATTATCCCTGGGGCTTGTTATTTTTCCATATTTCCACCCGTGGCCCCTGCTGAAGACAAGAAAGAGAATGACATTTCACATGTGCCCTTTTATACTCACGGTAGCACCAGTAGTGACGTCATAGGCTGCCGCCTGCCAATGTCAAGTTCATTGTCGTGTTTGGACTCATGCTTCAGACACCGGTCATGCCGAGGCATTCCTATAGCACCCTCTAGGGGACGCAGCGTGAGTTCCCATTTGAAAGAGAACTGTTATTCTAAAAACCCTTTAGAAATTCCCAAGGGAATCCATGGTGAATAAGCCTCCCACTGATAGCGCTGTTTATTTTGCATGTGTATTCTGTGTTGTTTAACATGCCGTTTTTTAAATGAATTATGCAGATGTGCAGTTAATGGTAAAACCATATACACCACCAGTGTGTTTATGATTACAATACTAAATTAAAATATATAATAACAAATACCAGTTTGCAACATCAACAAACAGCAAAACAGACTATTTTTGAATAGCTAAAATATTCAAAAAAGTGGAAGTGGCTGAGACCAGAAGCCTTGCACGTTCAGATTAAAAATGGCCACGTCATTCTTATGTTAAAGGGGTATAAATACGTTCTTTCAAGGATAACATATTTATTAGGGATGGGCATTTTTGTCAATTTCGATTGGTCGGGGGAGGTGGCGGGGCGTGTCCATCATGGAGACAATGATATAATTTTAAGATCATCGTTTTTATGATTGATCGTCGCTGTCATGTTCGAGTACTCGAGTTATCGAGTACTGTGCCCATCCCTAATATTTATGTGCAGTACATCCAAACAGTAACTACAGATTTACTTTCTATTTTTATCTCATTTCAAGATGCATTTTTCAATAACACGCTTTGGTAAAAAATCCTAACCTTCCCAACTCAAAATTTTGTAGTGACTGGTCACATCTACATTTTTTAATTGTCCCAAATGAAATTCTGCAAATATAATTTGATCAATTTGCAGAATTTCACTTGGGCCAATTGAAAAATGTAGATGCGACCAGTCACTATAAAATTTTGAGTTGGGAAGGTTAGGACTTTTTACAGTGCAACAATATCCGGCCATAAGAATCAACGACAAAAAAGCGAACTTGTCAAGACCATGTTAAATATATATGTACTTCCTGTACAATATACCTTTTCCTTCACATTATCTGTTTTGTTCCTTCTGTAAACTGTTGCATTTACATGCTAATAGGTTCAGAGCCAAATAAGAAGTCAAAGGTTTAGCCAGGGTTTAGCCACAAATCCAGTTTGGCAGTTCAATCTCGAACCGTTCAAAACAATTCCAGCACTAACAAATTAAAAGAGGAAGTGACCTGTGCTCCTGCATTCAACTGAGAATGTCAAGTCAAGCCCGACTAGCTTATCACCGTAGCCAGACGAAAGGGAATGGACAGCAGATGACATTTATGAAAGATGTGCTTCATAAATCAAAGCTAACATAAACTACCAAACAGCATATCGTTGGCTGGTATTCAGTTAAATAGAAAGAAGTGAAGTCGAGTGCAACTGAATGACTCTAGCTGATCATTACCAATTTTACTGCTAGAAGAAGTGTTTTCGTAAGTTTGTTGGTTATAAATAAAATTATTACAGACAGTATGTCAGTATTCTAAGGGACTGGAGAATGACACTCAATAGTATGTGTTTACAGCAGTAAACAATACAGTGCCTGTAATTTACAGTTTGCCGTTCTCCCTGTCATGAAACTGTAGTCACATTTTTTGTAAGCCCATCATGATACGATGCTTCATGTCTCGTCTTTGAAGCATAATTAATTAGAGGAAGCCACGCAGTGGTTAATTAAATTTTCAATCCATTTCATGTAACAGGCACATTGTTTGCATGCCCAGCAGTTCTACGTCACTCAAAGCGGTGCTCGATCAAAGGGAGGCTCACTTTGAGCAAAGTGACAGATGAGTTTCAGTGAGTAGCAGCAGGAGGGAAGCCCATCACCATCAGCACTTTTAAAGCAAGTTTCTCGCACAGTATTATATTAACACTAATTATTACATGAGATACATGACATGAGATAAAACATGTCCCACAACTTTAGCTATCATCCGTTTTGAACAAATAAAATCAACATAGAAATCTATCATCATTTGTTCTTAACACAAATGTAATTTTTTTTAGTAATGACAATAGATTGCTCACTATCTCTAAAAGTACCTGTCCTTGAACTCAATACTTCATATAGATTAAAATATATATGCTACTGTTCAAAAGATTAGGGTCAGTAAGATTTTGTGAAAGTTTTGGAAAGTGGCCTCCTGAACTGCCAAGTGCATTTGTTTGATCAATAATCCATTAAAAACTGTAATATAGTGATATATTACTACTATTTTAAATTGTAGTAATATATCACTATATTACAGTTTTTAATGGCCGAATATATTTTAAAATGTAATTTATTCCTGAGATGGCAAAGCTGAATTTTCAGTATTCTTGAGCGTCACGTGATCCTTCAGAAATCATTTAAATATGCTGATTTTTTTTATTATCAATGTTGTGCTACCTAATATTTTAAGGGGAAAAGATTTTTAAAGACCTTTATTTAAAGTAAAAATCATCTGTAACATTATAGATGTAGGGCTGTAGGGATATAGGGAGACTATTGCACTTAGTTTAAACGCTATGCAAAATCTTATTATGTTTTCAACACTGTATACACGGGTTTCTGTGCAACGTCATCACATAGATGCGCGCGCATCTAAGAGGCAGAAAGCAACACTCTTTACGGCTATATCTAGCAGAAGCAGAGATGACACGGAGCTGTTGTGCTGTAAACTAACCTAAATAAATAGAGTATGTCAGGTTTTTGATTCGCAAACTTAGTTGGACAATTTCATACTAGTCAACTAACTAACGTTTTACATAATGTTATATTAATATGCAAATGAAACACAGGCAAACAGATCCAACTCTGAAATTGCAGTTTATTATTGAGTCAACAAGAATTTACAAACAATGCGAAATCTACGTTAATTACAATGTTCTTTTACAGAACTCGGCATAACATATAGCGGTCTTGCCTCTAGGATGCGTGCGCATCCGGTATTGTTTGTATACAAGAAACCTGTATATAATATATCTAACAGTGGTGACCATTCAAGTGCTGAAAATCAATTTGAAATCACTGTTATTACACAAAATGAATGCTAAATTTGCTGATTTTTACAATAAAATTTGACATGACAGTACACTACTTTAGTATGCATAAGTGACAGCATGAAAATTCTGCCCAAATAAAGCACCAAACAAAGTTCCTAATAAGTTGTGCTAAAGTTTATATAAATTAAAATCTTCTCAGCAACAGTCCTAAAAGCTTTTGTTAGCACTCTTTCTTGATTTTTTTTATCTTATTCCTGAAAAAGTGGCTTTGCTTTCAAGAGTTCATATCAGCCAGACAGGCTCGGTGAGGATCTTAATTTTACACGGAACGTGAGTGAGACAGCTTCACTATAGGGGAGCATTCACATTAGTACACATTAGCCGGCATGCTAATCGCTGTTCTGGTAGGTGGGAGGTCGAGAGTCCAGGAGATGAACTGGAGGCTTAGCTCCCCTGCTAATGCACGCTAATGCAGGCTAATGTGCTGGGGAGATGTAATTGGGCTCCAGCAGTGAGAGCTCTGTGGGCGTGTGTCCTCTCACCGAGGGATGCGATTTATAAGACTTGTCCACCCAACTAAAAATGTGTCTGTTTATGTGATTATGTAATATCGAACGATTAGCAGGAGACAAAAGCAGAAAAATTTGATATGTAGATCAACCTGAACTTCTGTGCATTAGCTTGTATAAAAGTGTGCCACCCCAGGGGACGGGTGTTAAAGCTCTGTTTCATGAATAGAAACATCCCACATATTCAAATCAGCCATTCGTTTTTTCCAGCACTTTCTTTATCCATCCATTCGGCAAAGCACAGAAATCCACAACAAATCTACACAATACTCTTTAGAAGAAAAATTCCTGCAATTTTTTGTAAAAGGTTGCAAAATCGCATTCTTCCCAACAACATAGTAGGGGTGTAACTGTTCTATGTAAAAAAAATAGAGTGCCATATGCTCTAAAATGACCAGTCATTTACACTGTCATCTCCCATGTGTTGATAGTGCGTGTCTGGGTGAGACCTGAACAGCAAACATTGCCATCTGCGTTTAAACTTTAAGCCTTGCCAATTTAAACATTCAAGCATAAGAAAATGCGTGTGTGCACTGAACCGCGCACACGGTAAACCGCGTCTCAGACAGTGCGCAAATATTAGGTTCTCTTTCAAGTCTTGTACTTGAACGGACAAATTCACACAAAAATCATCAATATGCCATCTTGCTAAGTATCCTAGCAAACATAGTAGACAGGGCTGTAAACGATTAATCGCGATTAATCGAATCCAAAATAAAAGTTTGTGTTTACATAATATATGTGTGTGTATTGTGTATAATTATTTTGTATATATAAATACACACACATGCATGTATATATTTAAGAAAAATGTGTTATTTATATATAAAATGGTTATATTTATATATAATATAAATCATATAAAAATATATATGCAGTATATAAATGCAAATATTTCTCAAATATATACATACATGTGTGTGTATTTATATATACAAAATAATTATACACAATACACACACATATATTATGTAAACACAAACTTTTATTTTGGATTCGATTAATCGTGATTAATCGTTTACAGCCCTAATAGTAGATGAGTGAATGTAAACAGTTGAGAAAAACAACGCATGTGTATCAGTATTTGTGTACTGGATCTGTGCATTATGTCTTAAAGTGACAGCAGCCTAATATTCCTGCTGTCTGTGTTTTTAATGCTAATCAAACAACAAAAAACAATGGAATCGCACACAACTCTTGACTGAATAACTTTTGTAACTTTAATAATGATTCATCTCTATTTAATCTAAACAGTGACGACGAGTATATACAATGTTGTTCTACATTTGATTACATTTCTGTATAGACACTGGAAAAGCACTGTTTATTTTATTTGTATCTTTGCTCTCTTTTATTTATTTGAGCTTGTACTATAGTTTGATTATTTGTTCTTATTTTCTTTATTTTAATTTGACAGTAGTCCTTTTTATCTCTAAACATAGCACATAACGAACCGTTCTGAAGCACCCCTATTATAGTGACAAAAGTAGTATGTCCTGATTCACAGCACTCATAAAAGAGTAGGTAAAAAGTAGCCGGAAAACCTACTACTTCCGGCAAGATTCAGAAGTGTGCATACTTTACTATCCCGTGAGGCCACATGAGAGGATTTGTGAATGTCAGTGAAGCAAAGTAACTGACGCTGGTAGGTCACGTGATGATATAGCAAATGTAGTATGTCTAGATTACATTTATACTACACACATTCATACTAGAACATACTTTTTTAGTGGTTGGAAAGTAATTACTTATTCAAAATAAGTACCTACTCAAGAGAGTATGTGATTTAGGACGCAACCTATGATTATTCAATTAAGCTACAGGGTATAAGTCAAGCAGCAAATTATCATTTCATTACTTGCTTAATGACAGTCCTAACCTGCGTTTCAACCTACCGACTCTCGGGCCTTAATCTTTAAGCTGCTGCAGGACCGAGACGGCTGGAATGTCTGCTATCCATTTTACTTTGTAATGCTTTTTTTTCCAAAATCTTGAAATAGGGTACACATCTTTGGTCATTCTAGAACAGACTCAGTTAAAGCTTTAGAAGAGACAGATTTATATGCTTTTAAAACGTAGGAGCTCCAATTTCCTCTTTAAAAAGCCTCCCAGCTTTGCTGTGGGTAGATCAGAGACATTGTAATTCTCAAATGTCCTGTCAAGGTATTTATTTACTTATAGGTGCCCACTAAAATGATGGTATGCATAAAGGACAGTTCACACAGAGTGTGTGTTTTTGAATCCACTTGCGCAGGGCCGCTGCTGGCCAAATGTGCCCTAAACAGAATTGTGTTGTTGTACTTTAAAGGGGTCATGACAGGTTTTTTTTTATTTTATTATTATGTTCCCTTAGGTGCAATTATAGTATTACTATAGTTTTTTTTACAAAAAACTTTTAAAATGTAGTGATTTATGACCTTTTCCCACCCTGTTTCTCATCCTCTGATTCAAACAGTCTGTTTTGGGGGTGTTTCCCCTTTAAGAGTTCAGTGTTAACGCCCACTGTTATGATTGGCTAACGTCAGTGCCTATGCATCAATTATTAACGCCCCAGCCAGAACCTGTGCGGATTCAGCGTATTTAAAAAGTAGTTTAAAGTTTTAAATACATTACTTACAGTTTGCGTCGTCGTTGTTGAGCCCAGAATAGTCGGCACGGACTTATCTTTGAGCAACAGTTTTCTGGCAAAGCCAGCATCATTTTGGGATTTGTTCTCAAAACAGTCATCCTTCAAATGTAAAGAACAAACGCTTAAACTAACACTGCCGTGACTGAGACGTCCGCAAAAAATAAAGTGCATCCATTTTTCCCTGACGACTGGATCTTTCGCAGCGTATTCAAAGATGTTGTTTGTCCACAGCCAGGAACAGCACATCTGCGTGGCATCGTAATTTTCCTGTACACAGACCCACTCGCTGTCCGTCGACTGAACACTTGTGAGGCGCGACAATGATACGAAATGAGCGTAGTTGCCTTGCGCTTTAAGCGTAGTTGTCTTTTGCCGGAGGCGGTCATATGCAAACGCTGGTACGTCACTTCGTACCATGACGTCACTTCTTACCATGGATCCAGAACGAGCTGTATTTAGAGCTTGATTAAATAAATGATTCGTTTATAATGGGGAGGACGTCTTAAGCTATGAAACTTGCAGGACGTTTTAATGGTACAAAGACCTCTTATATACCAAAAGATCAAGGTAAATTTGGTTTCTCATGTCATGACCCCTTTAAAATAACTTAATGCATATTAACAATGAGGCAATACCAATTGATTTAAAGAAAGTATCAAAAGCAAGTAATTTTATGTTGTTGTTTTTTTAACAACACTGTTCAAATACATGATGTATATAATATAAACAATCAATTTATGTAGGCTACATGATGTATTATAACATTAACAAATGCCTGCAGAGGGCGCCAACGTCTTGGGGAGTGATGTTGTTCCACTTTACAGCATCAATTCCTTGTTTTTGGACAATCAGCATATAATTAAACTATTCTTAATCCTTGCTATTTGTCCAGTTCTTGCGATAGAAATGCTACAGCCACTGCCATTTCTTGAACAAGAGCATGTGGACATCAAAACATGCAAACTCATAGTGTGGTTTAAACTTTTATTTTGAAATCGCAGTGAACATCAATTTGCATACCTAGAAACATGTATTCTCCTGTGTTCGCATAGGTTTATGATAGCACTTTGCTATGCTACATCGTGATTTTAATAAATCGCACAGCCTTAGAAAACTGTAATGCAGTTCATGGATTGTCTGTGGAATGCTCCACTTCGAGTATTGACAGCCCTACCAATATTACCGGTTCAAAACGCAATCCAAAGCGCATTAAAATAATTAAAACGATGTAACATAAATTGCATTAGTATCAAATCAGGCAGGTGTGTCGCTGGGGGCGGTCAAATTATTAATGCAACGTTAAACACGTATAATCTCTCTCACTCATCATCTTCAATACCCAAAACCTTCACATGTTTGTGAACTGAACATACCTCCTAAAAGTGATGCAGGGGATTCATATTGTTTTATCTTTTCTTTCTTTTTGCTTCACAGGCAGCGCCAGACTGCTGTTGTCTTTTCCCCATAGACGCTTTTCCCGGGCAGGTGTCGCCATAGACAGTCAGCCAGCCGCAAATACATGAGTTGGGGGCGGGGCCGTTTGCGGAAATGGCTTGTCGCGTGCTTACCCGGTGCTTACAGCGTTCACAATAAAATGCATTATGTAACGTCTCGCACATGATATGATGTTTTAAAAGGAAGCACTCAAATAAAAAAAATAAAAATAAAAAATAAACCTAAAAAAAAGTTTCTCTAGTTGCATTTTAATTTTATTCCATTGCCCTGCGTTTTTTAAAAACAAAAATACAATGTGTTTTTGGCCCCTAAAGAGATCCAACAGTAGGATACTACTCTTGCTTGAGTGATAGTTTAATTTTTGAATTGCAAATACACTTGTAAAGCTTCAGTAAAAAATAAGTTCAACAAAACACACTCTTGCTGCAAGTAGTTCGTTATTGACTACCCCTCGCGTCAAAACTGTTCGTGAAAACCACCTTTTTACCAGGGAAGAGATTATTCCCGCCGAATCACGCCGGTGATGCTGGCAAGATTCTTGAGGTAAGACGTAGGCCTACTTGAATTCATATTTTTACTTAGGCCTATGTTTATTTACAAAAACAATATTTCTTGCTACTGTTATTTTAACACTGGTTTAAAAGCTAGGTTACGATGAGATTTTGAGGGCAAAAAAACTTCCATTGTCAATAGAGTAACGTTAGCTGAAGCATGGCTAAACCAAGCAGCTTTATTTTGATCAACGCTGTGAATTTGCATGGAAAACCCGATTTAAAATCGACATAATTTTTTCCACTTTCACACGAAATTCCCGATAATGAAGAGACCTTTATAAATAATGGATTTTGCACAATTTTTTTTGCCAAGCAATGGTAAACGTTAACTTACCTGTAAGGTGTATTAAAAATGGTCTACTCTTTATTGATTTGATTATGTCTAAAATTTAGCCGTAGTGGATTTGAAAGTTTGCTGAAATGATTAGCAATAGGCCTATGTGATAAGTGCTCTTGAGCCACTGGTGCTGTGCAGGCTAGGTAAGTTAGCATACAATATACATTTGCTAACTTTATATGAAATAAGTGACTTTTGCATCATGTCTAATATTTATTACACAGTAAATTAACCAATCAGAGGATGGACCATTTTCTTTGTTCAGTCTCACCAGAATTAGCCACCTTTTACGTACGAATTCGTCGCGAGATAGCATTGGATTTGTCATTTGCATGGCCGTTTCGACATAATCACACAAATCTCTGTCACAATAATTCCAGGTGTCTGTGAAAATATTGCCTATTGTCCAAAATGTAGTCTGTTGTTTAGGTTCCACAATATTGTATGTCTCTTTGTAAGGGTAACCATCCTCAAGGTCTGCCAGCTGCTGTAAGATCACACCGACCGACATATTTAGTTTGTTGAGGTATCAGTTGCTTGGCTAATGAGACCATATATAAGCATGGATTCTCTGGCTCCTGCTGGCTGCTCTGAGATAGATGATGTGCATTAGCTTTCCTGTGGTAAGAATAGAGAAATTTTCAGGGGGCCTGATGAAAAATTGCCCATTTGAAAGTGGGGCAGACAGTCTCTGCTCGGGAGACGGCGGGTTTGTCTGAGAGAGAGATTGTACAGTATGTGTGTGTGTGTGAGGGTGAGTGGGACTTTTCTTTTCGTGCTGGTTAATAAATTGCATGGCTATAATCAACATTTATATATATGTATGGATATGCAAGTGCGCTGCATGTGTGCAAGGCCTCAATTATTTGTTTTTATTGGACTTGTCTATATACATATATCATGTTGTACAGTTCTAATCGGGCCAGCATTGGCTTGCAGAAACCCAGAGATGAGATGGTGGAGAGTTTGTGTGTGATGGCAGCAGGTGTTTGTGTATATGAAGGTAATCAGGCTGGCTGACAGCTCTTACGCTGGGCCTGTATTAGGGCCCGCAGCCTCCAGCAAGCCAATATATTTCCCAGGTGGACCAGAAGGTCAATTTCAGGATAGTTGTGGTACAGACGGTAAGAACAGAGGAGAAACCTCGTTTGTCTTTCATTCTAGTAAAAGGGAAAACAAAGTAGCACACAAACAACACAGATAGATAGATAGATAGATAGATAGATAGATAGATAGATAGATAGATAGATAGATAGATACTAAGTAGCTGTTCTGTGGGAAAATAATCTGATATTTTTATACATTGAATTATGTAATCCAATGTCTGAAGCATATGATAGTCATACCTACATACTAATTCACAGACAGTGCTCTCCAGTGGGTCATAGTAGTCAAAATGTGAACTGAATCCTTACAGATTTAGACTTATTACAATACTGAGAAAGATATACTCCAGACCCTCTTTTAATTAGTTCTATGAGTTCATCTCTGAACAGTTTCGGCTATTGAAGCAGTAATTACTGCATTTATAAGTATGAATCTTACTCGCTCTGAAGTCTGACAGAATCACAATCAGTTCTAGCCAATCCAATCTCTTGCATTTGGAGAGCGCTGTAGTTTTCAGCTCCAGATTTGTGTGCTGTTTTTAGCCCTGATTGGTGTACATTTCCATCATCAAAGATCCTTAGCCAAAGCCAGAATCAAAGCCGTGTGGATTAACAAAGCTGGAAATCTGCATTCAAAGTCAAAAATCTTTCAATGAGATGATCCACACACATTTTTGGCATCTGGCTTTCTTGCATCTGCCAGATTGGCTCAATGCACCCCTGGAAATCTGATGTAGGATCAAAAGAGGTGGGGGCTTTAGAGAGTTTGTGTTGCTCTGGGCAAGAGGCTGATAATGCCACTCTCTTCTGGATCCCTGGTGTAATGGCTGTAAAATAGCTTCTTGAGCACATTTGCGGAAATCGTTTTACTCATCAAGTGGTCCCTTGAATAATAATGGCCTCTTGTCTAATAATTCACATTAGCACGCATGGTGTTAATGTGTCTAACAGTTTTGTCTCCTTATAAGTATAAAAATTGGTAAGAATAAATACCTGAATTCTTTATAGAATTGACACACACTTAAAGTATTATATCTGAGTTTATATGCTTTCCACATCGATTCCCTCTGTGAAATAATTTCTCTGTTGCTTGCTGAGCTCTTCTCGTGCACTAGTTTGAGAAACTCTTTCCCTGTCATCCATATTCGCCATGCTAGGTGCCTCAGAAAGGACCCCTTTGATATACTCAGGCGCTTGTAGGGCAGCTCTCCAGCTGGCATTTGGGCCGGAAAAGATGAATGCCTCCCCACCTGGGCTGCACGCCTAATCCGTCTCCTTCATCCTGAGGAGAAGGAATAAGGAATCGGGGTGATAGCAAAAAAGAGATGGTAAAGAATGTAGGAAAAGAAAGATGTGGGATGAGAATAGAGAGATAATGATATGTAGTGCAGATGTTCTCAGCTGGTTTTTCTTGAGAATTCGACTACATTACACATTATGGCAACCAAAATTCATTGTTTAAAAGTCAACACTGAGATGCATTAATATTTCCTTTTTTTTTTTTTTTTACTATTTTATGTTTTATTATTACTTACATTTGATTATTTTTCATATTTAATATTGTTTTCTAATTTTACAGCCTTTGATGTCAAAGGTCTTCTCAACCTTTCAAAGGTCTTGAGGTCTTCTCGTCCTTTTTAAAATTGATAGTCCATTTATTTACTAAATACACATGATTATTGGTTACCTTTTATCATTTATTTCTCTCTTTCATAGTGGGAAAATTACATTCACACTTGGAAAATTACATTCACACTTAAAAAAAGGACAAAAACGTTTAAAGCGGTGGTAAAATGCCATTTTCACAAGATGTAAAATAAATCTCTGATGTCTACAGAGTGTGTGAAGTTTTGAGCACAAAACACCCCACAGATATTTTTATAAAGCATGTTAAAGTTGTCACTTTTTTAGGGTTTTCAAAAACGCACCGTTTTGTGCCTGGCCCTTTAAATGCAAAAGAGCTGCTGCAGAGGGCGGGGTTTCAAGAGCTTGTGTGTTAGCAGCTGCGATTACCTCACGCAGACACACTAAAATGACAGAAACTGTTCTGTCTTTAATGTTAAATGGAGTCAGACAAAGATGGAGAGACTCAAGAAGAAGTGACAACATGTTGAATGCAACAGGACGTCTCTGAATGGTTAGTTGATTTATTTATGTTGCTGATGTGGAGTTAACTATCTTCAATTAGCATATTCTGTCATTATAATCTATCAATCGCTCGTATAGGAACTGTTGCGAGATGCACACAGAGTGACTTTCTATTGCATGTGAAAAGATGGATGCTACAGTTTGGGCTGACTCACAAATGTACTCTTATACAACATCTTTTCCTCTTCTCAACATGGACTGTGTCTTCCCTAAAATGATGGTTTATGTACATTTTAAGGGTTTCTGATGTCACTAACCCAGGAGGAATGTCGTGTAGTCACTACCAGCCTTTGTTGTAGTCCTTTTCTTTAAAGCAAATATCTTCCTTTGCTTTGAACTTTGAGCGTTGTAACTTTGGAGATGTTGTTTATGCTCAAACAGCAACATTACACACTAACTAAAGTTAGAAAATTGAAATCATACTTTACCATCCCTTTAATTGCTTAAGGCATTATAAATGAGTCTTTGTCTTATTTCAGACAGATCCTCTTATCCAGTAACCTATGACCTAAATTTGTAAGATTAATAATTAAACGTTGCATTACACCCATAAAAGAGCTAGAAATGTACTGGGCTATTAGCTTCAACTAGTGTCATTAGCAAATGAATTGTGCATGACTTGAATTTATATTTCATCTAAATAAAGAAATGGTAAATACATGGATTCAAACTGCTCTTTATAAAGCTTCATATTAAATAAATGTGGAATATTTAAAAAAATTAGCACGTAAATATGTGCTCAGAATTTGATTATCTGGTTCCACTTTTTAACATTAACTGGATTGTTTAAACTGCAGAGTATCTTAAGCTTGTCTAAATAACTTATATATTGACCCATTTTGTACCATTAGAAAAATTCTAAATGCTGTATTAATTTATACATAAAACAACACGTCTTGATTAAATCCGCCACACTGTCTGTTCATAACTTAGTGTTCATCACTATAGTTTCAGTATCTCTCTAAAGAAAAAGAAAAAAAACAAATAGTTTAGATAAAAGTAAGCCTGAAAAGGCACAGACATGACTGACCCAGAGCCAATGTAATCAATAGCACTCTTTAGTAGCAGATTTAGATTATGTGTGTGTGACCTTTAATTTTCATTGACAGGATATGATTATGTTCTTATATACACTAAGAACCTTGAAGGTGCCTATTGAATAAAAGGCACCTTCAAGGGCAGCGCGACTTTCAATAAGCAGCTCAAAATCAGTTAGTCTGGAACTATGAGCAATGAAGTTCAGTGATCAGTACATATTCTTTCCATTGCAGAACAGCTTAAATGATAGAGATTTCTGTTGCAATTGTTGCTTTTCAGACCGTATGATATGATATGAGCTGGTGCGACATCAACAGTCTTTAATGTCAGGCTGTATGATATGCATCTGCGACACTGGACATTATCAACAACAGCAGGACGTTTTAAGTAAGTCACTATAGTCCGTGTTTTTTCGGATAAAATTAACACGAAACAGCAAAAGTGTCCGGTTCACCTTCACAAACAACAACTGATCCAACAAAACGCAACAGTGGAATTTGGTGTTTGTTGGGGCAGTTTGAATCTTTTAAGCTTGAATTCTATAGCATGCCCTTTTAGTAAATATCCGGTCTCAAGGAACTGCCATTAATGATAATTTTTTTCTAGTTATGTAGCCATAAAAAATAAAAAGAAGAAGATAAGAAATGCTTCTCATAGAATGTAACGAGGCACATGTGCTGTACCTTTCCTATGAGGTCAAGACACGGCGCTAAGCACCTACTTCTATCATCAAGGACACCATGGCCATTTCTGTTTTCGTGAGCTCTCTTGAACTCTTTTATCCCCCTTTGATTTGTATCTTTATTCAAAATGAAAGCACTTTAGAATGCACATCATCTTCGACCACACTGCTTCACTCTCCAGCACATTATAAAACAAGACTTTGAACATCCATCGGGGCTGCAAATCTGTGACATGGGACGAATTTGGACATGGTACTTTTCGAAAAGGTCTACAATACCTGGAGAAAGCCATTCCTCTCGCATGGAAGTATGTGATTTGAAATGTCAGTAGTTGTTTGGAATATTAGTGAAATGTAACAATTCTTAATACCAATTTCAAAATGAACAATAAAAATGTGCAATCTGCATTGTTATTTTGTGACATATCAAATTCGTTTTCAATTGAAAAAACTATCTCAACAGCCATTTATGAACACTATTCATTTGCACGCCTGTATGTCAGACAATATAAAAAAGATTTTTGGATTAAAATATCCAGAAACCACTAGAACACTGTTATAGCCTATATATTGTTGACTTGTGTGCTTACATTATCCCAAATGTTTCCAATAATATTTAAATCCAGATAAATCCGCTATTTTAACCGAAGTAACGGCCATTGTCATTGAGTCAGCTGTCAATAGCGTCATTTCCGCGCTACCTTCGATTTCTAGTTTTACTTCCGTAGAAACCACGGAAAGCCAAAAGACGCTTTAACCCTTAAAATCCTACCTCAGGTCTTTAGTGACCCGGGACGTCATTCACTACAGTATCTTCCTCCTGGTTCATTTTTTAAAGTTAGACCTCAACCTTCTTAGTATTCCTCAATCAATTTATTATAGGCTAAACAATATAAGTGTATAAGGTTTTTTGGTAACACTTTACAATAAGGTTCATTAGTTAATGTATTAACTAACATTAACTAACCATGCGCAGTACATTTGTTACTGTATTTATTAATCTTTGTTAACGTTAGTTAATAGAAATAGAGCTGTTCATTGTTTGTTCATGTTAGTTCACAGTGCATGAACTAATGTGCACAAGATTTTTATAAAGTATTAGTAAATGTTGAAATTAACATGAACGGAGATTAATAAATGCTGTATATGTGCAGTTCATTATTAGTTCATGTTAACTAACGTAGTTAACTAATGAACCTTATTGTAAAGTGTTACCGGTTTTTTTTGGTACAAATTGTATAGGGTCGCTAACGACCCGAGGTGTGTAACAGTGAAAGTAGGCTATATTTTTTCTGCACAATAATAATATAATTTTTGATGACTGAATACTGTAAGTGCATTTTACCTTTATTACACAAGGTAGCCATTGTGTCTGATACACAATGATGCTGCTGCCAGAGTTACCGCAGGCAAAAAGATGATCAAAACTTAAAAATGGCTCAGCGATTTAGTGCAGAGCAAGTACTGAATACAATAAAATATTAGTGTTACTGTCACTTGATGGTGGATCTGGTGAAGAAGCTTTCAGTGATCAAAATTATTTTGAAGATGTTGAAAATGATAGTTTTGAGATTAGGCCTGAGATCGCGAATATGTGAGCCAGATGCAGAATGTAGGTTACTGAAATGGGCTCTGACGAGAACTGAACCCTTCCAAGCTCCAAAAGGTAACAACATTCTTTATTTTACCCTTCTGTAATTGTTACTCAAATATCAGGAGATCTTTATATTATTGCGACAGGAAGAGATCATCGGTGTTAGATATAGGTCCGGCGGGTCACTAAAGACCCGAATGTTATAATGATTGGCGAAACATTCATGCATTTAAGGGTTAATATATGTAAGCAATAAGGTAGTACTCGAAGTTGTGCTGTATCGTGAATAAGTCACGGCTGACGGGCGTTGTTATGCACGACGCAAAGCGATACAGCAACAGCACTAGCCTCGGGTACCGTATTGCTTTTATAAAACGGTTACTGCACAATATTAAAGCCAAAATTTAATTTGACAGAAGTGATGTGTATTTGATGTGACATGGTCATGCTGCTGCCACTTGATCTCTGCTGCCTGCCTTAATGTTATGTCCTGTATGTGCTTCAATGTGGCCTCTGTGTGATTATTCTTTGTCGATTTGTACTGTTTTATTGCATGAACTGTTTTTATGACTTTGCAATCTGTGCTTGCTGGTTTGTGCTTGCCTCAATTGTGTGCCACATGTTTAGTATGTCTACTCCCTCTTGCTTAGTCCTGCTGTAAATATAATTTTAATGTATTTTATTTGATGTATGCCTATTGACAACTGGCCGGGGACTACAGCTGGAAATTAGCCGTAGAGGCTAAAGCTGCTCTTTTTATCAAAAGGGACTGTCCACGTCATTAAAAACTAATAAACTAAACTAAACTAAACAAATCTAAACTAAAAAATATATGTAGGCCTATCAATGCAATTCATGTAAGCCTATAAAATCACCAAGCCTTCCTTCCGCTGGAAAAAATTGTCCCCGACCCGTCCCCTGTCTTTATGAGTGAGTCAGTAGAGAATACTTTTATACTGAAAGGACTGAAACTTGTGAACACAGGAAAGCAAGACGAAAATGACAAGCACAGAAAACCCCTTAACTGTTAAAAAGACAAGATATCGCATTCACAGCAGACATTCAAACATAATTTTTTTTTTTTATTACAAATAAAGGACTGACCCTGAAGGAAAATGCTATATTAATGCTGGTACACTCGCTTACTCGCTCTCTCACAATACTCTATTCTATAAGCTTCAATATAAATGAGAACATAATGTTTAAGTTAAAGCTATATCACTGTGTCCTTTTTTAAGCTGATTCTTAGCAAAAACCGCTTTGTTCTTTCAAAATGATATGTACTTATTAATGTATAATTACTTCTACCAACTAATTAAATATTCTCGTAAGCGTAAATTTGTTTACAATATATAAAAAATTATAATACATAGGGGTGAACTGCTCGAATGGCGGAAGACATGTTGTGCCTCCGTCTTGAAAATACACTAGCCAAAGCTTCACCTTTTGCGTTTTTACACTCAGTGGCACTGTGACGAATGCAAGGGGGAGATTACTCACGACTGCCGGCAGATTTGAAATAATACGGCCACCGTAGAAGTTGAAATGCCCTCAGAATGGGAGGGGCTAGAACGTAATATTCAGTTGGTAGTCATATACAATTTCACCGCTAGATGGGAGTAATTCCTACACAGTGTAGCTTTAAGTGGTTGCTAGGGGTGTTGTGTAGTGATGCATAGAACCTTTGGGTGAAGCGGTCATAGCCTTTTATCACTAATAAAACACAGCTATTGACCAATCAGAATCAAGGACTGGAACTAACCGTTTTATAATGTTTTATTAGACAGGTGAGCAAATGTTTGGATAGCTTTATCATCAGAAAACTAATAATTGTTATATAGCTCAACACGGTTGTTTGAATCTCTTGTTTTCTTGATTTACCACAAGTAATATTGTACCCTGCCTCACATAGCATAATCAAAAAGCTTCCTGCAATATGCAACAAGTGTCTCAAGCAGCCACCGAACAAACACACAGAGTTGCATTATAACAACTTTCAACACACTTAAACTTATTTTAGTATGATTGTTCTGACCAAGTAAAACAGCGCTGCTTACCCTACAATTTTAATTTGTCAAATAAAGTGACATGAATAGAAATTCAACACTTGCAGCTGTTTCATTGGAATTTAATAAAATAATGTTAGGTGATCAAACGTAACAAAGTTCAAGTTCAGGAAAGAAGTAGGCGAATGTTAAAGGAGCACTTTGCATTAAGCTTTGTATCGTTTGAAACCCATTCATATTTTTGAATGGTCATGCACTATTCCCTAGTTTTTACCTGAGACAGGAGAAATACGGATTTCAGTTTTGCTGTTCCTACTGCAAAAATCGTCATTTTGCATAAGGAAGTCCCATATCTTTGTAGAGGGGTTGAGACTACAAACACTCGTTCCTCATTTATCCAGGGGGTGGGACCCACTCACGCTAAACACCTATTATAGATCAGTGGTTGGGACTTCACTTGCAGAAACTAAAAGCAATATACGCCATCTTGTTTGGAAGCTAAGCTAACAAACAGCCAGATGTGAAGTTACGACAATGGCGGAAGGTACTCAATATGATATGGAAGAAGAGGATTTCGAAAGTCTGATGCTCGACTCAGATGTTCGTGGCTACCTTTACAAGGCCGCAATATTCCGAAGAGCAGCTGAGGCTGATGGAGGAACAGGAGGCGGCTGCTACGGCTTCTGCACCCGAGTCAGAAGAAATGCCTGTCCCGGACGAGGAGCCTGGACTGGCTCGAGCTGGGGCGGACTGGTGGTGCTTGTGCTACAAGAGTCCGGCTACTACAAAGAATTTCAACGTTGCCAATTTCTCCTGGACGAAATCTCTGCATCATACGAGGACACGGATGTTTGTGTTGTGAACCATCCTAGTTTCGCGGTGTTCTGGATTAGTGGGAATGGCTTGCGAAGCTGTGCAATGTGGTGTACTGTGGGAGTTACTTTCTGTCTTTCCTCGGTCAAGAAGGCACCATTGACTGATCGTAGGCTTCTGGTAGGAATGTAGACTCGTAGCAGCGAGTGAAAGTAGGAGGGAGTATGGTTGTTGCGCATTAGGCGTAAGTAGATTGTGTATGGCTGTTTGGCCGGAAGCTAGAATTTTACTTTGTAACTTGTTAAATATTAATATTTTTCTTACACAAACTCGTCGTTTTGCTTCAGAAGGCCTTTATTAACCCCCCGGAGCTGCGTGAAGTTAGTTTATGACGGATGGAAGCACTTTTTTGAGCTTCAATCTGTTGGTTGCAATCCACTGCCATTATAAAACTTGCAAGAGCCAGGATATTTTTAAATATATCTCCGATTTTATTCGTCTAAAAAGAAGAAAGTCTTATACACCTTGGATGGCTTTAAGCAGGGTAAGTAAATCATGGGGTAATTTTAATTTTAAAGTGATCTAATACTTTAACGATTCAGAAAGGATAGTTTTAGTTTTTAGTTTTACCTTTATTGTCATTGCATGGTATACAACGAAATTTGACATCTCTCTTAGAAAACAATTAATCAATATTACCCACATACCAACACACATACAAACAATAAGTTATAACAATAAAAACAATAAAAATAGCTCAAAGTGTCTTGTGCATGTTATTGCAACAATATGGCATACACGTCCGTTCAAAATTATTGAAGCAGCCGTGGGAGGATAGAGGCAGGGGAGAGGGAATTCAATTCAAAAATGGCTGTTGGGTAAAAGCTGTTTCAGAATCTATAAGTGCGAGTCTTTAGCGCTCTGTAGCGTCTTCCAGATGGCAGTAGTGCAAACAGATTATGAAAGGGATGACCACTGTCCTTAATCACTGTCTGGCTAACTTAAATTTCGGCATGAAGATAAAGGTTGGGATCATGAAGCAAACTGCGAGTGTTTATTAGCACTGTCTGTTATTTTCTTTTAGGATCTGAAGGAACGTTTGGACCCAGAAACTGTGGTGCGTGATGTCAGAATTAACAACCGTATTGACCACTCCTTTTAATTATTTATATTTTTTAACAATTTTTTTGTACATTTTCAAAGATACTAGTACTATTTAAACAAATTCAAATAAATAGCCTAATGCATTAAAACTATATACTCAAGTAATTGTCAACTAACTTCAACAAAACAAAGGGAAAACAATCAGAGCAAAGAAACACATGATTATTACTCATCAACAGCAGCAGATGAGAAACATCCATACTTTCTCCTTCTCCTAGAGTCATGACTTTTTGTTTTCGCCTCTCTCATCCCCCTTATATTTGGGAAACAGTTGGATGATGAAGGAACGTGAAGCCTTGTGCTCTGAAGCGTAACTGTGAGTTTCTGTGGTTTTATGCTCACACCGAGTCCCAAAGTCCCAGCCCTGTTGTTAGCCACTTAGCTTCAGCATCACACAGGAGTGCAAGAGTTCACTCTGCTGTGTCGAAAAAACATAAGCATCTTTCTCCCAGAGAGATCTCCAGCCTGATTCACACCCAGAGTCAAATGCTTATGGAAGCATTTCTGGTCAAACAACCACAGCTGTACCAGCCTCACACTTTTACATGTGACCTTGGCCATCTGTTGAGGACAACAGCTATTATTTACATTTACATTCATTCATCTACAATTTATTATTCATTTAGCATATGCTTTTACTCGACTTACAAATGAGAACAATGGAAGCAGTTAAACTGTGCTATGACCCTTCCCAGTTTAATCTAACACAGTACATGTACTTTTTTATTTTTATAGATATAGAATAGAAGAGAAAATGTTAGTATTAATTGATCAAGTATTACCGAAAAAGATCCATCTTCAGCTGTTTCTTGAAAATGGTTACGGACTCAGTCGCTCTGTTTGAGTTAGGCAGATCATTCCACCAGCAGGGAACAGTCAAGGTAAAGGTCAGAGAAAGAGATTTTGTGCCTTTTTGAGATGGCACCACAAGACGACGTTCACTTCCAGAGTGCACGTTTCTGGATGGCACGTAAGTCTGAAGTAAAGAGTTTAGGTAAAAGGAAGCCGAGCCAGTGGTTGTTTTGTAGGCAAATGTCAGCAACTTGAATTTGATGCGAGCGGCAACTGGCAACAATGGCAATTTACAGAGGAGTGACATGTGCTTTCTTCGGCTCGTTAAAGACCACTCTGGCTGCAGCATTTTAGATCAGTTGCAGAGGTTTGACAGTGAAAGCTGGAAGACCTGCCAGGAGAGCATTACAATAGTCCAGTCTGGATAGAACAAGCGCTTGGACAAGGAGTTGTTTAGCATGCTCTGATAGGAAGGACCTGATCCTCATAATGGTGTATAAGGCAAATATGCAGGACCGGGCAGTTCTAGCAATGTGGTCTGTGAAGTTCAATTGATCATCAATCACAACTTCAAGGTTCCTGGCTGACCTTGATGGAGTTATGAATGACGAACATAGCTGAATGGAGAAGTTGTGGCATAGTGTTGGGTTGGTCGGGACCACAAGCAGCTCTGTTTTCTGGTTTAGTTGAAGGTGGTGGTCCTTCGTCCAGCCAGAAATGTTTGTCAGGCAGGCTGAGATGCGAGCATCTACCGTCGGATCATCTGGCTGGAATGAGAGGAAGAGTTGTGTGTCATCAGCGTAGCAGTGATAGGAAAAGCCATGTTTCTGACTCTGCTGTGCTTAGCATCGTGGCGGGGGATCTTGATGAGAGCTCGCCCTTTCAGAATGCACCAGTGTACGAGGAGCTTGTTGAATTGTGACTCGTGCGGTGGCCAAACTCAATATCAGCTGGTCACATGAAAGGCAGGAAGCACAGCGCGCAGGTTAGAAGCAAACTCGATGAGCGCTTCCTGCAGCACAGGTCACACCCTTCACGCCAGGGCCTGCCATTCTTTCCTGACTTACACAACATGTAATCTTTCATCTAATTAACTTTTTTGATGTCTTTCTGCTGGCCAGTCAATATTAAGTTTGGCAACAGCACGGGTCAGAACCTCGATAAGCTCCTCATATGCAGGAGTATGAGCTGGCGAGACCTCAGTATCTCCTGTTTCGATACTAACAATATCCAACTCCTCAGAGCTGGATAGTTGCAGTACTGATGCCTCACCCTGGGCGGAAGAAACCGCAAAGCGTGCTTCCAAACTCCTCTGTCAGATCCATCTGTGAACCCCACAATCTAAGTCCCCGCTCTGCCTCGGCAGCAGTGGGACCCAAACCGTGGAGACGTGTGCCGAAACACCTTCCTTAAAGAGTGCTCAGCTGGAGCTGAACGTTCTTAAAGATAACCGCTCACAATGCTCACAATCAGCCCCCTCAAGGGCTGACTGGGCATGCTCCGCTCCCATACAAACCAGCGGGACAACGAGTCACATAGAGCACTTGCTGAAGACACAGAAGCTAGGGCTGTTTGTTCCAGGAATGCGTTATAGTTTCCTGGTTGATGACCCGCCTATGACATTCCGTCACGCCATTGGACTGATTTCACACTTGCTTCACGACGCAATCACGCAGAGGCGTTCCCACAGCGTCTCGATGCAGCTCGAGTTCCCTTGAAAGGGAATTACACACTTACCTTTAAGGATCCACTTTATAACTAAATAAAACAGAACAGCTGCAAGCGAGTCACCTTTCACAGGAAGAAAAGAAAAGAAAAGTTAAATGTTATGCAAATATCAATTACGTGTAGATCTCTGGAACCATTCACAACTTATAAATCTTTATGGCCTCTACAACAATTATAGCCTGGCTCCGCCGTCCTACGTACTTCCACTCAATTAAAATTTTCCTTCAGTAGGCTACTACTTCTGGGATTGTGGTATATTTTTGGGTTTTCTCTGATCAATTTTTTACCGGTCCAATCAGCGAACAGAGGGAGTGGCTGAGAACGATGACGTTGAGGTTGTGCGCTAGTTTGAGTCATCATACGTCACGACCAAACCTGGACCAAACGTTAGCGATTGGTTATGGCAGATCCAGAGTGGCTCTGGGCAGATCCAGAGTGGCTCTGGGCAGATCCAATAGTTTTAAACTTCAACAGAGTACCCGCCTACAAGGAAGTTAACGCTTGTCAATGGAGATAGGCCAGACTCTCTGTTCAAATGAAATGTAGAATGTAGAATCTGGTAGAACCAGGCAACAGCAATAATACATTTAGAAAACAATCTTGCAGACACTTTCTCACTGTATTATCAGAATACACCACATTTCAATGAGACAAAAAAGACAGATTATTCTCACTTTTGGTGGCCTATTAACCTTAATAACCTTAAATTATGAGCATTTTTAATTACTTACAATTCGGTCAGAAGACTTCTCTGTGGTATGTTATTGTATAAAGTCTTTAAAAACACAATAAATCAAGGCTTGTTAGACAGTTTTTGGAATCAATTTAAATTATTTTAATTGGTTATTTTTTATTTTTCATAATAAACAAAAATATGTAGGCAAATAAAACTTTAATCAAGCTTTAAGTCAAAGGTGTAGTCAACTCTGGATTTGGTGTCTTCCACATGGTTTTTTTTTTGTCCTCAGCTCTGAGCTTCTTGTCTTCCACTTGGGGTTTCTTGTCCTCAGCTCTGGGTTTCTTGTCCTCAGCTCCGGGCTTCTTGTCCTCAACTTTATTAAAAATATATATATTTTAGGTATATTTGAACTGTGTGCTGGAAATTATCACTGTAAAAATGCATTGAAAGTATACTTTCAAAATACATCATAGTATACAATAGTATTTTGTATAAAGTATACTGTAGCTAAGTATTATTTGTCGATTAATGTGCATTATTCAAAGTGAAGACAAAGTGTGCAATTTGTTGTATAAATTTATGTTTGGCTCCGATAGCCTCGTGGGCAAGTGTTCTGTGTGTAGCCGTTGTGATTTGGGAAACCCGGGTTCGAATCCTGGCTTGTGGACCTTTCCTGATCCCGTCCTCTCTCTATATATATTTCTCCCACCTCACTTCCTGTCTAGCAACTTTCCTATCCTAATAAAACGGCAAAAAAAAAAAATATATAAAAACACTTATGGTATATTGCTTGTAGGTTTCGAATACACTCGTAATTACTTTGTAATGTACTTGTAACACAAATAAAGTACACTAATATCACTAATCAACCATGTATTTAGTCCATACACAGGCATATACTTAAAGTATACTAAGTATACTTGAAGTTGTTTTAATTTAGTGCACAAAAGTAAACTAAATACACTTAAAGTTATGCTTTACTACAATTTAATTTGAACTAAAATGTACTTTGTACAAAATTAGTTGTTTCAAAATAGCACACTTTAAGTTAACTAATCATTGACACCCTTGAAGAATACTAAATTATGGCTGTAAGTATATTTAGCATAGTTTTTTCCACAAGGGAATACAATGTGGTTATTGTGGAAATGCACCAGTATTAAATAAAGTCTGAACTGGAGAACGTGCTTAAAATCCATTCTTCTGTCTGCTGCCAAAAGCTGAAATTCATCAGACGTTTAAAAGCATGTGTCTTTGATGTTGCAGTTTATAATGCAGGGAAGGTAACGGTCCATGATGTTCCTGCATCTGTCATTTTTATTAATGCACATGTGGTCTGAATTACTTTCTGGAGACACGGTGCTATTTCAACTGGGAGTGCATTTACTACTGTCTAAAAAACTCAGTATTTCTATCCTTTGACTGTCTTCTCTATTCTTATATAAGCCACATGAACTACCATGGTATTTTTGCCTCACTTTTACTTCTTTGCTTCTCAACACTCAAAAGCCTCTCGATGAACACAGAGAATAAAGCTCTCACTGTTTAACATTCAATAGATTCTCTTTAAGCTAAAAACAAAACCACATAAATCAAAAGGAGCTGTAATAATTGTTACAGCTTGAAGACTAAAAAAAAAAAAGTACAAAAAAAGTTTAGGCATCAATTCGTCTCTCAGTTTATGTTTGATTTGCAATAGAGAGTATAAATCGAAACATCTTCAAGTGCTCTCTCAGTATTCATCATTCACAAACTGAACAAGTAAGACTAATGTAATTCAGAAAGGATTAAACAGCTGATATGTATCATATATATATTTATAACATTTATAAAAATAAAAAATAGATTTGTTAAAGTACAATTTATAATAGAATACAAAAAAAATAAGGTTATTTGCTGATTGTGCCGATTATGAAAAATCTCTAAACGTATCCTAATTCTAATCATGTCTCAGGAGCAAAGCCATAGAGCCTATGGAGACCAAAGCAAAGGACTGTAACGGGCACAATGGCCTAGATAACAGTCTGAGCTCAAAATCAAAGGGACATCAAAAGGGGTTCCTCAGGGTCGAAGTGTTGATCCTGTGCTAATTTTGTGGCCTGAAATGAACACTGATCTTTCTTTTCTATATTGACACATTTACACTTGGGTCTGGCCAAATGAGCAAACCATCAGAACATATTCTGAATGATCAATCTACAGTCTGAATGCTGATGCAGCCTGGAATTAAACCACTCCTCGTTCGTCTGGCCAGAGGACTGAGCCTGGTTAATCCCAAGGTTTTGTTTCCCCTCCATTTCTGTCACCAATTGAGTTTGTGTTTCGTGCCACTCTCGCCTTTTGGCTTGCTTAGTTGGGGACACTCAATATTTGGCAATATTGATTGATTTACCTGCACTGACACTATCGGATGAGAGCTCAGCTGAGCTGAATGATGGCATCACTCTTTTCTCCAGAGCGGCTTTATAGATCAATTGAACTAATTCCATATTAATTAACATTCCACAGTTATTGAACCAAACTGAATTAACTGTGTACTTATTTCAACTGAATATTAACTGTTTACCTTTTTAGAGCTGTTACAGTGGCATTGAACTATTTTTATATTTAGCTGCTTTGAAACAATCTGTATGGTATAATATAAAGCTCAATATAATTAAAGATACCTTGACATGACTTTACAACGAATCCAACTATTTTCTCACTCACAAATACCTTGCAAATATACGCAAAATGTCATGATGTGTATGTTTACCAACACATGCAAAGTGCTGTGATGTGTATGTTTGCATGTTTCACATCTTCTGAATGTGCGGATGTTTATTTACATTATAGGAACTGGTCAGTGGATTTTTAAGTGGATTCACTATTTACTAAATCTTTACCAAATATATGTCTCTTCTCAGCTTTCATTTTAAGATTTTGTTATTGTTAGAAATGAATTGACTCCAACAATAAGTGCCCCAGTCTCTGTCTTTATTCAGGCAAATGAATAAACAATTCGTCCAGCGCTGGCGGAGAGAAGATTCTCTAAACTCAGACAATGGTTTAGCACAATATATAGAAGGAGTATAAGGGGAGTATTACCCCTTCAACCAATAAAACCATACATTACATCATATAGCATAGTTATATAACACATCCTAAATATGGTCAGTTTCCTGTCAAAGCTCCACACAGACATGTATACCCGAACGGGACCCTCCAATGCAAAAGAGTGGAGACCCTCAAACCAGCTTCTCCACTTGAACAGAGGGGGCCGGCTTAAATGCATAACAGATGTGACCATTACATTAACATAAAGGAATGCTGCTGCATATATGCAGTTCTGAGAGCATGCAGGGATATATAAAACAGATATTTCTAACAATGGCCCCTTTGATAGAGAATTATCATATAATATAATTATCATATCATATCAGTTTCTGCATGCTTATTCTTATACAATAAACATCCTTCAAACATTTCCTTCAAAGCATTAACACTTTACAGTTCTGTTCATCAAAGCATATTGAGAAGATACAAAAGTATTCATAGCACGATGAATCAAAATTCTGATAAATGGAATAATACAACAAATAATAAATGTAAGGATTAACAGTATAACCCCTATCGGGATCAAAGCAGATACAAGCATTTGTTTCCAACTTGTGATCCAATCACCGAAACCACCTCTGTCACTCACTTCTCTTCTTTCTAACTCTTGAGCAATTCTTGTCATGTTGTTTATCCCCTGGGAAATCATATGGCCATCCATGTCATTTTGGGGAATAAAAGTGCAACAGGAAGCTCCAACAATAACACACACCCCTCCTCCTGCCGCAGTCAGCTGATCTAGGACCAACCTATTCTGTAGAGCAGTTAAGCGGAGTCCTCGAAGTTCCTCTTGGACAGCAGATAGTGTGTCCCTAGTAGTTTTAATAAATGAAATCAACTCATATCTTGTAACTTCTACTTCTATTTGAAGACTGGATATTCCAATTATTGGAAAAATACCTTCAAAGAATTTTTCCGTACCAGTCCAGAGTCGATGTTCTTTTGGTACTGGATTATCTCTACCCAGACTACTAACTGAACTGCGATCAGAGAGGGAGCGTGTGTTTCGTTGCTTCTTCATATCATCGGTTTTTGGTGATCTAATAATCATAGAATACTCTTCCAAAGTTACTAAAGCACATCGTCCACTCCAATTAAAAGGTAAGGTGGTATAGACCATATGTCCACACAACCAAAACCAATCTTGTACAGCTCTTGTTCCTTTTAAAGTTGGAACATACCTATGACAATTTTTACCCGAGTAAAGTTCACAATACTCAGCGCACAGTTCTTGAACTTCGGGAGTTGCCCATCCATAAGCAGTCATAGTGGATAGAGGGGCAGGAGATTGTTTCATACATTCTTCCGAGTTAAATTGTCCTTTTCCCGAAATACAACTCATACAACAGGGTTTGTTTCGTATTTCACAATGATAATATGTTCGATTACATTTACTCTCAGGAATTAAACCCATTTTCATAGTTCCTACTCTTCTTTCAAGACAGATCAATGAGTCAGGAATTGAACCTACAGTTGCCACTTTAACATGTACTTGTACTGCAACAGTCATTGTCCTGTTACCACCACAACTCCATACTGCAGATGAGTTTTTGGGTGCAATCAATCCAGTTATACTAACGAATAAAGGACATTCCAATTCTTCATCTGTTGTTGGTGATCTAACACTTACGTGCGGTCCAGAAGCACTTTGTGGCATTTTTGTGCACACATAACAGTCACCTTTTTTTCCTCCGGCTTTAGCAGTGAAGTTAGCTAATCTCCACCACATATTCGTTGCAAACGCATGTGGCTCTTCTTCGTACTTCAGCCAAGTTTCATTACCACTGCTAATAAGGGCTTGTGTGTGCATAAGTACATTTGTCAGCACGAACAGGTACAAGATCAATTTTGCAGGCATGGCTGACTGGATTCAATGATAATTATTGCTGATTCTTAATTAGCAATTTCTTTTCCTCGTCTTCTTCCACGTTTCTTGGTCCTTCCGCTCAGTGCTGGATGTCTACTTTGCATAGGCTTATGCGTTCCCCAGGGATGGAGCTGCCTTCACTCTGCTAGCATGGATCCACTGCGGCTGGAAATCGGTCAGCACACCGGTCCTCGTCACAGCAATCACCGTGGCAGGCCCCAGATAATTTGGTTCCCCGAGTTTCGTGGGTTTCAGACACCGGATCAACACTGGTTGTCCTGGAACGAAAGGATGAGTTGGCTTTTCTGAGGGAAGAGGGAGAGAGAGAGAAACATCACCATTTATGCCATTCAAAGTTCTAACTAGGGAATCCACGTAATCCGCGATGATCACCTCCGTGTCACCTGTGGAAAGATTGCCAGCGCGACCTCTGACCCAAGGGGTCGGGAAAGGTCTACCCATGAGAATTTCAAATGGAGACATTTTTGTGGTTGCTGATGGGGACATCCTTATTTCTGTTAATACGGCCGGCAACAAATCAACCCAATTTCGACCCGTATCTAGACACGCCTTATTAAGACGTTCTTTTATTGTCTTGTTCAACCGTTCGACATTCGCGGATGACGTCGGAGAATAGGGAATGTGGAAGTGCCAATTAATATTAAGCTCTTTAGCTAGTAATTGTGTGACTTTTGACGCAAACGGAGTTCCATTATCACTTGCTATAACAGATGGAATGCCGAATCGCGGTATAATTTCTTTTGCAAGAACCTTTACTACCGTCTGCGCATTTTCTTTACCACACGGAAAAGCTTCAGGCCATTTAGTAAATCGATCAATAATCACGAGCAAGTATTTGTGATTCCCACATGGTGGCATGTGTGTAAAATCGATCTGCAAGTATTGGAAAGGAAGTTCAGGATGCGGAAGAGCGTCATGTCTGGTTGCCTTGTGCCTGTTTGTTTGTGCGCACACCAGACAAGCATCCAATATCAACAAAGTATTCCTTCGAACATTTGCTATGCAGTAGGATTGATTCAAATTTTGTATCACTTTTTCTTTTGACACATGTGATACACCGTGATAATGTCTGCACAGCATTACAACGGCGGATGCTGGTAGTGCGATTCTACCTTGTTTATCTCGTAAAATACCAGATTGATCTGGTTTTACTTCATTGGCAGCCCAATGAGTCAAATCAGCTTGTGTAGGATTAGCTTGTAGTACTTTAATGTCCAAATCGTTAATCAGTGATGAATTCATCATCGGCACTTCGGTGCTTTCTTCTTTTACATGCGGACTAAGTATTACATCTTTTGCGGCCCATTTCGCTACTTCATCTGCAAATCTGTTTCCTCTAGCCTCATTCGATTCACCGGTTGCGTGACCAGCTACTTTAATGACAGCAAGTTTCGATGGTTGCTGTGCTGCACTAATGAGCTCGGAAACAATATTATGGTGTGAAATTGGTTTTCCATCGGAGGTTTTGAAATTTCTTTCCTCCCATAATTTAGCAAAATCATGGACTACGCCGTACGCATATTTGGAGTCAGTGTATATATTGATGCACTGACCTTTTGCCAATTGACAAGCTCTCGTTAAAGCTATCAACTCTGCTACTTGTGCTGATTTGTATGGCAAAGAATACGCCTCAATTACACGATCAGGTAATTCAACAATAGCGTAACCACACAAGTATAAATTGTCATTTGGCTTGAAGCAGGATCCATCGATGTACCAATGTCTCCCCTCCTCCAGGACAGATGTAGACACATCTGGCCTGCAGGCAGTCGAGGTTTGGATTCTGGACAGGCAGTCGTGGTCGTCACTCTGAAATTCACCCTGTGTCAGCAACCTGTGCAAATGTACAGTAGGGCCATGAATAACAGAAGTTACTTTCAAAGTTAAATTAGCAGTAGCTAACAATATAGCCTCATAGCCTGAGCGGCGTTGGGCAGTCATGTGTTGAGTTGAAATGTTATGCATAATGGCTCCCACCTGATGAGAAGTGTGTACTGTGAGTGGATGTGATAAAACAACCCTTTCAGCGTCCTGTACCATGATCGCAGTCGCAGCCACTGCACGCAAACAGGCAGGGAGTCCCCTAGCCACAGAATCAAGGGTTTTAGATAGATAAGCTATAGGACGAAATGTACCCCCATGGTCTTGGGCCAGGATTGCGGCGGCCGTTCCCCCACCCTCGTGCACGTACAGATGGAAGTCTTTTGTGTAGCATGGGAGGCCAAGGGCAGGAGGCCTCAAAAGGGAGGATTTCAAATGTCTGAATGCTTGGTCCATCTCAGTTGTCCATGTAATGTCCTCTTTATCACCCAGCGTAGCTTCTCGCAGGATTTTGTCATACATGGAGCAATTAGGCACCCATCCTCGACAGTAATTGACCAGTCCCAGAAAGCTTTGCATTTGCTTCCGTGTCGATGGATGTTTGAAGGCAGCAATGTCTTTGACCCTGTCCGCAGACAGACAGACTTTGCCTTGTGACAGTTCATGGCCCAGGTAGGTGACTTTTCTTTTCACCCACTGGAGTTTCTCTTTAGATGCCTTGAAACCAGCCTCAGCTAGAATGTTGCAGACAATTGTGGAGGCAGCAGCACACATGTCCTCCGAGGCACCAGTGACTAATATATCGTCAGCGTACAGGAGAAGACAGGTGTCAGGAGGTAGCTTGGCATCTTTCAGAGTCGCGTGCACGATCGCGGAAAAAACGGCCGGCGCGTCCTTTAACCCCTGAGGCAATCTCGTCCACATGTATTGACAATTCTGAAAACAAAATGCAAACAGTGGCTGAGCCTCACGATCAACAGGAACACTGAAAAAGGCGGAGCTTAAATCAATGACAGAAAAGAATGTATGCTCCGAAGGGATAGAATTAATTATAGTTTGTACATCTGGCACAATAGGAGCAAGTGGTTTTATCAAATCATTAATTTTTCTCAGGTCTTGCGTTAAACGCCAAGAACCATTTGCCTTCCTGATTGGATTAATTGGTGTGTTATAAGGTGAATGAGTGCGGACCAGAATGCCTTGAGCCAGTAATTGATCAATGAGGGGTTTAATTCCCTCCTCTTTTTCCTTTGAAAGCGGATATTGCTTTTGAAACACAGGCCTATTCGTTGTCAAATTGGCCTTGTAGGGTGGTACATCAATGAATCCTACGTCATCCTTGTGTCCCGCCCACAATTTGGGATTAACATCAGGTATTTCCTGTGTCAGCACAGTTGCAGGCAGATCGTTGAGGAGAGCACTTCCTGTGTCAGTCAAAATGGAAAAGGCTGCAGGAAACATAAGAGTCAGAGAATCAGCGTCAAATTCAAGTGTAATACCCAATTTATGCATCAGATCTCTACCTAGCAGGCAAAAAGGAGAATTTGGAATTATTGCAAAATCATGCATTTTGAACAATGACGGTATGTCATTAGAAGTAACCGGCAAAGTTGGTGTCATTTCACATTTCACGGGGACGTTATCGATTCCCACAGAGTTGATTTTCTTCCCCGTGATGGAGCCCGAGTACCTAACAGATGAGATTGAAGATATAGAAGCACCTGAATCGATCAAAAAGACATATGGTTTATGATCAACGTTTAATTCAATAAATGGCAAAACATTTGTTCTGTTCGGATAACTCATGGAAATCATTGAGAACTCAGGCCCAGAACTCTGTGGGTGACGTCATTGTTTTCTCCACTCCGTCGGAAACCGCTGGCCAGGAGAGCGCAAGGTGGGGGCTTTTGGCCCATAGCCATCCGAGCGCCGGAACATCTGGTTCCTATTAGGCTGCTGCATCTCAGCTTTGCTCCTACAGAACCTGGCGATGTGCCCAGAACGGCCACAGCAATAACACTTTATAGGGTTTTTATTATTCGCTAACGGACGGTTTTGAACGGCGTTAACTTGAAGCATTGCTGGAATTTTTCCTCTGGGGGAATCAAAAGCTCCGGCAGAGGAAAGTTCCCGAAGTCTCCTACCCAGATCATCTATATTCATATTAGAAATGTTCGTTGTTGTAATTCTAATCAATTGTGCAGTTTCATTGTGCATGTTATTTAGGAACGTGTTCACAAACAACAAACAATTATCATCATCAACAGGAATGGCAGACTCTTCGATCCAGGCACGCTTAAATCGATTAAAGAAAGCAACTGGACTCTCGCCAGCTCTTTGTTTAGTATTAGCTGCATGTGAAATGTCTTGTTTAGCAGACGACAACTTCAGCAAAAATGCAGTTAACTGTTTGAAAAAAAGTTTGAGCTTACCCGGACTGGCCCACGCCCATTCATTGAAGAATTCATCATCTTCATCATCTACCAATCTCAATTCGCGATAAGGTCTAGACAAATCAATCGGTTCTGAATCTTTTATCACAATGTTGCGAGCAGGCGGTGCGTCATTTTGCGGGTTTAACAGTTCCACTCCGTCAATTAGCTCCTCTTCTGTAATTTCGGCAGGCAAAGTTTTAGTCAGAATGAAGCGGTAATCTCGACCAGTCAATTGACTGTATGCTGTTAAACGTTTCAATACCGACACAAAGTGATGCGGAGATCTAGCAGGGTCTGGTAATTCTTTACAAATTGCCATCACTTCGGTGATATTAAGAGCGTGGACTTTAAATCCATCTGATGTTTCCACAAAGGGAAACGCAGTCGCCGTCTTTAAATCTGGATACAACTTATTCTTTACTGCAGCAGTCTGAATGCTCTCGTATTTAGGAGGAAGCTGGGTCACAGAGACTGGCTGTTCTGCCTTTTTTTCCTCCTTTGGCTGCACGGAGGAAGAGACATTCAGCTCTGTCTCAGACCGTGCAGCCGAAGAAGCAGAAAGGTTTTTTTCAATATTTTTCGATGGACCACGATTCCAATATGATTTCATGTCATTCCAAATTTTATAAGAATGTTTCATATATTCGTAATCCCAATTTGGATCTCCCCAATTTCCACAGACCATATCTTTTGCTGCGCGCAAATCGTCATCTTTAAATGAACCCTCACTGGGGAACGGAGACAATTGTGACTTGCCAGCCGTCCAACCCACTAAATTTGACAAATATGGTTCTGTGAAGAACGCTTGATTATTTCTAATCATAAAATCTTTTGGCGATTCATCGAATAATGGTGGACTAATTTTATTCCCCATTGTTAACACACAAAGATTTCTCTTCTAGATCAATTAAATTAAAACAACTTTCAAAATATCCAAATAGAAAGCAAAGAAAACAAATCTGGATTTTGCAGATTAATTGTGTTAGTACATTAGACAAAAAGAGAGAGAGATAAAGAAACAGAGAAAGAGAAAAAAATTCAAAGTATTATTTATTCATAGCCCAAAAGACAGAGACTTCACATTGAAATAGGCTTTGCGAGAGAGAGAAAAAAAGTCTCAACTCCAAATCTATTTTCTTCTTACGTCCCTATCGTAAGGATTTCACCAAACGGAGGAAAGTGATCAATTTCCCTACACGCTCTTCCCACATTTATTCAGAATGCGAGGATAACCATCCCGTAATGATTACGAGGTAACCAAAAGAGGAGATCAAATCTCTTTTGCGTTCTTCCCGTTGTTTAGTTAAAAACACGAGGATACCTGAGTTTACCAAATATGGCAAAAAATCACGGCACTATAATTATCAAAAAATGTTTTCTCAGCAGACAGTAAGAATAAACCTTCTCTTTAGAAAAAATTTAAATTCTTACCGTCTGGAAATATCCCGGACTTAGCCCCCAAATTGTTAGAAATGAATTGACTCCAACAATAAGTGCCCCAGTCTCTGTCTTTATTCAGGCAAATGAATAAACAATTCGTCCAGCGCTGGCGGAGAGAAGATTCTCTAAACTCAGACAATGGTTTAGCACAATATATAGAAGGA
This sequence comes from Phoxinus phoxinus, assembly GCF_949152265.1. NCBI lineage: Eukaryota > Metazoa > Chordata > Actinopteri > Cypriniformes > Leuciscidae > Phoxinus > Phoxinus phoxinus. The sequence continues at coordinate 23,671,097 of NC_136882.1, read as the reverse complement.
GTATAAGGGGAGTATTACCCCTTCAACCAATAAAACCATACATTACATCATATAGCATAGTTATATAACACATCCTAAATATGGTCAGTTTCCTGTCAAAGCTCCACACAGACATGTATACCCGAACGGGACCCTCCAATGCAAAAGAGTGGAGACCCTCAAACCAGCTTCTCCACTTGAACAGAGGGGGCCGGCTTAAATGCATAACAGATGTGACCATTACATTAACATAAAGGAATGCTGCTGCATATATGCAGTTCTGAGAGCATGCAGGGATATATAAAACAGATATTTCTAACAGTTATCAAAGCAAAAACGGCATTATGACTCATAACGGCATTATGTTTGGCAGTTTTCTCCGGTTCTGAATGTGGTGACTGGGCACTGCATGTGCGCTCAAGTTTTGTTTGGAATACATGTAATGCACATGTGAAAGAATGTGTGAATCGCATTGCAAAGTTTAGGGTTCATATAAACAAAACTTTCAGAATCTGAAATCAGATTGGATTCATTTGGATTGAAAATATGTGTGTGTAAACCAACCCGGGCTGCAAATCTAATGTTTTTCACATAAGATTTTGTTTTAAATTTTTAAATCTATTGATTTAGCAGATTATTTATATTATATATATTTGATTCTACAAATCTTTGCTCACTGTAGTGTAAAACTTCTAAAAGTCTGCAACAGTTAATGGATTGTGAAAAAACCTGTTGAACTATTAATATGGCTCATGATTGTTTTAGCTTAAACAGCCTGGAGTGGCTGATAGCAGATGGAAGCTCTAAGCAAATGTCTCTCTGAACCTCTTCATCCTTCAGATGTTGATTCAGATGATACACACAGACAGACTGAGAATTTATCTTTAAGGCCAGTGCGGTGTCTTTGCAGTCAGTGGGTGCGATGAGAGGTCTGTTAATTCCGGTAAAGCTCCTGTTAAAAAAAAGCGAAGCCTCAGGGCCAAAGACACCGCTGATCGGATGTGCAGAGACAGTGCACTAACCCGCTGAAAACCCTGTCTGTGGTCCAGCTGACTGAACACCGGGCATGGTAAGCTATTGGTATTATGCTGTGTGTGTATGCCAGTGTTTGTTTATGTGCGTGCCAGTGAAATTATGTGAGTAATGTGAAACCCTGAGGCAAGCGTAAGATGGTAATGGCTTCTCTCAGTATTTCTGAAACTCAAAGAGAGTCCCAGAGGGCAGTGGATCAAGAACAGACTATTGTCACAAGAAGTGCAGACATCAGAGCCTTGGGTATTTTCAATATCTATGTTTTTATAAAGATTATTATTATATTTTTTTTTACTACAATCAGTACAATCAAACTACAATTCTGGAAGAAAATCATTAGAATAAACAATTTGCAATATTGTATTTTAATTAACTAATATGAATAAATGCTGTAAAAATATAATATTGCTCATTGTTACTGTAGCTCAATTTAACTAATCCAAATAACTACTAATGAATGGGACCTTATTGTAAAGTGTTACCAAAGATTTTACTGGAATTTCAGCGTAAAGACTGATAAATCTAATAAATGCAACATCTATACTCTGTTTATGAAGTTATATGTTTACAAATAACAAACTGAAACCTAAAGGAAAGAAAAAAAGTGTGAAAGTGTGACAGGGATGCATTGGGACATGACAGCTTGACATATAGCCTATATATTGTTGATTTGACTTTATACCGCACTCATTTTGTGGTATTCTGCAGTTTTGCATCTGTCAAGCTGTCATGTCCCAATGCATCCCTGTCACACTTTCAAAAAACCTGATCCTTAATTAACCAGTAATTAGGTGTTCTGTAAGTACAAACAACCTATGATCCAACTATATTCAGGCTACACTTTGGGAATAAATGTATCCTTATAAATGTATCCTTAGAGCAGGTAAATTAAATTAAATACACATTGTAGTTATACTCAATATTTACCTCATGTTGTTCCAAACCTGCATGACTTTTTTTCCTCTGTGGAACATAATATAATATATTTTGAAGAATTGTGTCTGCTCTTTTTCATTAAATCATTTCCCATTAAATTGGCTTTAGAAAGCGACTCAAAAAGGAATAATTATCTCAAAAGCTATCCATTGTCTATTATATATAGCAGCAAATGTGTGTATGAAGCAAAGCTCATAGATGTCAATTTCAAAGCAGCTTTCTGTTGGTCAAAGCGGCAAACTCATTGTGAAATCTTTCCCCCTCACATACAATTCCTGATTGCATGGACTAGACTGGAATTTACCAGTGAAAATTCTCCAAACAATGTCAAATGTGACCGCAACTTTGCACAATATTCCAAATCTTCTGAAGCTTTATATTACCTGGTGTGAGAAACAGACCAAAATTTAAGTAACTATACTGATGATAACCGTTCCCTTCCAGTAAGCTGTTAACCACTACAACCAAATTGAGTCAGTGAGTTGTTCTTTCAAAGGGGTATACTTCACTGCTGGCAAAATGGCTTTCAATAAACTTGGCTGCCTATAGAGTACAGATATGGGGGAAAAAATCATATCGGTGCTACCTGACTATAGAGAAAACAGAGAAAAAGACAGTTGTCTTTTTGGCAAATATATAGGAGAACTTCAACACCCATAATGCACTCAGCATTTTGCCGTCCAAGGCCACTCCCAACTGTCTGCTATGGATACGCTTACAGAGTCAAATACTGCCTTGCTTTAGTACAGGGGTTTCCAAACTCGGTCCTGGAGGGCCAATGTCGTGCAGAGTTTTGCTCCAACGTGCCTGAACCTGCCTGGAAGTATGGCTGCATCAGAAACTGATGAATACTGTCTTCGTAGGATGGATTCCAAGGTCGGAAGGCATCAAGAAGGCCAGTCCGAATAGTTTGTTAGCTTCACTTCCTGTCTGCTGACCTTCATACCTTCATCTGATACATTTTTGAAGACAGCATAGATATCCTTTGCTGCCTATGATATCCCACAATCCTGTGCTTTCCATTTTGTGACAGTTGAGCTAGAAAAAATAAAGATGGTGTCTGAAAGTTGCGGCTGGTCATCAGTTTGTTTGTAAATGTAAATTTTTGATCAATGTTTTCCACTTATGATTTCATTTCTACTGAGAAATTACTTTTGTAGTACTTATACATACTTTTTGTATGGTGTCGACTTGTTTTGAATATCTAATTCAAAGAGTTGATGTTAAGCGGGAGTGAAGACTGCAAAGAATGGTAAACATACAGAGAGAATACCAAGACGTACAATCTGAAAAACCTTTGTTTAATCAATATTTAAAACTCTATGATCACGAATACAGTGTTTCCGGCCAATCGGGAAAAACTGAAAGAAACTGTAAATGTTCATTTACATATACTATAGACATCGGCGAAGTTACACTTTAAGTCAAATTTCAATTTCAATAAATCAGTTGATCAGTTCACAAAACCCAGATGGTTCCCATGGAGTATAACTGTACTTTAAAATTTCTCCTTTTTGTGTTCCAGGGAATAAGAAAGTCAAATGTTCATATTTTTTGGTAAACCATTCCTTTAACAATACGAAAATAGACAAAGCAAATAGTTCTAAAGCTTAAACGTTTGTCAGATAATCATCACTGATTATTGTCATGATCACAGTATCTTGCTTTGATGATTCAACTCCAGCGTGTTATCTTTCTAATTTAACAAGTATCACACTGTATCATTTTGTTGACGTAAACAGCAGAATCCTGGGGACTTGTCAACATCAATATCTCTGCTCTGATATTACTCATCCATGTTGCAGCACTCAGAGCGTTAATTGAAGGATGTTATGTAGGCTTGCACTCCTACGGGATCATGTTATTCACCCATGTTAAATGCTGTTGCATCCTCACTCATATGTGCGCCATGAGTCAACACCATCACCGCCCGAATGACTCCATTAATAACGTAAAGACATCTGTTATATTTACAACATTTCAAACTAATTTGCCAAAGTATGCATAAAACAGTTGAAATAACACTTAGAACAGTATAACCCACTTTAAAAACATCTAGTTGGGGAAAAGTATGTGTTCACAGCTTAGTTTGTCAATTTAACATCTAACAACATTGTGTGATTTTCATTATTGATCAAAACAATGCAATTGTTTTAGATTATAGCAATCCTTTTGATCAAAACAATATTATTTGTTGGGTAATAAAATGCTGTAAATGTAAATTGCTTGGACAGGTTTTATTATAAATATTTGCAATGTTTATATATATATATATACACATAATATATAATAAAATTGGCGGAATATATATATAATTTTTCCTTGGCGGAAAAAAATCATAACCTCAAAGCCCTCCACTGATACGGCAACATGAAACTATTAGCAAGAGATCCCATGTCCAAAGATGAGGACCTCCAAGAGGAATCACATTTATAACATTGCATACATTAATAATAATACGAATATATAATTAGCAAAAATAAAAGACGGACATTTATGATGGAATAAAGAAATTACTAATTTCCCTTCCTGCTCAAGGTCTTCAGTAATCACTCCTCTCCTCCGGGTATTCTGTTTCATGATCTTCGTCGTTCATTTACCATAAAATTTTATTTTTGATGACTGGTTTTTCAATAATATTTAGATAAAAATCTTCTTTTTTTTCTTCATTCTGACTACTTACAGTCTATTAACACTGTTCCACATGGTGCATTCTTGCTGGCATGCAGTTGCACGTGTTATGCTCATGATGGAATGGTATCAGAGTAATCTTGGACACATGGCAAAAAATCATGCAGCTCTGCTTCCACTCCACAATGTTCATATTCTTCCTGTGACTGTGTAATACTGAAATAAAGACAAGAAAATTTACCCATATAATTATACTTACATAATTGTGTTTTATATTCCTGGGCTTTGTCTTGGGTAGAGGATGTGTGGTAACTGTTGTTTTTTTCCTGAAACCCTGGATCCTCAGTGGGTGTGACAGACTGTATGACAGCAGCATGGCGAAAAAAAAGACAAACATGTTAGAACTCACAGCTCTTCTTCACTATCACATTTAGGGGTTCGTCATATCACACTCTGAAGTTATGTCACTGGAGGAACAGTCATTGATTGTAGAATGTCAAAGAGTACAATCTACACGTCATTCATGCACAGGAAATGGCAAATAACTTCATTTGTTTGTTAATGATACAAGATGTCTGGCAAGTACATTATAATAAACACGCTGTGTAGGGGAAATAGACTACCCTGAGTGACTTCCTGCAATCAAAAATTTCCCTATATGTTGCAAAAAGACATGGAATTCAGTTCTAACAAGATCATCTGTTCCCAATAAATTCACTCCATCCGGCCCAGCGATTTTAACCACTAAGTTTGGTTTGGACCAGCATTGGTGTCGGTGCAATTCAGTTTAAAGTTAGCTTGACCTTCATATTCCATTCAGATTGACTTGACAACCCAATAAGAAATATTAATTGGACAGTTGGAGCATGTTATCAAGTTATATAGGAATTTACTTCAAATCTACTACTCTTTCCCAACCACTGACTGAATTTTCAGGCTATCAGCGTTTTCACTGTTATATGGTAGGAGGCGCTATTACGCATCTTTTGATAGAGTACAGAATCTCCAGATCACAACATGGGTGAAGAAGAAGCAGGAACTTGTGATAGAACATTACAATGTAAAACAACACGATCATCGAACATTAAATAGCATATAAATCAAAACTGCCCAATGTTACCGAATGAAATGTCGAACCCATGAAGAGGAAACAACTGTAATGCTCTGGGGGTGTTGATGGATCTATTCGACATCTATTTTTTGATCATCGTTTTTTTTTTTAAATGAAACTCTTGCACAGTTTCAAGTTTTTTGCACATGTTGGATGCAAAAAAATGGAAAGATAATTTTTTTTTAATAGAAAGAGTTAAAGTACAGTTAAAGGTATATTTCAAGCATAACAAAAATAACACCTAACTTAAAGTGTAAAAATAATATATAAATACTAAACTATAAGTATGAAGTTATTTTCACTTTACAATGGAACAACTTACTAGTACTAAACTAAACTAGTAGTTTATTGAGAAGTGTAGGCCTACTTTCATGAACTAAAAAAATGTACTACAAATATTAGACTAGTAAACTATCAGTATACCTATAAGTTCACTTGTACAGATGTAGTACACATGAGAAATGTAGTTTACTACTGTTAATCTTATAGTACACCTAAATGCATTCTTTTATATAATTTTTTTTGTCCCAAGCAGCATTGAAAAAGTGCACAAGTTTACTACTAGTGTCAGGGGTGTATGCAGACAGAAGAAGAGGAGGACGGCAGAGAGCTTCAATGTAAGATATTTAATTCCAACAGGTAATCCAAAAAAGTATAACCAGGCAGATAATCACCTCCACATACATCTAAATACAATTAACAGCTGACAAGGACAGACTGAACAGAGGAAACTAAATACAGACACAAATCACAAAAGATGAGGTGAGCACAGGTGACACGGATGAACAAGACGATAAACAGGTGGGTAATACTAATGAGGAAGTGAATTCAGGTGTGAAGACACAAGGGATTCTGGGAAGTGTAGTGCAGACTAAGACAGACAGGTGCAGACGAAGACTGTGACAACTAGTACATTGATATTAGTATACTTGCTACAAAAAGTATACTTAAAAAAATAATTAAACTTTACCAAAGTATAGGCCTACTTCAAATAATTTTTCCAAAATTAAGTTTTAATATGTTTGTGTCATGACTGTGGGGGTGGGGACATATGTGACGTAGCCATGCACAGTTACAAGACCATCTCATTAGTGTTTAATGCTGAGGAGGACTCTAGCCTATAGAAGCCTCTGAAGGACTGGACTACGAAGAACACAGCCTCCTGTTTAAGAAGCACCCTCTTTGTGGAACACAAATATAGTGCATCCCCATTCAATGTTCATCAGACCCCAAAGTTCTGCAAAATATCTTCTTTAGTGTTCTGCAATTAAAAGAAAGTCATTCAAGCTTGGAATGACACGAGGGTGAGTAAATGACAGAATGTTTATTTTTGGAAGAACTATCCCTTTAAATAAGGATTTTGATCAATTAAATTGGCCTTGCCTAAGGGTTAAAAATCAAGTTTTACTGCTGCTAAAAATAATGCCATAGACAATGATATTCACGAACAAATACATCCTGGGGAATCCAAAGACAGGAGGTGAGAGACATGCATACAACAAACGAGTGTACTTGGCAAGGACTCCGTCAGTAAACCATCCCTAACTACTTGTCATTCCAAAAGTCAGACCTTCATGTAAGCAATTATCTTTTTATTTTTATTTCATAGAACAGTACTACATTGATTAGTATCTAAGGGACGTATTTTAAAGATTTCTAGCTTTTATGATTTCCAAGGACATTCTTTAAGCAAGGGCTTACTGTGCTTTGATGAATGAAACAAAGTTCTTGAGATGAGATTTAGTTCAATGAAACTGCCCATTCGATAAATTAACCCAGGAAATAATATTTTTCTATCAAGGCCCTTGCAGAATCCCCCTGCTGTGCTGAGTAATGGCAGTCAAGCAGCAACGGCACAGTGTTCTCCACCCCTGCAGCTCGTGCTCACAGACGTCCCATAATCGTCTGCCTAATGATTACTTACAATTCAATGGGGATCTATTTTCAGTCATTAAACACAAGGGTCTTGTGCGTGACTAATTGGATTAATTTATGTGATAAATAGGAAAACAAAATTTGTAGCAGTATTGTGTTTCTTCAAACAACAAAAATAAGCTGATTCTACAATTGCATCTATTGCACACAAAAAAAATGCTTCGGATGGCAGGTCTGCTTAAAATGTTATTATGCATTCAACAATGAATCTAAAATGGTGTCATACTTATTATTTGTGTGTAATTATGTTAACATATTGGACAACATAAAAAAACAGATGAAGGCAAGTGCACACTACAGGATTTTAAAACGTTGGGCTGAACTGTGCAGTTCACACTACATGACTTGCTCTCTGTGAAATCAGGAGTGTTCAAGTTGTTGAGCTGTTCACACCACACGACACAACGTGATTGATCCGCAACAGGAGGTAACTCACTACACGAGTTGACAACAATCACGCGATAAAACGAACCGGAAATGACGCAATACAGCACGCGCGCCACTACCCAGCGAAGAAGAACACAAGTGCACAACACACGAGTATTTGTTTGAATATGGATGTCAGAAAGAAATTAGTGCTGCAAACTGTTTGCGCGATGATTTGCTCTGAGAAAAAAAAAAAAATCCCATAGACAGTATATAAACGGTATTTTCCCAGTGACCTCAACCCATGCCTTGCTCTGATTGGCTGTAGCTCATGGCATCACATGTGGTTGAGTCGTGCGACAGCTCCAGATATCTAGCATGCTAGATATTTTTCTGGGCTCGGCGACGCGTCCGCGAGGCGTCTGCGAGCGTCTTTGATGCGTTGTTGGCTCTTTCATACTAACAGATTGGCGAGCGTTCATCGGCCGCTAATCCCCCGCGATTTGCACGCGATAACAACCCGACCTGTCGGCGAGCTCAACGATTTGCAAATCGGGCTTAAATCGGGCTTAAAATCCTGTAGTGTGAACTAGGCATGAGTCGAAACCAATATTGTGCTGGCCTCTCTTGAACATTTTGTTCTTTTTCCCCTACTTATGTCATTTTTTTTATTTCTTGTTAGTTGTTGGGTGCAAATCTTGCATGATAATTTGACTATTAAGATTTAAATAACAGTTACATTAGCACTACATCTTCTAAGACCGTAAGGCGTAATTTCATTCAAATCAGTCAGTTTCCAAAATTACTGAGAGGCCATCAGTAGCATTTTAATATGTATTATTAAGCTGCAATTTGTTAAAGTTGGCATGAAATAGAAATTTATCCGATGTATTTTATAACACAGTTATTGTGAACGATTCATCCATGCAAGTGTTTCATCCATTCAACAACTAATAGACAGAACTAATAGAAGTGCCCATCCTTTCTTCTTGCTTTCCATAAATGATTTAACTAGGATGTACAATACAGAATAAAAGATATTTCACTACTTCTGTTCCTTTTACATTGTGAGCTTAAAGGCCAACAAAAAACGCGTTGTACCTGATTTAGAATAAATGTTACGGCCATAAAAACAAACTGCTTCTATACTATATACATTGGCAGGTTAATCTACATCAGTAAGTTCGTTTAAAAAACGTAGTCTAAAGTCTAATCTTAATGTAATCTAAATTCTAAAGAAAGTCCATGACCCTTCCTCTTACAGTATATGTGCCCAAATAGTAGCATCAATTATATTGCAAATAAATTCACAGAAAAAAGCAACGAAACAAACAATCCTTAAGGAAAGAGACAAAACAGACTAAAGAGACAACAACGCATATAATGTGAAAGAAACAAAGTGTTCAATGGTTTGGGAATTTCTTCTTTTTTAGGTGCAGGTGTCTTCTATTATTTTATTTTTGTCAGCAGTATGCAGAAGGCTTCTAAATGCGAGTCTTTCCCCCAACTCCTGCCAGATAGTAATTGGGGGCATAAGTAAACCCCATCTGAGCACAGTGCGTTAATCTCCCTCTGCCAGTGTTAATTGGCCGTTTTATGACAAACCAGGCCAAAATGCAGGAGAACACATGCCTGGATTTACATGCTGTTTACAAACAGATGTCTGAGCGGAGAGTAAATAAAAGCATATCATGTCCTTGGAAAGGGCTTTCATCAAAAACTTCAGGCAGTTTTAATCTCAGAAACAAAGGTCTTTAAGATCGTTGTTTAGAGTGGTGGTTTTCAGCGGACATGAAAAGAATAATTTTACAGATTTCTTAAAAGCTTTTTATTGTTGAATATAAGTCTATTATAAGATAATGCAAAAATATATTGAGAGATTTCACAGGTTTAATATGCCACCAGGTCCTGCAGGTGACTACCCAGTTTGAATCTACATCTGAGAGTGTGATTAGATTTCCATATAAGTAGGATTGCATCTCAATCCAAAATGAATGATAAAAATGTCTCAAATCTATGAGGCCACTTTAAATTTACGGTTAGGGTCTTTGATCGTCTGATTAACCAAAGCTAAATTACAACTCAAGCATTCATTTTGTATGTTGTTGTTCGTTTGTCAGCTGATTAAAAATCTACGCTGATTACAAATATGCAAAACAAAATCAATTGAATCAGAGCTAAAAATCAAAAGAACATTTCTTGTGTGCAACCTGCCTCCACATCCACGACCGTGGCATTTATGTTGATTTAAAAAGTGTAAAGTTAAAACAGATGCCGATAGTCTGACTCACCCCTTTGACCACGCAAAATATGCAGAGCTCTGAAAGATAAATAATCACTGTTTGCAGCTCTTGGCACAACCATGTATGCTATTTACTTAGCTAATGCTTAAAGGAACGGTTCACCCCAAAAAAAGCGAAAACTCATTTCAAAAATGGTTGCTCACCATTATAGAACCTGTATGCTGTTATTTTTTTCTGAGGGACAAAAGAGTTGCCACGGGTGGCTGTATAAATCGCACGGCACAGGAACAGACCACACAAATGGTTCATTTAATAATCCAACAGATAACAGGTCATGGAGTCTCATAGAGAGATAACATAACCACTTAACATTAACAACACCGGACAATGAACTGACAGGACTTATACACAGAGGAATTAATGAGGTGAACGGATTCATTAATCAATGGAACAAACTTGGTCTACGTTACAACAAACCGGCTATTTTCATAAACGGACATTTCACCCCTCTCCGTTTTCAAAAATAACATCGTGCAGACCTGTCAGTTTTCAGAAAAGTGTTTGTTTACACAAATCCGTGTATATGCTGTCAAGAGCATGCCAAACCTGTAGGTGGCAGTGTAACGAGAAGCTCAAACCCACGTTAGCTAATCAGAATCCCGAAAATAGTCACATACTGTGACGTCGGCTGCCTAAAACTCTGTTTTTCTCAGTTTACATGTAATCGTGCAAACAAAGTTTTCCAAAATCTCCACTCTGGCCGGAGTTTTTAGAAAGAATCGTTTTCAGAGGCGAATTCTCCGTTTGCGTGTAAACAAAGGGCACAAACGAAAGGGAAATGTCTCAGTTTTTCAAACTAATCATGTACGTGTAAACGGGGCCTGGGAATCTGTCAAATGACAGGGCACACAGGAACAAGGAAAACAGAACCAAACCACAATGAAACTAAACTAAACCAAAATAAGCATGCAACAGAGTTAGAAACTAAAGAAATTGAATCATGCTTCAAAGCAACCACAATTTATAGTAACTGGTCAAAAACAGTGCATTGATAACATTTATACCAAATGTTTGAAGATCATTTACTTTTGAAAATATAGTTTTGGTTTGGAACATTTTTAATTTTAGGCTCTTCTAATAATAATAATAATAATAATAATAATAAAATAATAGTAAAAATGTATCACCAAATAACTTACAGTATCAGTACACTATTGCCACAGGTGAGTCCATACAGTTATCAGGACATCAAGCTCTTGTATTGAATGTGTAATTCAGGACTGAGGGGTCAGTCCATTGGCAGGTAAGCCATGACTCACCGAAGCTGGAAGCCAGTGTAAAGACCCGAGCAGAGGTTTAACTGGAGAGAATTTCCTGAGGTTAAAAACAAGTCAAGCAGCAGCATTTTGGATGCGCTCAGGGGAATGTTCAGCAGATGCTTGTAAGCCGGAAAGAAGGAAGTTGCAATAGGCTGACAGCAAAATGACTAGGGCCCAGATAGTAAGTGGTGGTCAAGGAAGGGCTTTATTTTTCTTTTGTACTTTTCTTTTCTACTAACGCCAGTTGCAGGGGAGCCCACCTGGGAGCAGCCTGGGGTTAAGTGCCTTGCTCAAGGGCTCAAACCAGACAGGGGCTCCTGTACCTCAAGCTATCAACCTGTATGTCAGCCCAGATAAACCGATAAATGGTTTATCACAAAGTGAGAACAAAATGAAACATCTCATTCATTTCTGTAATACCTAATTCATATTTTGTAATAAAATATTTATATTTTGCATATGTATGTTCAGTTTTCAGAGCGCCATCAGTCAATTCCATTCCACTTGAGGAATGCCCTAAAAAATTAAACTCCACTCTGCGTTTCAGCTACAGCCTTGCTTTCTACGCTTCTGCTTCCTCAAATCCACTCCACTTGGCTTATTCGGAGTCCAGGTTGTTCCAAGTCAGTTTAATCACCGTTGTATATTAATGCGCTGTTTTCATTGAAGCCCGCCAGCCCCGCCCACACCTCACTCGCACACAGAGAGCTATAATTGCTATAATTCGTTCATTCAAATAAATGTAATCTTACGCACTACTTTATCTCTGTGTCTGATTCAAAGCGGGCAGAACGCTATACAACGGACCGTAACTGACGGAAATAACCATCAGTTTTACCCTTCAGTCAAATATTGCGCTGCAAACATCAATAACAGCTATAAGTTGTCAATGATGGCAAATTACCATAGTATAAGCGTATAATCCACGGCTAGCTGCGCATTAAACAATTTTAATGCACTTTGCGGAGGTAACCACCCTCCTCTCCGTAACGCCTCCATGTTGGGCATTAAAATTTTTTGCACAGCTAGCCATGGATTATTTAATTAAAAGGTACCAGAATACAGGAAATGGCATCTACTCCATAAATATTTTTCTTGGGATATAAATATGAACTATATATTCATAATTTATAAATATATATTCTGACTTAACTTCATATTCAGATTTACATTTATATAATCTATATATACTGTAGGCTACAGTATATATATTCCTAATAGTTCCTGTTTGGCCCCCCATATATTATATTATATTATATTATATTATATTATATTATATTATATTATATTATATTATATTATATTATATTATATTATATTATATTATATTATTATAGTATTGTTCTTACTAAAATAATGACATACAGAAATCTTACATAAAGAGCTTTAATGATAGATGTGCAGGGGAAGGCCCTGATGTCTAATGTCATATAGAGGGTGGTAAGGTTAAGTGTCTATTTCCTGGTGCTGACGAAAGCAATTATATTTCTTTAATTGAGAGACATCATGTCTTACATGTTTCTTGCCCTCTCTGAAGCGCTCTTGAACTCTGTCTGGTTATTCATACCCATCACTGCCTCCCTTGTCCTCTGTTGCCACCTGCATGACAATCTGTCTTTTTTTTCTCCGTCTCTCTCATTGTCTCTTGCTCTCGATTTCTTTTTGGTTCCCTTTTTTCATAATGTCTGAGCAGGAACGAAAACTTCCTCCCCCCCTCTGTAACAGTGAACTGACACCTCATTATATCCACAGCAATGGAGTTCAATCCTGTGCGATCTATTAATCTATTCCAGCACTCTGGCCCCTCCATAGCCGCCCCCTCTTTCATTAGCTAGAACAAAAGCCTGCAGAGCAGAATTCATTAAGGACAATCAAACACGGCTCCTCTGGGGCCATTTAATGCGACTTCCATTATTAACGTTATCATTATTATTAATATGCAATAGCAGAAGGCATCTGTGTAAGGTGCGTCACCGACAATATTGAATTCTTAATCATGTAGTGGAGGTCGATTGTGGAGATTCCAGGTGGACGGTCTGGGTGGAGGTCTTCTCTGCTGAGAAAGCCACACATCTAACAGCAGATTTTAAAAAAGAATAATGAGCACATTTGGAAGAGTATGAGAAGAGAGCAAGCCAAGTATGAGCAGTAAGTTGCTGGATAACAGAGCACTGTGAAATAACTTCAGCTAGATGCTACTGTATGAGTTTCAGGACATGACAAACCTGAAAGCCATACTTGAGTAAAAGTACAGATATACCTTAGAGCAAAAATGACTATATTACAAGTTACCAATTCCAATACGACTTGAGTAAAAGCATCTGATTTTAACAGTACTGAAGTATTTTATTCATACTGAATGTAGGCTCAAAGATGCTCTAATCCTCAACACCTAAAAGACATGCCAGTGAAAAACAAGAAACATCTGATTTGCAAGGAAATTTGCTATATCTACTCAATTAAATTGTGGCAACAGATTACAAGCAATATTATTAATTAAATGAAACAACTAAGAATTGAGTAAAAATTAATCAAATTAATTAATTAAAAGTCAACCATTTAAAATGAGTAACATTTACACAAAAATATCTGAATAACAGAAAGATGTCAAAGATGAATAAATAATTCTTTATTTTTTATTCACATTGAAGACACCTGATGATAACAAGCAGAATCACAGAAGGAAAGAGAAACACAAGAACTACAACTGACTTCAGTCACCGTCTTGATGAAATCAACAGAAAAGACATTAAAACTGTCTTATTGCTAACCAGGCTATATTTCTGTCATTCGTACAGTTCTTTCTGAGAATGAACAGAGGTTTAGATGTTGATGTTGATTTTATGGAAAATGTTTGGTGATCAGTGTTTCTTTTAGTTGGGCACTTTGACTCTTTGCTTTTAATGCCAGTTTGTGTTTTTTTTTTATAGTGTTTACTAAAGCACGTAGTTTGTTGCAAAATAAACCATGAACAGAAACAATCAGATTAAAAACTTTTCAATATCGTAAAGAAAAATTATTGACTAAACTCACAACTGATCAAAAGTAGTAATTTGATATTAAAAGAGTTTCCCTAACAACATTTTTTTCTGCACCGATCAGACGTTCTTAATTTTAATTGTTAAATACACTTTAGAATTATCGTTTTATTTTAAATACACAGACATCAAGAATCAGCATATGAATCTCAACAATGGTAACACAATTCATGCCGGAATACATACTGGGAGTCATGAGTCATGAGCTCCCAGGATGCATTGCGGCATGAAGCATGTCACCATTGTTGAGATTCATATGCTGATTCTTGATGTCTGTAGAGAAAAAAAATCCGATATTTAAATATTTTAATTCAGAATGTCTTATCTGCACTGTAAAAAAAATTGCTGCGATTATTTAGCACAACTTAAAATCCAAAATTGTTTCAACTTTAAAAAGTATGTGTTCAAGCTTGACTTAAAATATTAAGTTTAGTTAACTTAAGTTTAGTTTGGTTAAGTTGGATATTTAAGTTATCTCAACAAATTTTAACTAATCGCAGCCACATTTTTTACAGTGTGTGCAAACAAACCGATATTGATGAAAATATATCCATATGAAGTAAGTTTTTATCAGTCAAAAGACTAATCAATTGTTTTTCTTTACAATGACTACAACTTTATCATCTGATCGCCTTTGCTTATGGCTTTCTTTGCAACAATTTGCGTGCTTTAGCAAACACCATTACAAAATCCACAAACTGACATAAAAAGCATGAGTCAAACTGTGCAAGGAAACACTGGACACCATGACCAAATATTTTCAATAAGCTATTAACATCTAAACTTCTGTTAATTCTCAAAAAGAACTGTAAACAAATGACAGAAATAAAGTCAGTCTGATTAGTAATACGAGAGATTGAATGTCTTTTCTGTTGATTTCATCAAGACGGTGACTGTGTAGTTCTTGTGTGTCTCTTTCCTTCAGTGATTCTGCTTGTTATCATCAGGTGTCTCCAATGTTGGCAATAAAAAATAAAGAGTTCGGAATTCATCATCTGTTATTCAGATATTTTGGTTAAAATTTTACTCAATTTATAATGGTTGACTTTTAATGAATTCACTTGATTAATTCTCAATTATTATTTGTGAAATGTAATTAACAATATTGCTTGTAATCTGTTGCCACAATTTTATTGAGTAGATATAGCGTATTACTTTTTACCTTAGTACCCGAGGGCTGTCTGACTGACAGGCTGCTTCTTTCAAATGTGCTATTCCACATAATCAGAAAAAAAGTATGACAAAAATGGAATTCAAATAATCAACATGCTTCGTTCATTCCTTTTTCTTTTGTTGTGATTATATAGTGCACTACAAAAATTAACCTCAAAGTACTCCCTTATTTAGTACATCATAAATCAAGACAGGCCTAACAACAGGTCTGGATGTCTGTCAGAACATTATCTCATTCCAGCACTTGAATCAACTCCAAGCAAGCAAGTCTAACCGTGTCACAGAAGATGGATTGCTCTGACACATACAGACAGGTCATTAAAATGATGGACAGCTCAGCCGGAAGTCGAACTAAAAATGGAAAGATGATGTTGATGTGCGCTCTGTGAACAGACATCCAGCGCAGCTGAAATCAAACCTTACTTCTCCATAGCTGGTGAGTGCACTCTGATTCAGTTTATTAATAGATTCACTTAGCTGGCCGACATACAGCTGGTAATATATACTAATGAAAACCTTGGTTTTCACTGCATCCCCTGTAAAACCCTGCCAAACACTGTGACTTATATGATCTGCTGATGGACGTTTATAAGAGGAGCAAAATTGTGCAGCACGCTTGACCTGCATCTGAACTTGGGTCCATTTCACGAAAGTTTGAGAAATTGCCTTTCCCACTCGATCTCACCTCAAATCCTGCTCATTACTGGGCTGCTCGTGTTTCACCTCTGTGATCTGCAGCTTTTGATGCCCTCAGGCTGCTTGCAAAATATATGTAAGCTATAAGACGGCGAGTTTGTGCGTGTGCAGGCAGCGGTTTCTGAACACTCAACTGGAACGTTTCCTCTCCTACCATTTTCCAGGTTTGGTGCGGAGCAGTTTAACATCCTATGGAGAAAGAAAAAGCCCCGGTGTTGCACACGTCTAGTCAGTGGAGTTAGGCGATGGTCTCTGAAGATCTACAGTGGTCATACTTTAGTCACCAGTGGAGGTGTTTAGTTAGTGTGCAGTTGCATGACTGCAGGGAAGAGACGCTCTCTTGACAGGTGCGGCGCAAAATTGGCTTTTATTGGCGCTAGGGAAAAGTCTGTGGAGAGAAGGAAAAATAATGAGAGCAGAGAGAAGACCAGAAAAGTGTGTCACTCTAATGGCCCGAGGGAAGAGGAACCAGCACTCCATCTCTCCAGATTTGTCTATCCATTTCTCCCAAGAACCTTCATGGTAAAGCTAAAACGGTTCTTGACGTCATTCATTCTCATATGGAATTAATTGGAAAGAGTTTTACCCAGTCCCACAACAGGGTACTACCAGTACAGACAACAGGAATGCAGGTGACGGATGTTTATTAAACAGAGAAAGCAGATAGCAGGCAAGATGGCAGACTTAAAGATGGGGTATGTGATTTGCAAAACGGCTGGCAGATTTTGAAAATACACAACTCAAATGGTCCTACCTTCTTTCCTTTGACTCCACCCATTCAAAGAACATGGACATGGGTGGTGGGGGGAGGGGGGGATGGTACGACCGATTGATTGACGCACTTACTGTCCAATGATTCTAGGTGGTCTTGGAAATGATTGGCTGGAGTTTTTCGAGTCCTGCCCGTTCCACAGATGATTAAATTGCTTAATTTTTATTTCAGTGCTTCTAACTCAGTGGCTGTAAGTGGGTTAGGAATAGGATGTTAAGTGATTTTGAAAAAATGGCCAAAAAAGAGAATTACATACCCCACCTTTAACTAGAGTTCTTGGTATTGTGGGTACAATGACTTGAAGAGAAGATATTGTGATGAAGGCAGGTAGACACAGATGACAAGGAGTAAGATAAGTTCACACACACGTCATGAACGACGAGACCAGACAATGAGGGTAGCCGAGGTGTGTGTCTTGATGAGGTGATAATCAGTGATGCGGCTGATGGCTGAATGAGTGCAGGTGAGGACCAGGAGGGATGCTGGGAATTGTAGTCCAGAGTGTGAGTGAGGAAGTGTAGCAGTGAAGGAGGACCGGTGAACTCGTGACACATTCCTAATTTCGCAATATGAGTAAAATAACTCATTGTAGATATTTTTCCCCAAACCACATCTCAGTATCATTTGTTAAAGCTAAAACACATTTTTATTTTTCCTTATTGTATGTGAGCTTGTAGATATTTTAAAATACTGACTATATCCCCAAACCATATCACACTATCATTTGTCTGAAAGCTGAAATAGTTATCAACATAATTCATTCACATCCAGAATTAACTGAATAGCATTCAACCCAGCACAATTTTCTTTCTTGCCTCCTATTTTCGTATATTTGGTGTGAATTATCTTGTATTTAGATATTTATTTATTTTAATGTTGACTATATCCCCAAAACCATATCTCACTATCATTAGGGTTAATGGTGTGCTTTATAAATATCCTCTAATTATCTCAAATGTTCCTTCCACAAGTGGCAGCAAAAGCTGCAGGCCTCATTATAATTCTACAGAAAACAAAATAAACATTATCAAGTGACTGCCAAAAGCTGCCCCGGACCCAAAAAGTATCATACCTTGTGAGTCACTAAGTAAACTAATGAATTCATTCGGAGTGGTATAACTCTATTTTACAACCATTAACAGAGTTCCTCTGCAGCCAAAGAACCCATATCGGTCCATTGGATTGTTAAATGTAGTCATGCATTATTCAGTGGGATTAATTGAAAATGGCCGCTCTGAGAAGAAACAGCGGGGGCCGGTACATTATGAGGGGGCCTGGGCAAATTCAAAAGCAGATTTTACTGAACGGCCCTTCGGGGTCATAACACTGTCGAATTAATTCATGGAGAGTGTGTTTGGAGAAAATGCATTGCCTTATTATTAGATGGAAAGCAAGGATACTGTTCTGGGAAAGCAACTAAAAGGAAGTGACGGCAGTTCCCAACAACTTCAAAAAGCCTTTTAAATGTGAGAGCCTCTTGCCGCAAAGCTGCACCGAGGAGAGAAGACCTCACCTGAATGCTTAACGATGAGAGAGCTTGTGTATTGAAGGAACGGGAAGTCAAAGATCAAGAGCTCTTGAGTGAGAAGACAGAAATGTGGATGAAATCAAAAGCAAGTAAATTGGGGATTTAAAACTTAGGGTAAACTAATACCTGTTGACAATGTTTGAAATAAAATACACTACCGGTCAAAAGTTTGGGGTCGAGAAGATTCTTATGTTTTTAAAAAAAGTATCTTATGCTCGACCAAAGCTGCATTTCTTTGATCAAAAATAATATTGTGAAAAATGGTTACAATTTAAAATATCTCAAAATTTTCAGCACCCATTACTCCAGAAACGGTGATACTTCTTTTTCAGGATTTTTTGATAAATAGAGTTAAAAAGAACAGTTAAAAAAAAAATTGTAACGTTACAAATGTCTTTACTGTCACACTTGATTAACTGTATCCTTGTTGAATAAAATTATGAATTAAAAAAAAAATCTTACTGACACCAAATTTTTTAATGATGTGTATCTTTTAATTTTAGTCAATATTTCAAGTCATGAAGCTAGCACTGTAGGATAGGGACAACTGTCAAATGTTGAGTTTGCGGAGCGTTATACAAAATTATTATCCACAGAATGCTGCAACTGACCAATCAGAATCAAGTACTGCATTTCAGAGCGCTGTGTAAGTCACAAGATGTGTGAATAACGCAAACTTTGTAGAAGACAAAAGCTCTTTATAAGGGCAGCAACCAAATGATTAACTGAGGCACAGATTCCTAGAAAAGCACAGCAGCACAATACGGTTCATCCACCTTGATAAAGTCAGCTGTAATAGCACAGAAACAACTAAGGATCTGTTTATACTACATCTATTCCATTCATTTCAAGCGCCAGTTACATAAGGCACCTAAACCATCATTGCACCATATCTCATAATACCAGTCCTTCCTTAGATTGTTTCACAAAATCATTATTTTAAGGCAAGATTTAATGGAGAGCTGCCGATAATAGCATTCCTAGAGATAGCCCAGATATAAGGAAAAGGCAGAAGTCATTTCTAAGTGACCCTCTGCAGTTCTTCCCTTGAGTGCCAGCTCACATTCCAGAGTCCCCTTTATTATCAGAAGAGAGGACATATTCTGCCCCGGGGTGACACTGTCCCGTCAGACTGACAGTGCTCAGCCCAGCTGACTGCTGATGACATTTTCTCAGCCAATTTAGATGCGGAGAGGAGTGCTGGCTAAAACCTTTTTTAAAAAGTAAGCATTTAATGACAAACACTTTTTTTTTTTAGTATTGATCATAATGAAATCTTCAAAAATGCATAGGTACTGTATATATGAGACACGTGGTGGTAATAGCAATATCCAGTATGATTTGGTCATATGTTGGCAGTGCCAACTGCATTTATGCTCTATTCTTAGGGAGAATATGCAGAACTTCTGTGTAAAATACAGCTTGTAATGAGTGTAAACAGAATATATATATATATATCCTCAGTCTATTAAGGAACCTTTCAGATGACATTTTTTTCAATGTGTGTGTTTGTTTTTTGTATGAGACATGAATGTTTGATTGTGCAATTGCTGCAAATTGATTAAATGTAATAATCAAAACCGCAAAGCAAAGGTTTTACTGCATAGATACTGCAGTATGCCAAATTATAATTATGTGATAATGTTTTTTTCCTTTTTTAACATTTGAACAGTAAATATGTATGTGAAAGGTGTACTAAAGGCCTTGTAAATTAAATATTACATAAATACATGCAAATATACACTATACATTTCATGAACAAAAACACAACAGACAAATGATAAAAATCAGATAAAGGTATGCATATTAAAAATATTGTTTACCAGGTAATCTTAAAATGGGCCAATCTGTTTGGTTTTACCCAAACTTGATTAATTTTCATGCTTATAAGCATCCTTTTTCAGTATTACTAAAGCTCTTACTAATATGCCTGTATTTAAGAAGTAAACAAATGTTTAAAAAATCAAGACTAATATCTGCATAATGTAAACGAACACAGATGCCTCTAGCTATTTTTATTTTATTTTATTAATGTAAGGGAATGAATTCAGACAGTGTCACCCTCAAGTGTCTCTAGAAGCAGTCTCTGCCTCCCAAGACTGAACGAACACAAAATCTGACGCCCAAATGATTATTTGCATCTGGTTAAATAGGCCCATTCAGGGAGAATCTTGAATAATAAATTCATGCATAAGTTAATTACTAAGGTTAAGGGCGCAATAAATAAAACAGAAGCCGGGGCCTTTGATTAGGACGATAGGATTAGATTAAAATGATTAATTTGTGCAGTTTGAGGGGCATGAGCATCGTCGTACATTGTTAATGATGCTGCCTGAAAGCTTTCAGGGCCTGTTTATCATATAGAGGAAAACAACAAACAAGTCCCTGCAGAAGGAACACTTTAGATAAGTTTTAGAGCAAAGTGTATCTGTAGGGTGTTACATATATGACCAGCAATGCCTAAACTAATGCTTTATGGTTATTTAAAAATGGGCACATTAAATCTCTCCACAAATTATAAAAACTTTCATAATATGAAATTGTGCTAGGAAAATGTAAAAAATGTGTATGATGTAGATATTAGTTTTTAAATAAAAATAGATGCCGCTAACAATTGTGCATGCAGCTAAAAATATTAAGTTTCATAAATAGCTTTATTTTGTATCCAAGATCACACAAAGTTAGAATTAAACATGAAAATTATAAGGCTTGTGAGCATTAAGACATTTAGCTAAAACAAACAAACAAAAAAACAAACAAAAAAACATGCATATTGTTACTATGGAATATCTTCAGTGTTGAAATGTTGATCACTAATTCTTCCAGAGTGTTGTTTCAGGCTGTCAGTGTAAAAATTATGTGACAGAGGAAAGCAGAAGTAAGATTGCTTTAAAATCTCTCACCTTTGCTCACACTCACATTAGTTGTTGTTGACGGTTTTGTCTATAATGACAGTACAACAGAAAAGTGCATCAATTTTCTTCATTCATGCAGATCTGTAATAGAGCTTAGACCCTCATTACCATCACTATTTATTTGCTTCAGAAACAGACAAAAGTATAAAGCCGTTTCAGTGCGCTGGACAAAAAGAGCCATTTGACCCAAATGACAACCCTGACTGGACAATCAGGAGAGACACAATGCAGTGCTTTGGTCCCTTAATAATGCAACTGACAGACTATTTTGACCATCTAAACAGATGAAAGAAAACATTTGTGCTTCACTTTATCCTACATTGGCTCACACAGATCTATGCTTCTCTTATTCTTTTGTACACCGTTTACTTTGTTCTTGTTGGTCAATGCCTCTAATAGCTGCTTGATCACTTTGCATGGTCTGTAAATGTTGTAGCCTCTTAATAAACCACAGAGGGCTCTGCTCATGTTATAATTATGTCATTTTTCAATATGAGGACATTACTGGTGACCTAGCTTTATACAGTTTATAGAAAAAAAACATATTTGTCAATGCACAATAAACAGCTGGAAGTTAGACCAGAAAGTGTTTAGGCGGGTCACAGAATTATAGCATCACGGCGCTCATGATTTTTGTTTCCCAGCAATTCTTTGGAATTTTAAACACCGTGGCATTTAAGACATTTTACAGACTTTTAATGGCAACTAAAATGTTTCAAATATATGTTAACATGATGAGGTTAAGTGAGTTCTGTTTGTTACTTCTAGTTTCAGATTGGATGGATGGATGGATGGATGGATGGATGGATGGATGGATGGATGGACCTTTTCAGTCATGGAGAATAAAGTCATCTATGTGCAAAAAGAATGAATATCAGTATTTCACAGACATGATTTTATATTCTAGGTCATATTATGAGTTCAAAATTACTAATAAATTTAGTTTGCAGAACCAGAGACTGATGGCATTCAATGTCACAAAATGGCTAAACTGAAACCGAATGAGCCACATGTCATTGCTACAAATGTTTGAATTAACCCAATACCGGTGAATGTGGATTCATTTCAACAATTAATTAAAAAATGGTCAGAAAAAAAGTAAATAGATGACCTCATTCATTAAAATGACTCAGTGGCTGAGCAAATGCTTTGCTTTAAAATACCTCACTTCCATATCTCCTCTCATTAAAAGAGCCAATTAGAGGAAGATCAATACAACATTAAAAGTGGAAAACTCTTAAGTAATTTGCTTACCAGTCCAGGCAAAACAGAGAAAAAGAAATAGTGTAAATTCATCACATATGTCTAAATACATTAAATACTGAATCTCAAATCTATATTTTGCAAGCACAAACCGACATGCTGTAAAAGTGATAAAAACATTTACAAACACCATGTGCTCTATCTGGTGCCATCGTGGTCTCATTAGCGGTGTATTTGCTGTGTGTTGCACTTTTCTCTGTTGCTTCTGTCACACATCCACATTTTTTTCAATCTGGACTCGCTCTGGGACACATCGCAGGTTACAATAACCGTGTGCATTTGGGACCATATAACGAGATGAAGGTGGTACTGAAATGACCAAATTTCCTCATTAGCCGTCTTCTCTCTCTTATGGTGGATGGTGAGCATGAAACATCACCCCACTATATCTGTTAAATCAGGCCACTAGGGATTGGGCTTTGTCAATGATTTTTCCTCTGTTGTCGTTGGAAGTGCTCATTAGGGCCATAAATGCACCGGGCCAGCTAGAAATAGGTTAATTAGACTGTATCACGGCAACAGATGATCCCACAAAAGCAGTTATCATCCTAATTACACTGCTAGCGGCACACAAATTGTGAACCCCATAAAGGCAGCATCCTTTATCTTAGTTGTGGCCTAAAGCGCAGATCAAATGATCCACTAAATTTTTTTCCCCTGGTAAGACCACCAACTTGTGCTGCTGACTGAGTGCAGGAAAGCTCAAAAGAAACTCTCATTAAAAAAAATATAAACAAAATCTGTTTGCCAAACAAATGTTTGCATTTTCTTAGCAGACACTGTCCAAGTAACTTTAATGCACAAAACACAGGTACCAGTACAGGTATGTGAGAACAGACACTTGATAACATATTTCGATAAAGTCATCTTACGATACATAAAATATGGAAGAACACATAGCATGCCAACAACAAACAACTCATACTTGTGTACTACAGATTCAAATCCATTCACAAATTAAAAAAAAATATTTTCTAAGTGTTTGTTATACCTATGATCCTTAGAATACATATTAATTAAAATAATAAATAAATAAAGTAAAATTACTAGAACTACATTTCTTGTGTTCCTACTTATGAATACTGTATGTGAAAAAAGAAAATGCAATAGACAAGTTATCTTATTCTTAATAATCGACAACAAAAACAACAACAAATAATTTCTTAAAAAATTATATAGACAATTAAGAAACAATTTAAGAAAAAATACCATTAATCATTATTATTTTTATAACTGTTACGGAGTGTATATTTTCACCAAGTGCAAATAGCCAGCTTTGTTGGCAGAGGGACAAGTAATGCTAAAAAGGCAGTTTATGATTTTAATCAATATAATCATGTACACTGAATATGTTGTTATTATTGCACACTGTTTTATAATATACAACACACTGATCTGCAAATAGTATCTGCCACTATTTGCATTACTGGAAGTATAAATATAGCATCTGAAAACTTTTTGTTGTTATTTACACATGCTGTAAATAGCATCTATCACTATTTGCATTTAGTGCAACAAACTACTGCCTTATTATTATTATTATTGTTTATGCTTGGATTATACTATTTATAAATTAGGAACACAAATAATCTAGGTCAGTGCAGCTTTCTATTACACAATGAGTGTGAGTAATGCATTTGTTCTTTTTTTAAATAGACCATTCTTCCTCTCCCTCCCTAAAAGGTCCACAGCGTTCACAGCTTCTTTAAACATACAGTACTTGCATTGCCAATCAAGAAGAGAAGCCCTCAACGAGCCACTCCAAACTTAACTATAAATCTGGTCATAGATGATCTTTGTGACACTCATTGTATCTACTTGCATGTTCACTGGTGGCAGCTATTGTGTGTCTCTATTTTGATGTTGCGGAACTGACAACATCATTCTTAATTTCGAGGGGTTTCCTACCATTCACTCATTCTTTCCCTCATTTGATTGCTGTGTCATTTGAGAACTGTGGTCTCTGCTATAGGTGAAGGGTTCGTGCCAGGGGAGATTTTACCAACACAAGTCCAGCTGTCAGTGAATTTATACACACTGGACTCTGTGAGGACATTGTAAAATCATTGTCAAAACATTCGTCATCAAGCGGCTCTCTCTGGTGGTTACAGCACTGCAACTTTTCAGTGCCGTGACCCCGTCGACCCAAACACCACTGTCATTACTCTTGGCTGCCAGGAGGTGGGACAGAATGAAACTTTTATAGCGCCCCAGAGAGCCCATTATCTCTCCAGGAGAAAAGGTAAATGCTATCCTTCACCTAAGCCTTTCTGTTTCCCCTCCTTTCTTTCTCTCCATTCTCTGTTCCATATTCCCTAACCCATCTCTCCCTTCCCTGAGCCTCTCCCTTTTTCTTTTCTTTCCACAGCTTTTATACCTCTCATTTCCTTTTCATTCCTCTTCCTCTCCAGTGCAGTAACCCATATCTCACCCTGCTCTCGACCCTCTCCGCATCCATCTCTCCGGCTTTCAGAGGGATTTTAAAATGCAAGTGATTTAAATGTTTAGGGAGCACGCTGACATGAGAACCACGCAGCAGTCCAGGGTTCCATGTTTCTCGCTCCCCCTGGAATGGGTGGATGTAGGAGGATAACCTTTCCTTCCTCCTGCTGTGCCTGTCCAGGAGGGCGCGGAAACATCTGCTAGTGTTTAACTTTGATCCCATCATCCCAGAAACCACATCTGGAGGACCGCAGCTGCCCACGGCACGACCCGCAATCTGTCAGGACCTGTCCGCCGTTTCGAAAATGTAACCGATTTAGTCAAGGCAATTTAGATCCATTTGTGACCTGCGACATCAAAATCAATCCATCTCCCTGATTTAGGTCGCACTGGGGACGAATTAAACTTGTTTCTTGGAACTTTAAGTACAATCAGGCTTTGTACAGAGGTAATCATCAGTGATCATTCAAGAAAATTACGTTGTTAGATGGACATAAACGCATACACGGATGAAGAAATTACAGAGCTGAACTAAGTCGTGGAGGGGAATCAAATTTCCTTCAAAATCACATGATTTTACCACAAACTAAAATATTAATTCAAAAGAGAGATTAAAAAAAAAAAAGGTCAGTGCAATTTTATATATTAAAGAAAAAAATACTGTAAGGGGACATAAAAAGTGAATTTAAATATGGAGGGAGCTATATATATGGTTTATAATCATTAATTTTTTTCTGTTTACTTTTTATAACCTCCTACACATTGTAAATAGCTACTACATATTCAATATGAGGGTGACTTGTTTTTTAAATTGCACACAGTATTACTGTGAAATATAGTGAAATCTGTTCTATTTTAATTCATTTTAATGTATTAACAATTTATTCCTGTGATGGAAAAGCTGAATTTTCAGCATCATTACTCCAGTCTTCAGTGTCACATCACATGACCCTTTACAAATCATGCTGTGCAATTCTTTTTACAACTTACTGACCTAACTTTTGAACTGTACCTTAGGCCAGTGTTTAACCCTGTTCAGAGGCACACCATCACTACACATTTTCCAACTCTTCCCAATCAATCACACCTGAATCAACTCATTAGCTTGTTAGTAGAGACTCCAAGACTAGAAATATATGGGTCAGATGAGGGAAATGTGCACTGTTGGTGTGCCTCCAGGAGCAGGGTTGGGAAACACTGCCTTAGGCTATATATCATCAATACATATTAGGTCACTGTAAATACAATTAATGATAAAGTCTAGACGTAGAGGCAATTTGACATACTTCAACTTACTTTTTACATAGGCTACATGAAATTAGATGCAATATCATATAAAATAAAGCATTTCACCAGGAGAGTCATTCACTAATAATAAGTGAAGTGTGTGGGAAAGTTCCTGTACGGATGTTCAACTTCTGATAGAGGAATGATTTATATGAGTCAGAAAGGTATGAGGGCTACAGCTGGAGGCGAGGGAGAAGAGAAAATTTGATTCAGAAAGTTTTATTGGACTTTGGCCCCTGTCCATAAGCCCCTGCTGAGACCCCGGAGGAAGCCCTTCAATAAGGAGCCTGATTTGCTGACTCACCGCTGTATACTGTAGATTTCTCATCGCCTGAATGCATATGTAATCAAAAGGCAAATATTTTCTCCTGTGCTTTCATAGAAATCTGCATGGGTTTCAAAAACTATTCCTGTTAGAGTGGCATTGGATTACCTTTTCATATTTGACAAAATCAAGAGAAAAAAAAAATCAGTTTGAGCATTTAAAATTATAGCCTATGAATATGAAAGTTCATTCTATCAAACCTTACAAAATACTTACCACTGGTCTGTATTTCAAAACGACCTGATCTTAAAATACTTACAATAATTTTTTTTTATATAGTTACAGTGTAACTAAAGAAAATAGGCCTAATAGAAATTGAGGTAAGAGGAGAGCTTGACTTTTCTACTTTTTCAGGTGAGTCAGATTGTGAGCTAAATCTTTACTGTTATCTACTGATTTGAAATAATGGCAAAGCAAATGGCATCATTTCATGGCTGGGTTATCTCAAATGAGACAGTAATTGAAGTAAACAGCAATACACCAGGATGTTTTGTTGTGTATATAAATAAACGAAGGTACATTCCACTTCCCATTTTTCATTGCTTGCCTATCATGTTGTTCATGGCTGTTTCCAAGCTTGCTACTATAATACAACAAGAAATTCATTTTTATAGGATTTGCATATTCAGAAGAATAAAATAATCATTCATTTAAAGTCCTCACAACTTATCCAGTATTTAGTGCTGTCTCTGTGCAATCGGATCACGTTTGGTACACAGAATACATAAGCACTGAAGGACATCCAGGCAAAATAAATCAGCATGGAGCTCTGATCCAATGAGGAAAGCTCTCCGGAGGAAACATCTGCTGGAAAACCTTCAGAGCTATACACCATGGTGAGGTGGTGCTTATTCATAAAGGTGTCTCTAATTAAACACCTTCTGCATGTTCTTTGTGGAGTCAAACATTTGAGCCACAATTACACCAAAAATATATGAACACTGCACAAGATTACCTTGCTTTTTTTCCTGCTGGATGGCAAAAATCTCTTCACAGGGAGTTGTTTAGGGACCTCGACTGGTTTATTACTCCACACATTAAATATCAGGACAATATAAAGGGGGAAAACACTGACTGTTTTGCCAACAACAGCAGCAAATTAGTTTCAGAGATTACTTTGCCTGAAACACAACAAAGAGAGAGCATTTATTGTTGGCAATATTCTACTTCTCTGTTTAATTTGATCTTTTATAAGTTAAAAAATAAATGTGTGTAAATTAATGTGTCTTATTATGTCTCAAATGCTTTATATTCAATAGCCGTAGAGGAATTAACTGCTGAACATTAGATGTATTTTAATAAGTGCCCTCCATCAACTTAAAATGTTCTTCAGCTGCTAAATGCTCTTCAGATTGTGACTGGAATCTGAATTCAGTTGCTATCTCTACTATCTTGCTACATAAAATACTTTTTGATCTGAACATAATTTAAAGATGCTGACAGGAAACTGAGGGCCTCAAAAGCTTACAGTGTCAGTTCTTTCAAAACACAACATTCTGCCATCATTTAATGACATTCTTTCCTCAGGTTTAGGATGACATGAAAGGGAGTTACGGTAATGATGTCAACATTTTCATTTTTGGGTGAACTATCACTTTAAAAACTATTTATCACAAGTCATTCTCGCTGGTGGTCTTTAAAGACCTGGCACAAACATCATCACAGTCACGTCACTTATTTAACCGCACCTCACAGCGTGATTCGGTTGCCAATGCTGTGGTGGTTGACGTGATATAAGGTCAAGACAGCAGAGAAATACATTGATATCCAAATTACACCTGTCAATATAATGCATAAGCTGCCACTGATGTTTTCATATATGCCCCTTTCTGCTCACAGTTAGTCAGAGTTCCTGGCACGTCGTCATTGGCCGTTTGTTAATGTTTTTTTCTCAGTGGACGGCCATCGCTGCACCAGAACAGAGAAAAAGAGCCAGCACGGTCGATCAGTGTTAATTATGCCCAAGTAACAAGGAACGACTTTTGTTTTCTCCTCAGAGAGGAATCGATGAAGGTCAATCAATTTCCGTTCACTTTGGTTTTGTACATTTTAGAATCTTCTCACAAACACATCAAATGTATCTATACAAAACATCTATTTTTTATAACGACAGACCATAAGTGTAGAAGGCAGCATGCTTTTGTGTAACATCTGAAGAAGACAGAATGACATACTCAACACTGTACATTCACACTCTAGCGAAGCATGTAAATTCGTTCAGTTAGCATCGCTTTACTGATATTCATTCAGTACTACCCTCATGCCGTAAGGATATGAATATTTCACTTTTCATCATTTAATAACGTGCCTGATACGTATCGTGTTTATTGTTATATATTGTTTACTGTCAACTCATTTTGAACTGCCAGCTTTATTTTCAGTTGACTGATACATTGTCTTATTGTTTCCAACAGAGAAAAATAAGGCAGTAAAAATGGTAAACACTGGCCATTTTGAACAGGGTTTCCCCAGGACTCGCACGAGAGCTCTTAATGAGGTTTGTCAGAATGACCTATTAAATCTTTCCATCACCCGTTGCCTCTTCCCTCTCTCTCTCTCTCTCTCTCTCTCTCTCTCTCTCTCTCTCTCTCTCTCTCTCTCTCTCTCTCTCTCTCTCTCTCTCTCTCTCTCTCTCTCTCTCTCTCTCTCTCTCTCTCTCTCTCTCTCTCTCTCTCTCTCTCTCTCTCTCTCTCTCTCTCTCTCTCTCTCCTCTCTCTCCCTCTATCTCTCTCTCTCTCTGCTCTCTCTCTCTCTCTCTCTCTCTCTCTCTCTCACTCTCTCCTCGTATCCCTGTCTGGGAGCAGTAAATAGAATTTGTCTTTGTGATCTAGAGAGAAATGAAATGTGCTTTGCCTCTCCTCTGTGAGCCTGACGCTCAGCATAAATAACAGGCCTCTTTCTCAATGGCTGCCGAGACATCATAACTCCATTATGGTCTGCACGGAGCAGCATGACATGCCATCTTATAAACCATGCAAGCTGAAAGAGGAAACTATTACAGGACAAGTAAAGACACACTCATGTGTATTTATGATAAGCACTGAGGCAGAAGCAACGAAGAATGGAAGTAGGTTTGATGTGATTCTAAAGTTCACTCGAGGGCTGAAATGTGAATCATGTTAATTACATGATATGCTGATTAATTCAATTAATTGCAATTAATCACATCATCAACATTTGCTGGGAACATTTTTCCCCCAAATGAAGATCATTCAAAGACACTAAATTATTCTAGTGCACACCAGTCCAATCCCAAAATCTTATACAATAAGGCCCTATTAGTTAAAATTCTGGTAAAGTATTACTGACATTTCAACTCTTTGTTTATATACCATACATTTAAAGACCAGATTGTATTATTATTTTCAGCATCCTGTGTCATGGCACATTTATTAACACTTACAAACAGTTAAACATAAAAATGGGGACAAAGACCCTGGCATTCTGTTGCCCTCTATGACCATTCATTTAAATGCATTAATTGAACACGTATTTTCTTCTTTACTAAAGTGGCTGGCAAAACAGGTCAAGTTTTCACTACCATACAACAAATATCACCCAATTGTTATTTCCTATGTGCAAAAGTCCATCCTTGTAGCCTAGAAATCTAGACACACCCTAGCGGCAGCAAATTTTATTTTGCAGGCAGTAACGTCTAGCAACTCTCCGTTGGCTTGTGAGCTGGAAAAAAAACAAACTCTAGTCAGGCTAGACATAATGACGGCAGAGTTTGCGACGTTTCCGCGCTTGAATTCCCTGCTACTAAAATGTATGGCTGCTGCTGCTGGCGAACAGTGGTCTTTCGAATCGGCTTTAGCCACGACTCTGTAAGACTTGGAGTTAAGCTTTTCTTTGAGAAAAGATCAAAGAACGGCACTGAAGTCATTCTTAAAAAAAGGACGTTTTTTTGTTCTGAGTTTTGCCAACCGGATACGGCAAAAGTTTAATCTATCAACTACTCAGCTGGTGGGAAAACGCATGCATAGTGACTCTGACTATGTCACCTTCTTTGTTGCAGCGCTATCCTGTTGCGTGCAGAGGGAATTTGAAAGACAACCGTTTATACCGCCCCTCGGATAGAGCCCTGCCAATGGTGTGTTCCGACCCAACATCTTGATGTGGGTCTGGCTTGTCAGGCTGAACCAACCAAAATGTAAAAAAGCTTGCTCATTTAAAGTGGCAGACAACACAACTGCAGTATGTGTACAGTATAATAACTTATACAATAAACAATGTTATTGTCATTGGTGTGGACACTAATATAGTTATCGTTCTTGGTGTATACAGGCCTCAACTGTCCTCAAATTACATTTATGAATAATCAGTCAAATCCCTCATGTGAACTGGATAATACCATCACATTCACGTGAGTCAGTCATCCACTCCTAAATCAATCATTTGCATTACTAAAAGCCTGGATCCATTTTAAATTTGCATTAGTCATTTAGCAGATTTATTCAAAGGAATTTACTGTAAAGAAAACATAAGCAGAAGTCAAGAATATTCACAATGCTGAATTTCAAGAGTAAACCACTGTAGTGCAAGCTAGTGTAAATACACAAAAGGATACAAAAAGAGGAGAATCATATCTAAAAGTTGGAGTAATAAGAATATTCCCTCACCCTGAAACTTCTGCCCGTGTTCTACCTTGTGTTGAAGAGGTGACATTGCTCTGACTCTCCTGTCTTCTATTTCAAGCTAGCTTTGGTGATCATACATCAACAGAGGACACCATCTGGAAATGTGTCCACACTGTTTTTGGGCTCAATCCCCTCTGAAACCAATTCTGACTTTGTTTTCTCCCCCTCTAGTCTTCCACCCATCATTGCAACATGCAGCATCCCATCAAGTGCCTCCCAAGTGAAAAAGGCCAAAAAAGAATGCAGGCACCTGGGGGAGAGGAACATCTGTGTGCAGTTGCTCATGCCTGTTTCTCATTCATGCTTTATGCCTTGTCTGGTAAGCCCAGACAGCAGGTACATCTCTCAGAAAGGCAGCCCATGACAGATAAGCTTTAGCTGCTGAAGCGTGCCACCTGATTTTCTCCAGTCAAATGAGAAGAAGATGATGTGATGGAATTACAGGACCGCATTCATACTACAGTATAACACATTCAGCAATAATTGCAATTTTAAAGCAAACATGTGCAGTTCTCCTCAGAACATGGTGCGATTATGGTTCAGGCTGTGCCAAACAATAATGAATTTAAATGTTTTGTTTTCGAAATCTCCAAAATCAATCAGATTTGAACTGCTAATGCATCAGATGTCCATACATTAACCGTAGGAGGTCTGTGGGTGTGTCATCTGAGGTTGAGACTAGTTTGTTATTACCAATTAAACCAGATGATATGTAATTTTCATATGATACCACACAGCTAAATACATCTGTTTCCAGCAAGAGAAACTCATGATGGTGTCATTATGGTCATTACCCGGAAAAGCACTAATAATATGCTGTGATGGCCTGGTGTTTGTCATTATGAGATGCCCACTTAGCAATGTGCCATCTGTGGCAGAGGGCAACAGCTAAATGTCAGCCATATGCATGTCAGTTTGTTTGTGCCTAGAGATGCTGGCATGATATCAGTGCCTCTTTGCCATTAAACAACCCCAGTCGCGGACAAGCCAAGAAAAAATCCATCACGTCCCTGTCATTGTTCTGTGTCATTTAAGAGCATGAAGTGACAGCTAGCACAAGGCTCCTGACAAACAGAGAGTGATTTACATCATGAATAATAAATGGTTTAAAAGTGCCTTATATTTAGGAAAATATATATGGACAGTTTGCTAAAAGTATCAAATATTGGTAACACTTTACAATAAGGATCCATTAGTTAACGTTACTCGATGCATTAAAGGGTTAGTTCACCCAAAAAAGAAAATAATGTCATTAATGACTCACCCTCATGTCGTTCTAAGCCCGTAAGACCTCCGTTCATCTTCGGAACACAGTTTAAGATATTTTAGATTTAGTCCGAGAGCTTTCTGTCCGTCCATTGAAAATGTATATACAGTATACTGTCCATGTCCAGAAAGGTAATAAAAACATCATCAAAGTAGTCCATGTGACATCAGTGGGTTAGTTAGAAGTTTTTGAAGCATCGAAAATACTTTTTGGTCCAAAAATAACACAAAATAAGACTTTATTCAGCATTGTATTCTCTCCCGGGTCTGTTGTCAATCCTTCACAGTTACGCTGATGGCGTAAGACGCTGATGACGTGTTATCTGGTGCGCCCGAGCTTCATTTATAGACTGAGGGAAACGCACGCTGTAAAAGTGTCTCATCCGCGACATGCACATTTACGCACCATTAAAAAAATGATATCCACGCAAACAATGTAGAATAGCTTGAATATAGCGTGCGTCTCCCTCAGACTGTAAACGAAGCTCGGGCGCACCAGATAACACGTCATCAGCGTCTTACGCCATCAGCGTAACTGTGAAGGATTGACAACAGACCCGGGAGAGAATACAATGCTGAATAAAGTCTTATTTTGTGTTATTTTTGGACCAAAAAGTATTTTCGAAGCTTCAAAAACTTCTAACTAACCCACTGATGTCACATGGACTACTGTGATGATGTTTATATTACCTTTATGGACATGGACAGTATACTGTATATACATTTTCAATGGAGGGACAGAAAGCTCTCGGACTAAATCTAAAATATCTTAAACTGTGTTCCGAAGATGAACGGAGGTCTTACGGGCTTAGAATGACATGAGGGTGAGTCATTAATGACATTATTTTCTTTTTTGGGTGAACTAACCCTTTAACTAATAATACTGATTAGTGCATTCGTTACATGATTTATTAATCTTTGTTATCATTAATACTAGGCTACTAACATTCTATTCAGGCTTTCCCAAGCCAACATCAAAGTTTGTGCACAAACTTTATTCATCTAGTTAGTCCTTGTTTTAAAAAATACAACTGTTTGTTGTTAGTTCATGTTAGCTCAGGTCAATAAAATAATATGTGCAAATACAACTTTTTATTTGACTAATGTATTGAATGTTGAAATTAACATTAACTAAGATTAATAAATGGTTTAGAATTATTTGTCATTGTTAGATCATGTTAACTAATGTAAACAAATGTTGTAAAGTGTTAAGCAAATATCTACATAGCCATGTGCTCACCAGTTATAGTGACTAAAATAACTCAGCATTTTCTTCATTACTCTAAAAACGCACTTTCCACTTTTAGATGATCAAAGCTTACCCTTTTACATAGTATCATCATATAACAACAACAACAACAATAAATGGTATGAAATGTTGGGTTTTCACGTTCAAATAAAAGTCATGGTTAATTTTTGCACACACAAAAAAAAAATATTTACAGTTCAATCATGTGGAGTCAAATAATCATTTGTCATGCTATGTTATGTGCTAAACATCCTGCCATGTTTCTCTTGGAAATATACTTTTGATTAGTTTAAAGGTATAAACTTGGCTTCTGTACCTTCTCAGTGAATCAGTATTAGATATGATATGATATGATATGATATGATATGATATGATATGAGAGCATTATAAAAGAGCATATAATGTTTCTGAGCTTCAAGACAATGCTTTCTGCATGTGCTCTCTCCCCTATTCACATGCAAGTGGAGTATGACAGCAAATCACATGTTGCCTAGCAACCTGACATTTGATGAGATACTAACAGTTCTCTTATGTGAATCTGCAAGTGGTCAATTTATATTCTCAGAACATAACTTCAAAAAGAAAAAAAGAGATGTGAGACGATCAGAGCAGAACATTAGGGGTTCAAGGCACAGCAGGTCATTGTTTGCCAAATGGTGTTTTGTTAAAGGCACTGTATTTTTTGTTCAATGTTAGGGGCGGGACTGCCTGTTACATAAGTAAGGGAACAATAAGTTAGGGAAGCCTGTATAGAGACACTGTCATTATTTGCACAGACTTATTATTGTTTTTATTATTATGAACAAATTTAGGGCAGCCATTCCTTCCTTCAAGCTATTTTTCTTTAACATAATATATTGTACATAAAGAGGTTTAGTTTGTAGAAATCCATTATATTGTTTTGAATGGAAAATTGCATTGATCAGATTTGCATGCCGAAACCTTCATGAATAAGGAAAAGGGATGAACACTTTCAAAATATCTGTCTCCCAAAACGTTATTGTGATAAAACCTCTGCTTGCGTTCACTAACACGATAAATACAATACAAGAAAG
Source organism: Phoxinus phoxinus (assembly GCF_949152265.1). Lineage (NCBI taxonomy): Eukaryota > Metazoa > Chordata > Actinopteri > Cypriniformes > Leuciscidae > Phoxinus > Phoxinus phoxinus. The sequence goes on along the minus strand of NC_136882.1, from coordinate 23,635,896 downwards.
CAAGTTCTTGTTACTAACAACTCCATTGCAAAATCCCCATTATTATTATTTTTTTTAAAAAAAACAGTATTTGCAGTATGATATAATCAGGCTTGTGCAGGACATCTTTGTGTGCAAAGATTTGTGAGCTGAGAAAAAAAAAGAAAACGTAAAAAAAAAAGTGCCATTTTGTGAATTGATCGTCTACTGAAGTCTTTGGAATTGCTCTAATGGAGAAGCAAGTACAGTGCTGCCCTGCTCTCATGTCAGAGAAGTGATGATTTCAAGCTAGCTGATTGGAAGACTAAGAGGCAATCAGAGGTCTTTTTCCTTCGATCAGTGGTCATTTCTCCTCAAGCCATGTTGCTCTACTTGGCTGTCACTTTCTGTCTCGAAGGCAACATTAAAGGCCTTTAAAATCAATAACCGCTCAAGGTGGATTTGTAAATCTTGGGTTACAGCCAAAGATATAAAGACCAGTCATCGCAGAAAGAACCTGACCATTGCTTTGTTTGTTCAGCAAGAATATTTTTAAAACAAAAACAAAATAAAATGGGCAATTTTGCTACAATATCTACATCACCTTTTTCATGAGTAACTAGTTAGAAAAACATTTGAGTTCTAAATGCACAATCCAGTAGTTTGCCAGAGGCAGAAGAGACTTTAAGTATATCAACCCAGCACAATCCCTGCTGATGTTAGTCCACTTTACCCAGCTGTATTTCTTAAACATAACTAGGATTTGTTCATTATGTGTATGAATTCACAAGGGTTTTTGCGTTCAAGTAACTCTTTTTGTTTGCTTCTAGGAGTAAATTAATTTAAATCACTGCCAAAAAAAGCTAATGTGTAAGGCATTGCATAATAAAAGATTAAATGCTGCTGAGAACGCACTTTACGATGATGTGCATATGTAATGCCCAGATGCTACACTGAAAGCCATTCAGAGTACGTAACTGCATATCAAGGCATCAACCCAAACTTCAGACATTCAGTTATGAATCCGTGATTTTTTCCCCCCCATAAACTAACTACAAATATGAATCATAACCCAATGAGAAGCATGAATGCCTGCACTGTTGAAACAAAGCGAAAAGTCAGATTTCTCTTCCTTTCTTGCCCACTTGTTCCCGGTGGCTCACTTAACATTTAGAGATGGAGAGGGAAGTGGAGAAAAGGAAAAATATTGCCTTGAGGTGATCTGTGAAAAAAAAAAAAGTACCAACTAAAGAGTCAGGTTGTTTCTTCACATTTCTCCTTCTGTCACGCATATCCCTGCCTTTGGATCTTCATCCCACATCTGCCTGAAACATCAGTGAGTATTGGGTAAGCCTGCAGGCAGAGAAATGCTGTTCATTAAACAAAGCTATTCCATGCCCACTCACTGACACTTGTCGTTATGCATCTCCAGATCTTTTTTTCTCAGTTGCATAATGAATATGCATGCAGTTGGGTCGGTTCCACCTGAGAGGAAGGGAACGTGTGTGTGTGTGTGTGTGTGTGTGTGTGTATCATGCACTGAAGCATATGAGTGTTTCTCTGGAGATCTTGGCAGTTAGAGATGGATGTCAGTGAAAAGATTTGCTTCTGTTTCTTGTTTTATAGTACTTGTGTGTGCGCGTGCAAGAACAAACATTGTTACGCTTTATGACTAATTGAGTGTTCATCAAAGAACAGATATAATTATGTTTTATGAATTATTTATTTATAAGCACTGTGCATATACAACGTGTGTTCACAATAACTATGCAAAAACACTTTTATAGATTCATGTTTGAGGGAAAAAAATGTTGGCACAATGAAAATAGCTCTATAATAGAAAAACAGATGGTTTTTAACAATCACTATGTAATTTTTGCCACTTAACTAATAGGGTTTTACTGAGTTCATTGCAATTACTGTGCAACTAATTCACTTCAATTCAGAGCAAAAAGTATTATAATGACATTATGCAAAACTACATATTCTTTCTTAAGTTTGTTCACCCAAAAATGAAAATTACCCCATGATTTACTCACCTTCACTGACATTCTTCTTTCAGAGAATACAATAAGAGTTATATATAAAAATGTCCTGGAATTAATTCAAATTAATTTACGGTTTAGTTAGCCAAACAGTTTTTTTTTCTGAAAAAAAAAGTCATTGCACTTTTTTTCTAGTTTGAGAGACAAAAAAGTCCCTTTACTTGTGTGTTTAAGCAGAAGGTCAGACATCAGTGCAGGATTAACCCAGCTCTGATCTATGACATTTCCTCCTGTCCCTCGAAGGACAAGACACTCCTGGAGGGCACCAGCCATTGAAAGAGACTGACCCACTATTGCCCTCTTCTTTAACCTTCTTCTGTCCCCAGCCATGTCACGACACCAAAAACTGCTTCTAGCCATTTTGGCCTATATCCAAATTGATGGTTGACACTATTGAAGTTTCTACTTCTACTACTTAAAGTCCATTGCTCAATCTCAAATGCTCAACACAATTATGTAACCATGCATTTGGGATCCTCGGGTTGGATGGTGATACATTTGATTTATGAAAATAAAAAAAATAAAGAAACACTCCTAAAGTGTCATACTGTACAGTGATTTGGGAGTGGTCCTTCAGTGACAGACATTAATTAAATCAAAAACATGAATCAAGAATTTAAAAATAATTCACTCACCCATGATGCAGTATGAGCCAAAACATTATAAACAGTCACAAGTAATGCAATTAACATTGATGACCTCCTAAAAAAGGTCACATTAAGGTCTGGGTAGATCAGAAAGTAAGCAAACTCTCAGTTCTCGCAATCAATGTCTTGAATACAAGTGAAATGGCCAGGAATAAAGATCTGAGCAACAAGGGCCAAATTGTTATGACAAATTGTAAGGCGACTGGGTCACAGTATCTCTAAAAGGTCAAGGCTTGTGGGTTGCTACTGGTCAGCAGTGGTAAGAATTTACCAACAGTGGTCCGAGGAGGGACAAACCACAAACTGGCGCCAGGGTGTTGGGCGCCAAATGCTCATCGATGCACTACTAGGGCAACGAAGGCTTTCCCATCTGGTCCGAGCCAACAGAAGGTCTACTGTGGCACAAGTCACACAGAATTTTAATTATGGTTATGGGAGGACCAGCTGCAGACCAATCATAGTGCCTATGATGACCCATCCACTGATGAAAGTGCCTACAATGGTCAAGTGAGTGTCTAAACTGGACATTAGAGCAGTGAAAGAAGGTCGCCTGGTCCGATGAGTCCCAAATTTATTTTTATTTTATTTTTATTTTTTTTACATCACGTGTGCGCCCCTTTTATCTGGGGAAGTGATGGCACCACTTTGCATCCTACAGGACTTGAATGATCTTCTGGAATCTTCTTGGTGCCAGATACCACAGGACACCTTCAGGGGTCAGCATGCAGAGGACCAACAGCAATAGCCAGGTGGTCATAATGTTTCGGCTCATCTGTATATATATATATATTTTGAAATTGCGTGCAAACTTTTTTTAAACTGAGATCACAGCAAAACAAAAACAACACTAAACACATACGATCATTCAGACCAGATAATCTGTTGTTGAAATTTCAGATTTCATGCTGTTGCTGTTAATAGAAAACATCCCAACTTTCATCATCTACTAGCGTGTGCGTCTTTAATAAAAGCACTGACACTTTCTTGAGGCAGCATGTAGTGCTCCGAGTGAAGCATTTTACAACATGAATGATACATGATCAAAATGCCAGCGAGTCTTTCTTCCCCTCCCTGCATCCATCTGTCAACACAAAGCAGCCCTGCAGGCCTCACAGGGAAAACAGGTCTCTATACTGTAAGTGAGGTATTGTGGCTTTGGGTTTGCATCTTCCCTCTGTAGATGCCTGTGGCTTTGGCTGAATAAAAAAAAAAACACTTTTGGTCCCACGAGTTTTTTTCTTTGAGTGTCTTTTTTGTTTGTTTTGTTAACCAGGTGTTTGGTCATCGTGAAGCACTGCAATAGCTCAGAACAAATCAATGGCATTGCAGTATGTGCACTCAAGTCAGATAAATGAACAACTTAACTTTGTAGGGTGGTGAGGAAGAGGTTGCAATGGTAAATTGCACAACCATCAAAAATGTCCAAAAATGCTGGAAGAATCTACAGGGGGTTAAGGGATTATTACATGCAATTTGCCTTTGAGTTTTGGACATTCGGAAAACCTGTTGTGTGGAATCAAACGCGCTGTTGGAGAGCAACACATCCTTCCTATCTGATTGCAGGTATTTCAAGCAACACTGGGGAATTGAGGCTGACCAGCATCAGTATGGGAGAAAGAATAACTGTGGGACAAACAAGAGTCTCCTGCAGTCAATAAATAGCAATTGATGTAATACTAAATACTTACAATTCAGTGCTTAAAATTAATGCTTCCAAACTTGCAGTCACTTGCATCGTATTTCTCCCATGTCCCAGTACATTAATTGTTTCAGGACCTTGGAGAGGTCTATTGAATCTACTGAGTCGACAGTTTATCTGTTTTCTATGCACCATTGCAGTACAGTATGTGTACAACCCTTAAGAAAACTATGAAACTGTTTTAGAAGAAAATACACAAAAGAAATTACCGTAGTGCTGATTTATGGGACATTTTATTGTTTAAGTGCTCTTATGCACCTTCTAAACTGATTGCAAGCTCAAATTAACTACAAAGCCCAAGGGCTGCTCCTACCAAAAGCAAAAGCATAATGGTCATAATTTTACAAAAGTTGACTCAAACCCTGTGCATAAAAGCAGGCTAAAATTACAGGAGGGGAAAATTTGTATATTGAGTTGTGCTTATTCAGAGGAAGGCGGATATCTCCCTGGAAAATCATACAGCAGTGCTGCATTAAAGAACCCCACTGTGCTTCGGGCTGCTCTCCTTCCCGCCACAAAATGGCTGCCTGGTGAGCCTGTTCGGCACAAACATCAATTAGAGAAAGGTTAGCTTGCACGACTGCTGGCTTGCACCAAAGACAAGGACAAAACATAGAGGGGGTGTGTATTTTCTTTCTCCCCTTCTTTGAATTTTGTATTTGTGGCTTTATAAAAGGTCACTTCATGCTTTGCTGTATCTTTTGGAATGTAGCCAGCTGTGCTCCATGGGCAGCCCAGGTGCACTGCCGGAGTAAAAGACTCAGGATTAGATGACGGGAATTAAATATAGAGTGGCTTGTATACACATTAACAATTACATCATCACAGGCTTCCCTATCACTGGAAAACTCTTATTCACATTTCTAATTGTGATTATTGTTGTGACTGAGGGAAAGAAATAGGACCTACAGGTCAATTCTTATAAAAAATGCCCATGTTGGGACCAAAATTACAATAACAACTTTAACAGTTAACACACAAATTTCAAAAAGTAACAAAACATCTGTGAACACTTTAAATTGACATAAAGCAGATGAAAAAAGTTTTCAAACTTCCATTTACGGATCCCCAAATATGATGATCCCCTTTTAAATTCTTAAAATGTATGCAGCTATAATATATTTCCATTTGTAAAGAACCATTTTATGACCCATGCAATAGTATGTAGAATAAATTCTAATACAATTTCGGTAACACTTTACAGTAACAGTACATGAATAATCATGTACTAATACCTGAATGAATAGTTACATGAACTCATGATTAGTGAAGACATGAACTAACCATGAACCAATGAAGAACTACGACAAGAGTCATACGGATTCATGTATGAAAAACAGCAGTTTGATAATTAAAATCCCTGTGAACCAGAAGTTGCAAATGACTTTTCTCCAGTGTTGTGAACAGAGGGCAGGGTTTTACTTTAGCGCTCCTCCTCTCCATCTCTGCTCATAGCAGACTAATGGTTTGAGAGAAGTGGTTAAGCGTTTTCAACCCAAGCCTTCAAACTGACGTCATCAGAAAAGGAACGCCATTCCAGACCGGAAGTAACTTCTCAGATTTTGATTAAAGATTAACACGGCAAGCTATTTTTTCTGAGTATTAACTTGCACTGATTAATTGTTCACCACAAGACTAGTAATATGCGCTAACAAAGTAAATAGGGTCAATTTTGATTTCATGTCGACTTCAATGCATTAATTCACATTTAGGGGTAAACTTAACCAATCAGGCTCCGTAAGAAGGAATAAGAAATATTTAGACTTAAATAAATGTAAACAATTTATTGACATAATTTAAACTATTGACAGCTTTGCCATACATTTTACTGAATGGCACTGCATTAGTTAGCAATATTTAACTGATCATCAAACAGTAGCCTACTAATAATTTATCTTAATGAATAATGATTTATTAACAAGCCATTAGTTGATGTTAGTTAGTGTATGGTTAGTTAATAATATAAATTAATTATTATGTGCCTCCTCAAGTAAAGTCATGACACAATAATGCACTTACAAATCATTTAGCCTACTAAAATATAAATACACATACACTTAGAGTGCCATCCTTATTCCTTTACACCTCTGGTACAATAAAAATAAGTAATTATTTTATTTTATTTTATTTATTTAATTAAACAAATATAGACTTAAAATAAAGCCCATACACACCTGTAAAGACAATCAAAAGGCATGTTTACGTGAAATAGGGCGTGTCCATAAGCTAGGGTTGCCACCTTCAGTGTGGCAAAATAAGGGACACCCATTCCCCCCCCAATGCTCAACTTTGACAGTCATTTTTATTGTTATAATTGTGATTTCATAATATGTAGATATGAATCCAACTAAAAGCTATTGAAAATATGTATTTTAGTCAAATAGCAAATGGTGTAGCTCTGCAGCCATCTACTAAAGTGATAATTTCTTTACTTTTAAAACAGCATTTTCCAAAAGATGGGCACTTACACTAAACCATGTCAAATTATCTATATCCATGAACGTTAGAAATGTGGGTCTTTTATAAAGTGATTTTAACTTTTTTTTTTTTTACTGTTTTTGTTTAAAAAATATTTATTTATATAGCCTAAAGTAAAAAAATATATAATAAATCCTCCTAAAACTATAAATCCTAAAAAAAAACTATTATGTTTCAAAATGACATTTTGTTGAAACAACACAAGTGTGACTTTTCCCCCCACACTAACATAAAAAACAGATATTATTCAAATTTATTTAATTTTTTTTGTAGATGTAGAAAGTGTTGTCAACCGTGCAAAGTCTCACATCATTTGGACAAATATAATGTTTTATTTATTTCAGCAAACGTCATTTGGGGTTGAGGACACGAACAGCGCACGAGGGGTTAAAAACGTGCAGGTTTACAGCGCATGTTCACGAGACTCAGTCGCTATAGAAACAAAGACGCTAAAATGCAATCACGCAATGAGCTTCTCTACTAAGAAATTTATTTCTTTATATTTGCTATTAGTATTATCCATACTGCAAAATCCTTATGTTTGTATTCAACTATATATGTGGGCCTAATGTAAAATACGGGACAAATCGCGTCCCTTATTGATTTGATACGGGACGCATCATCTTACTTGTAAATACGGGACGATTCCGTATTTTAAGGGACGGGTGGCAACCCTACCATAAGCTAATGCTAATAGAAGCATATACATTTAAACGACAAAAACAGTTAATTACTCTACGTAACCTCCTGAAAAATCCCAAAACAACATACATGCAAACATGTCTTTAATTATTAATTTGGTTTACCAAAGCAGGTAACATTTATTAGATTAAAATGCCAGCATTACCGTAGAAACACAATTAACACAACTAGGAGGACCGAATGCGCCATTAATGAGTGTTCCACCAGAAACAAACCCTACATACTGTAGCTCTGTTAAGAAAAGTAGAAATTACTAAACAGCCTAACTGAACTTTACAAGTTAGAAAACGTTTAAGATCAAATAAAATGTATTAGTGGTAGTTATTAGTCTATTTTCCTCGTCAGATAGATGGATCTGTGTAATTAATGGCTAAATAATCATGTGCCATTCCAATTATTTGTCACAAAGCTGCAGATGGCAGATTATGATATTACAGTTTAAATTACGACAGTACTAAATGACATGTTTTATTCTAATTCAGAGTACTTCTTATTTTTTTTCTGAAAGAGTCTGATTAATTTAGTTTACCCCCAAATGTTAATTAATGCATTAACTATCAAATAATTATGTTATTCATGCATGAATCCTTTTGACTCTTGTCGTAGTTAAGGATATCTCTCCATTGGTTCATATCTTCACTAAAATTCAGTCATTAGTAGCCTACATGATTAATCATCAATCAATCAATCAATCAAATTTTATTTGTAGAGCGCCTTACAACAGCCAAAAGGTGCACAAGGCGCTTTCCAGTAAAACATCAAAAGTCAACAATATATAAAAACATAAATGTACTTAAAAAATAGCAGTCAAGTCGAATCATGTACTGTTATTGTAAAGCGTTACCAACATTTCTAATAAAAAGTATCTTTTTTCTACCCACCATTAGAGTATGGTTAGATGTATAAACCTGAATAGAAACATAGCTGACAAAAGAAAAACATAATTGTAATTAATCTCATAATTACCCAACCACAAGTGTTTATAAAGCAGAATTAAACCATCATTCTTTACTTTACAAACACACAGATAAATAAATACATTGTATTATTTGCATTACTCCGCCTCACCTAACCTGTATGTCGCTGGTCGGGCCATGGGACAGGCAGGTGGCGAAGGAGCGGGTGGTGCAGAGGGGAGAGATTGCCAAACCGCCTGCACAAGATCGGCAAACGGATCCACTGCGCACTCCTCGCTGGCTCCAGTAGGGCTCTGCATAGTGGTTCTGTCACACAACAGAAGGAAACAGACAGGTGAGTGAATGTAAAACATTATGTTTATTTATCGCAGAGGGTGGAGATGACAGCGGGAACCAGGCGATGGTGAGTAGATGGTGACTGGAGAATGTAGATGGCAACTTGGATGGCTGTTGACTGATCTATGGTTTCTCTGTAGGTGAACTGGATCTTGAAGACTTGATGAAAGGCAGACGGAAGACAGAAGACAGGATACCGAAGTGGCGAACACAGGTGAGTATAGACAGGTAGGGATTCAGGTAAGGAGTCTGGATGTCTATGCAGGACTGACGAGACCAGACACTGAGGTGAGGGTGATGCAGGTAGTTCTAGTGCATTTACAGGATAAGGAAGAGCAGGTGCAGCGAGTCTGTAATCCGGTGATTGGGAACGAGTGGGCGGATCGCGGTGATTGGAAGATGACTGGTGTTGTGATGGTGTGGCTGACTCTGTGACAATATTAGAATGATTTCTGAAGGATTTTGTGACTCTGAAAACTAGAATACCGCCTGCTGAAAATTCAGCTTTGCCATCACAAGAATAAATTACATTTTAAAATATACTTTTAATGTATACATAAAGGGATGATGAAATGGAGAATCAAAATGTTGAGGTGTTCTGAACAACTCATGTCTGTCCATCAACCACGAGAGCAATATGCTATTGGTGTTGGAAAAAGACGCTGAGTCAAACTCAGACATAGTTCTGTCAGTGGTTGTAAAGAAACTGCCCCTTCAAAAACTTTGCATAGCCTTCCTAAAGATCTGATCATTACTAATGCATGGCTGAAATTTATTTGTAATGACGTGCCATGAGAAACCGAAAGATAAAGTTTTACAAATTTCACAACAGACTGTTTTGTGATTTATTCTCAACATGCTGTGGGTTTTTCAAAATATATTTTATTGAAAGATACAGCCTCGGAGGCAACGCAGGTACTACATTCATTCTTCATCATATCTACACTGGACACGATAAAGCGAAAGTTCCAAAGTGCTACTTCTTAGTGTCAGAAATAGCAAAAAGCACTTGTAGTACTTAAGAAAAAGAACGAAGAATCAGTTTACTGACGGAGATTTTTCTTCGTGTTGCATGGTGCCGCATTCAGTGTAGACAGCTGCTGCATTACTGAGAGACTTGGTCGTGTCTAGTCATAGCTGGGAGTGTGGCGTGGTGCGGATTTGGCGAGTGGGAAAACAAGCCTTTACCCCTGACAAGCAAGGTGTTAATCCAGTATGACCTACACAAAATCTCTTCTGCCGCTCGACCGAGCAAGATACACAGAAAAACTGAGCCATATTGGGTCGGATTGTCCGTACAGTATCTGTGACTGGACAAAAGACCCAACGGAATGACCAGAGGTTTCGTTTTTCCAACATTTTTCGTTACCTGATTGAGTCTCCAGGTAAGAGACAGCTAATCTTAGATTTAATCTGACTGTTATATCAGTATCCCAGGGTCATCCAAAAGTCTATATTGTTATCCCATGTTCATGAAATTTTAAATTCTGACATGCTAGGAACTAAGAATTCATTCGTGCATGGTATACGAACAACAAGAACAACGAATAAATAAACAAATAAAGCAACACGCATGCATAACAATAGAAAACAGACGGATGTCTGAACTTTATCTAAACCTGTGTCATCGATGCAAAACAACTAATCAATAACTGGCTTTTGGGCTTTTGACAAATGTTTGTTAAAAGTGGTACTGCTTTAAATCAAAGTCTGACACTCTAAAAAAATGCTGGGTTGTTTTAAGAGCTGATGATTTTTAGATGAAACAAGTTCAAGTCCCGGCCTCGCTGACTTTTTTTGATCCCATATTTTCCTATCACAATAAAAGGCAACACTCTAAAATATATTTATTTTACACTGGTGCCAAGTAAGCTCCATCCCCACACAAAATAGAATATGCATTTTTTTAAGCCACTACATCAACACCTATCATAATGGGAGTGGAGGAACGGATTCCGACAGCTGTTTTTTTTACAGGGGGAACAGAATCCGACGGCAAAAAAACAGCCGTCAGAATCCGTTCCCCCTGTATTTCTTACACGAGGAGAATCTTCTAATATCTATCAAAGTGCTGAAAATATTTAGGCCTCCACAGCCTGGTGGTCAATGCACTGACTTTAAGAGCTGATGATTTTTAGATGAAACAAGTTCAAGTCCCGGCCTCGCTGACTTTTTTTGATCCCATATTTTCCTATCACAATAAAAGGCAAAAACTCTAAAATATATTTATTTTACACTGGTGCCAAGTAAGCTCCATCCCCACACAAAATAAAATATGCATATTTTAAGCCACTACATCAACATCTCTCATAATGGGTGTGGGGGAACGGATTCCGACATCTGTTTTTTTTACTGGGGGAACAGAATCCGACGGCAAAAAAACAGCCGTCGGAATCCGTTCCCCCTGTATTTCTTACACAAGGAGAATCTTCTAATATCTATCAAAGTGCTGAAAATGATAAGGCCTCCACAGCCTAGTGGTCAATGTACTGACTTTAAGAGCTGATGGTTTTTAGGTGAAACAAGTTCAAGTCCCGGCCTCGCTGACTTTTTTTGATCCCATATTTTCCTATCACAATAAAAGGCAAAAAGTCTAAAATATATTTATTTTACACTGGTGCCAGGTAAGCTCCATCCCACACAAAATAAAATAAGCTTTTTTTAGGCCACTACATCAACATCTCTCATAATGGGAGTGGGGAAACGGATTCCGACAGCTGTTTTTTTTACATGGGGAACAGAATCCGACGGCAAAAAAACAGCCGTAGGAATCCGTTCCCCCTGTATTTCTTACACGAGGAGAATCTTCTAATATCTATCAAATCCCGGCTCGCTGACTTTTTATGATCCCATACTTTCCTATCACAATAAAAGGCAAAAACTCTAAAATATATTTATTTTACACTGGTGCCAGGTAAGCCCCATCCCCACACAAAAAATATAATCAGCATTTTTTAAGCCACTACACCAACACCTATCATAGTTGGAGTGGTGGAACGGATTCCGACAGCTGTTTTTTTGCCGTTGGATTCTGTTCCCCCTGTATTTCATACACAATGAGGTTCTAATATTTATTAAACTGTTGCTGATATATTGACCCCTATAGCCTAGTGGTCAGTGCACTGGTGTTAAGATGTGTAGGGATTTGGGGGACCTGAGTTCAAGTCCCAGTTTGTGATTTTTCTTGATCCTGTACTCTGCTATCATATCAAACAGCAAAAACTCCATAAAATTATTCCTTAAACTGATGCACTTATTTAAAGACCTTTCATCTAGCTCAAACAGTAGAGCATTGGTGCTTGCAATGCAAGGTCATAGGTTCAATTCCCAGGGAAAGCAGAAACTGATAAGACTACAAAATGTGTACCATGAACTTCAATCTACGTCGCTCTGGATCAAAAATCTGCCAAATGCTCAAGTTGTAAACGATGACAGTTAACCTCCATCCACAAACTAAATACTATCAACCTTTAATCAAGCCACTACATCAACACCTCTCATAATGGGAACGGATTCCGACATATATTTTTTTGCCGTCGGATTCTTTTCCCCCTGTATTTCTTACACAATGAGGATCTTCTAATATCTATCAAAGTGCTGTTAATTAATAGCCCCCCACAGCCTAGTGGTCAGTGCACTGACTTCAAGAGCAGATGATTTTTAGGTATCACAAGTTCAAGTCCTGGCTTATGGACATTTTTGATCCCATTTTTTCATATCATAGAAAAAGGCAAAAACTCTAAAATATATTTATTTTGCACTGGTGCCAAGTAAGCTCCATCCCACACAAAATAAAATAAGCTTTTTTTAGGCCACTACATCAACATTTCTCATAATGGGAGTGGAGAAACGGATTCCGACAGCTGTTTTTTTTTACAGGGGGAACAGAATCCGACGGCAGAAAAACAGCCGTCAGAATCCGTTCCCCCTGTATTTCTTACACGAGGAGAATCTTCTAATATCTATCAAAGTGCTGAAAGTATTTAGGCCTCCACAGCCTAGTGGTCAATGCACTGACTTTAAGAGCTGAAGATTTGGAGGTGAAACAAGTTCAAGTCCCGCCTTGATCATTTTTTTTATCCCATATTTTCCTATCACAAAAAAAGTCAAAAACTCTAAAATATATTTATTTTACACTGGTGCCAGGTAAGCTCCATCCCCACACAAAATAAAATATGCATTTTTTAAGCCACTACATCAACACCTATCATAATGGGAGTGGGGGAATGGATTCCGACAGCTGTTTTTTTTTACAGGGGGAACAGAATCCGACGGCAAAAAAACAGCCGTCGGAATCCGTTCCTCCTGTATTTCTTACACAAGGAAGATCTTCTAATATCTATCAAAGTGCTAAAAAACATCAGGCCTCCACAGCCTAGTGGTCAATGCACTGACTTTAAGAGCTGATGATTTGTAGGTGAAACAAGTTCAAGTCCCGGCTTGATGATTTTTTTTTATCCCATTTTTTCCTATCACAATAAAAGGCAAAAAGTCTAAAATATATTTATTTTACACTGGTGCCATGTAAGCTCCATCCCCACACAAAATAAAATATGCATTTTTTAAGCCACTACATCAACACCTATCATAATGGGAGTGGGGGAATGGATTCCGACAGCTGTTTTTTTTACAGGGGGAACGGAATCCGACGGCAAAAAAACAGCCGTCGGAATCCGTTCCCCCTGTATTTCTTACACAAGGAAGATCTTCTAATATCTATTAAAGTGATAAAAAAGCCTAGGCCTCCACAGCCTAGTGGTCAATCAACTGACTTTAAGAGCTGATGATTTTTAGATGAAACAAGTTCAAGTCCCGGCCTCGCTGACTTTTTTTTATCCCATATTTTCCTATCACAATAAAAGGCAAAAACTCTAAAATATATTTATTTTACACTGGTGCCAGGTAAGCTCCATCCCCACACAAAATAATATATGCATTTTTTAAGCCACTACATCAACACCTATCATAATGGGAGTGGGGAAACGGATTCCGACAGCTGTTTTTTTTACAGGGGGAACAGAATCCGACGGCAAAAAAACAGCCGTCGGAATCCGTTCCCCCTGTATTTCTTACACAAGGAGAATCTTCTAATATCTACCAAAGTGCTAAAAATATTTAGGCCTCCATAGCCTAGTGGTCAATGCACTTACTTTGAGAGCTGCTGATTTTTAGGTGAAACAAGTTCAAGTCCCAGCTCGATGACTTTTTTTGATCCCATATTTTCCTATCACAATAAATGGCAAAAACTCTAAAATATATTTATTTTACACTGGTGCCAAGTAAGCTCCATCCCACACAAAATAAAATAAGCTTTTTTTAGGCCACTACATCAACATCTCTCATAATGGGAGTGGAGGAACGGATTCCGACAGCTGTTTTTTTTACAGGGGGAACAGAATCCGACGGCAAAAAAACAGCCGTCGGAATCCGTTCCCCCTGTATTTCTTACAGAAGGAGAATCTTCTAATATCTATCAAAGTGCTGAAAATGATAAGGCCTCCACAGCCTAGTGGTCAATGTACTGACTTTAAGAGCTGATGGTGTTTAGGTGAAACAAGTTCAAGTCCCGGCCTCGCTGACTTTTTTTGATCCCATATTTTCCTATCACACTAAAAGGCAAAAAGTCTAAAATATATTTATTTTACACTGGTGCCAGGTAAGCTCCATCCACACACAAAATAAAATATGCATTTTTTAAGCCACTACATCAACATATATCATAATGGGAGTGGGGGAACGGATTCCGACAACTGTTTTTTTTACAGGGGGAACAGAATCCGACGGGAAAAAAAAGGCCGTCGGAATCCGTTCCCCCTGTATTTCTTACACGAGGAGAATCTTCTAATATCTATCAAAGTGCTGAAAATATTTAGGCCTCCACAGCCTAGTGGTCAATGCACTGACTTTAAGAGCTTATGATTTGTAGGTGAAACAAGTTCAAGTCCCTACTTGATCCTTTTTTTTTATCCCATATTTTCCTATCACAATAAAAGGCAAAAAGTCTAAAATATATTTATTTTACACTGGTGCCAGGTAAGTTCCATCCCCACACAAAATAAAATATGCATTTTTTAATTCACTACATCAACACCTATCATAAGGGGAGTGGGGGAACGGATTCCGACAGCTGTTTTTTTTTACAGGGGGAACGGAATCCGACGGCAAAAAAACAGCCGTCGGAATCCGTTCCCCCTGTATTTCTTACACAAGGAAGATCTTCTAATATCTATCAAAGTGCTAAAAATGACTAGGCCTCCACAGCCTAGTGGTCAATGCACTGACTTTAAGAGCTGATGGTTTTTAGGTGAAACAAATTCAAGTCCCGGCCTCGCTGACTTTTTTTGATCCTATATTTTCCTATCACAATAAAAGGCAAAAACTCTAAAATATATTTATTTTACACTGGTGCCAGGTAAGCTCCATCCCACACAAAATCAAATAAGCTTTTTTTAGGCCACTACATCAACATCTCTCATAAAGGGAGTGGGGGAACGGATTCCGACAGCTGTTTTTTTTACAGGGGGGACAGAATCCGACGGCAAAAAAAACAGCCGTCGGAATCCGTTCCCCCTTTATTTCTCACACAAGGAAGATCTTCTAATATCTATCAAAGTGCTGAAAATATTTAGGCATCCACAGCCTAGTGGTCAATGTACTCACTTTAAGAGCTGAAGATTTGTAGGTGAAACAAGTTCAAGTACCGCCTTGATGATTTTTTTTATCCCATATTTTCTTAACACAAAAAAAGTCAAAAACTCTCAAATATATTTATTTTGCACTGGTGCCAGGTAAGTTCCATCCCCACACAAAATAAAATATGCATTTTTTAAGCCACTACATCAACACCTATCATAATGGGAGTGGGGGAACGGATTCCGAGAGCTGTTTTTTTTTACAGGGGGAACAGAATCCGACGGCAAAAAAACAGCCGTCGGAATCCGTTCCCCCTGTATTTCTTACACAAGGAGAATCTTCTAATATCTATCAAAGTGCTAAAAACATTTAGGCCTCCATAGCCTAGTGGTCAATGCACTGACTTTAAAAGCTGAAGATTTTTAGATGAAACAAGTTCAAGTCCCGGCCTCGCTGACTTTTTTTGATCCCATATTTTCCTATCACAATAAAAGGCAAAAAGTCTAAAATATATTTATTTTGCACTGGTGCCAGGTAAGCTCCATCCCCACACAAAATAATATATGCATTTTTTAAGCCACTACATCAACACCTATCATAATGTTAGTGGGGAAACGGATTCCGACAGCTGTTTTTTTTACAGGGGGAACAGAATCCGACGGCAAAAAAACAGCCGTCGGAATCCGTTCCCCCTGTATTTCTTACACAAGGAGAATCTTCTAATATCTATCAAAGTGCTAAAAACACTTAGGCCTCCATAGCCTAGTGGTCAATGCACTGACTTTAAAAGCTGAAGATTTTTAGATGAAACAAGTTCAAGTCCCGGCTCGATGACTTTTTTTGATCCCATATTTTCCTATCACAATAAATGGCAAAAACTCTAAAATATATTTATTTTACACTGGTGCCAGGTAAGCTCCATCCACACACAAAATAAAATATGCATTTTTTAAGCCACTACATCAACACCTATCATAATGGGAGTGGGGGAACGGATTCCGACAACTGTTTTTTTTACAGGGGGAACAGAATCCGACGGGAAAAAAAGGCCGTCGGATTCCGTTCCCCCTGTATTTCTTACACGAGGAGAATCTTCTAATATCTATCAAAGTGCTGAAAATATTTAGGACTCCACAGCCTAGTGGTCAATGCACTGACTTTAAGAGCTGATGATTTGTAGGTGAAACAAGTTCAAGTCCCGCCTTGATGATTTTTTTTTATCCCATATTTTCCTATCACAATAAAAGGCAAAAAGTCTAAAATATATTTATTTTACACTGGTGCCAGGTAAGCTCCATCCCCACACAAAATAAAATATGCATTTTTTAAGCCACTACATCAACATCTCTCATAATGGGAGTGGGGGAACGGATTCCGACAGCTGTTTTTTTTTACAGGGGGAACAGAATCCGACGGCAAAAAAACAGCCGTCGGAATCCGTTCCCCCTGTATTTCTTACACAAGGAAGATCTTCTAATATCTATCAAACAGTGGCGATTTCTTTAAGACTGCAAGGGAAGCTCGGCTTCCCCTATAATGTCCACAATTAATGGTCAAATATATGTACTATTTTGTTAACATTTTATTGACTAAAAATGCTTTAGAACGCGTTCATCTCGAAGACGAGTTCGTTCAGAATCAGCTGCTGGTCAGCTGACTCGATTTCCTTCTCATTAATTCCCGTGGCGTCACAGTGCATTTCCCTGTTGAAGCCGAGCGTCCATTGACTTCAATGGGGCTGCTTTGAACAGTTTTTTTCAGTGCTCCGAAACTAGACGGTCATTGGATAAATGCTGCGATTATGTCCCGCCCACGGACGCTCAGCGTCTCTGGGGGGAATGGAGAAGTGGGCGGGCCCGGACTCCGGGCGTCTGCGTGGTGATTGGAGGGTCTGTCATCTCCTTTTGATTGACAGAATTTCTGCCAATAGCTGAAGCTATTCGAGCTCAGTGAAAAGTAAACCGAAAAATGCTTTTCTCACGCAGGGAAAAATCGCGAAGCAAAGAGGACACTGACACTGACAGACAACAAAGAGAAGGTTACTTTTGATAAGCAAATTCTCAGCTCTCCGATTCTGTAATTTGTATTACGAAATTCAAACAATAAATATCGCTTTAGCACTTGTAAATGTGACGTGACAGATCATCTCTCACTCTTTACAACCAGTAAATAATAAATAAACACGAACCAGCATGTTGAAAGATCCAGTACAACTTACCAAAATGTATATGCCTCATACTTAATATCGAGCAATCAGTGTTTTTCAACGCGGAAAGAGGTCAATAACACAGCTGGAGAAAAATGTCACAACGTTTAGGTTTAACATACATTATCTCAGGATCAAGAAAGCCATTTAATAACCATTGCACGTTAGTTGGCTAGAAAAATTAGCTACAGAGAGGAGTATTTTGCTAAATATGTGCACTGTATGACATATTTATATTATATTTGTATTATATTTAATTTGAGTTGTTATTTAACCTTTAATAATAATACCAGCTGACAGGGCTCTCTGTATGTTTACAGCATTAGATGAGATTTTTTTTCTTGAAAAAAAAATTAATGTAGGTTAGGCTACCTAATATTTATCCAAATGAATCGATATTGAATCAAGATCCGAATAAAATCAAAAGAATAAAATTGAATTGAAATGAAATCGTGTGTCAAGCAATAAAATCAGTAGTCTACAGTCATTGTACCATGTAAACATTGTAACATGTTTTTACTAAACTTAATAAAATTCTGTTTAATTACCTAATGTTTTGACAATCACGATACACATATTTTGATGGAAGTTTTGGACCATTTTTATGATGTAGGCTGAAAATGAGCTTCCCCTCTTTGAAAGACCAGCAGCCGCCACTGCTATCAAAGTGCTAAAAAACATTAGGCCTCCACAGCCTAGTGGTCAATGCACTGACTTTAAGAGCTGATGATTTGTAGGTGAAACAAGTTCAAGTCCCAGCTTGATGATTTTTTTTTTATCCCATATTTTCCTATCACAATAAAAGGCAAAAAGTCTAAAATATATTTATTTTACACTGGTGCCAAGTAAGCTCCATCCACACACAAAATAAAATAAGCTTTTTTTAGGCCACTACATCAACATCTCTCATAATGGGAGTGGAGAAAAGGATTCCGACAGCTGTTTTTTTTACAGGGGGAACAGAATCCGACGGCAAAAAAACAGCCGTCGGAATCCGTTCCCACTGTATTTCTCACACAAGGAAGATCTTCTAATATCTATCAAAGTGCTGAAAATATTTAGGCATCCACAGCCTAGTGGTCAATGTACTCACTTTAAGAGCTGAAGATTTGTAGGTGAAACAAGTTCAAGTCCCGCCTTGATGATTTTTATTATCCCATATTTTCCTATCACAAAAAAACAAAAACTCTCTAATATATTTATTTTACACTGTTGCCAAGTAAGCTCCATCCCCACACAAAATAAAATATGCATTTTTTAAGCCACTACATCAACACCTATCATAATGGGAGTGGGGGAACGGATTCCGACAGCTGTTTTTTTTACAGGGGGAACAGAATCCGACGGCAAAAAAACAGCCGTCGGAATCCGTTCCCCCTGTATTTCTTACACAAGGAAGATCTTCTAATATCTATCAAAGTGCTGAAAATGACTAGGCCTCCACAGCCTAGTGGTCAATGCACTGACCTTAAGAGCTGATGATTTTTAGATGAAACAAGTTCAAGTCCCGGCCTCGCTGACTTTTTTTGATCCCATATTTTCCTATCACAATAAAAGGCAAAAAGTCTAAAATATATTTATTTTACACTGGTGCCAGGTAAGCTCCATCCCCCCACAAAATAATATATGCATTTTTTAAGCCACTATATCAACACCTATCATAATGGGAGTGGGGGAACGGATTCCGACAGCTGTTTTTTTTTACAGGAGGAACAGAATCCGACGGCAAAAAAACAGCCGTCGGAATCCGTTCCCCCTGTATTTCTTACACAAGGAGAATCTTCTAATATCTATCAAAGTGCTAAAAACATTTAGGCCTCCATAGACTAGTGGTCAATGCACTGACCTTAAGAGCTGATGATTTTTAGGTGAAACAAGTTCAAGTCCCGGCTCGATGACTTTTTTTGATCCCATATTTTCCTATCACAATAAATGGCAAAAACTCTAAAATATATTTATTTTACACTGGTGCCAAGTAAGCTCCATCCCACACAAAAAAATAAGCTTTTTTTAGGCCACTACATCAACATCTCTCATAATGGGAGTGGGGGAACGGATTCCGACAGCTGTTTTTTTTTACAGGAGGAACAGAATCCGACGGCAAAAAAACAGCCGTCGGAATCCGTTCCCCCTGTATTTCTTACACAAGGAGAATCTTCTAATATCTATCAAAGTGCTGAAAATGATTAGGCCTCCACAGCCTAGTGGTCAATGTACTGACTTTAAGAGCTGATGATTTGTAGGTGAAACAAGTTCAAGTCCCGGCCTCGCTGACTTTTTTTTATCCCATATTTTCCTATCACAATAAAAGGCAAAAAGTCTAAAATATATTTATTTTACACTGGTGCCAGGTAAGCTCCATCCACACACAAAATAAAATATGCATTTTTTAAGCCACTACATCAACACCTATCATAATGGGAGTGGGGGAATGGATTCCGACAGCTGTTTTTTTTTACAGGGGGAACAGAATCCGACGGGGAAAAAAAGGCCGTCGGAATCCGTTCCCCCTGTATTTCTTAAACAAGGAAGATCTTCTAATATCTATCAAAGTGCTGAGAATGACTAGGCCTCCACAGCCTAGTGGTCAATGCACTGACTTTAAGAGCTGATGGTTTTTATGTGAAACAAATTCAAGTCCCGGCCTCGCTGACTTTTTTTGATCCCATATTTTCCTATCACAATAAAAGGCAAAAACTCTAAAATATATTTATTTTACACTGGTGCCAGGTAAGCTCCATCCCCACACAAAATAAAATATGCATTTATTAAGCCACTACATCAACACCTATCATAATTGGAGTGGGGGAATGGATTCCGACAGCTGTTTTTTTTTACAGGGGGAACAGAATCCGAAGGCAAAAAAACAGCCGTCGGAATCCGTTCCCCCTGTATTTCTTACACAAGGAGAATCTTCTAATATCTATCAAAGTGCTGAAAATGATTAGGCCTCCACAGCCTAGTGGTCAAAGTACTGACTTTAAGAGCTGATGATTTTTAGGTGAAACAAGTTCAAGTCCCGGCATCGCTGACTTTTTTTGATCCCATATTTTCCTATCACAATAAATGGCAAAAACTCTAAAATATATTTATTTTACACTGGTGCCAAGTAAGCTCCATCCCCACACAAAATAAAATATGCATTTTTTAAGCCCCTATATCAACACCTATCATAATGGGTGTGGGGGAACGGATTCCGACAGCTGTTTTTTTTTACAGGGGGAACGGAATCCGACGGCAAAAAAACAGCCGTCGGAATCCGTTCCCCCTGTATTTCTTACACAAGGAAGATCTTCTAATATCTATCAAAGTGATAAAAATGACTAGGCCTCCACAGCCTAGTGGTCAATCCACTGACTTTAAGAACTGATGATTTTTAGATGAAACAAATTCAAGTCCCGGCTTCGCTGACTTTTTTTGATCCCATATTTTCCTATCACAATAAAAGGCAAAAAGTCTAAAACATATTTATTTTACACTGGTGCCAAGTAAGCTCCATTCCCACACAAAATAAAATAAGCTTTTTTTAGGCCACTACATCAACATCTCTCATAATGGGAGTGGAGAAACGGATTCCGACAGCTGTTTTTCTTACAGGGGGAACAGTATCCGACGGCAGAAAAACAGCCGTCGGAATCCGTTCCCCCTGTATTTCTTACACAAGGAAGATCTTCTAATATCTGTCAAAGTGCTGAAAATGACTAAGCTTCCACAGCCTAGTGGTCAATGCACTGACTTTAAAACCTGATGATTTTTAGATGAAACAAGTTCAAGTCCTGTCTTGTGGACTTTTTTGATCCCATTTTTTCATATCATAGAAAAATGCAAAAACTCTAAAATATATTTATTTTACACTGGTGCCAAGTAAGCTCCATCCCACACAAAAAAATAAGCTTTTTTTAGGCCTTTACATCAACATCTCTCATAATGGGAGTGGGGGAACGGATTCCGACGGCTGTTTTTTTACAGGGGGAACAGAATCCGATGGCAAAAAAACAGCCGTCGGAATCCGTTCCCCTTGTATTTCTTACACGAGGATGATCTTCTAATATCTATCAAAGTGCTGAACTTTACAAGGCCTCCACAGCCTAGTGGTCAATGCACTGACTTTAAGAGCTGATGATTTGTAGGTGAAACAAGTTCAAGTCCCGGCTTGATGATTTTTTTTTATCCCATATTTTCCTATCACAATAAAAGGCAAAAAGTCTAAAATATATTTCTTTTACACTGGTGCCATGTAAGCTCCATCCCCACACAAAATAAAATATGCATTTTTTAAGCCACTACATCAACACCTATCATAATGGGAGTGGGGGAATGGATTCCGACAACTGTTTTTTTTACAGGGGGAACAGAATCCGACGGGAAAAAAAAGGCCGTCGGAATCCGTTCCCCCTGTATTTCTTACACGAGGAGAATCTTCTAATATCTATCAAAGTGCTGAAAATATTTAGGACTCCACAGCCTAGTGGTCAATGCACTGACTTTAAGAGCTGATGATTTGTAGGTGAAACAAGTTCAAGTCCCGCCTTGATGATTTTTTTTTATCCTATATTTTCCTATCACAAAAAAAGTCAAAAACTCTAAAATATATTTATTTTACACTGGTGCCAGGTAAGCTCCATCCCCACACAAAATAAAATATGCATTTTTTAAGCCACTACATCAACACCTATCATAATGGGAGTGGGGGAATGGATTCCGACAGCTGTTTTTTTTTACAGGGGGAACAGAATCCGACGGCAAAAAAACAGCCGTCGGAATCCGTTCCCCCTGTATTTCTCACAAAAAGGAAGATCTTCTAATATCTATCAAAGTGCTGAAAATATTTAGGCATCCACAGCCTAGTGGTCAATGTACTCACTTTAAGAGCTGAAGATTTGTAGGTGAAACAAGTTCAAGTACCGCCTTGATGATTTTTTTTATCCCATATTTTCTTAACACAAAAAAAGTCAAAAACTCTCAAATATATTTATTTTGCACTGGTGCCAGGTAAGTTCCATCCCCACACAAAATAAAATATGCATTTTTTAAGCCACTACATCAACACCTATCATAATGGGAGTGGGGGAACGGATTCCGAGAGCTGTTTTTTTTTACAGGGGGAACAGAATCCGACGGCAAAAAAACAGCCGTCGGAATGCGTTCCCCCTGTATTTCTTACACAAGGAAGATCTTCTAATATCTATCAAAGTGCTGAAAATGACTAGGCCTCCATAGCCTAGTGGTCAATGCACTGACTTTAAAAGCTGATGATTTTTAGATGAAACAAGTTCAAGTCCCGGGTCGATGACTTTTTTTGATCCCATATTTTCCTATCACAATAAATGGCAAAAACTCTAAAATATATTTATTTTACACTGGTGCCAAGTAAGCTCCATCCCCACACAAAATAAAATATGCATTTTTTAAGCCACTACATCAACACCTATCATAATGGGAGTGGGGGAACGGATTCCGACAACTGTTTTTTTTTACAGGGGGAACAGAATCCGACGGGAAAAAAAAGGCCGTCGGATTCCGTTCCCCCTGTATTTCTTACACGAGGAGAACCTTCTAATATCTATCAAAGTGCTGAAAATATTTAGGACTCCACAGCCTAGTGGTCAATGCACTGACTTTAAGAGTTGATGATTTGTAGGTGAAACAAGTTCAAGTCCCGCCTTGATGATTTTTTTTATCCCATATTTTCCTATCACAAAAAAAGTCAAAAACTCTAAAATATATTTATTTTACACTGGTGCCAAGTAAGCTCCATCCCCACACAAAATAAAATATGCATTTTTTAAGCCACTACATCAACACCTATCATAATGGGAGTGGGGAAACGGATTCCGACAGCTGTTTTTTTTTACAGGGGGAACAGAATCCGACGGCAAAAAAACAGCCGTCGGAATCCGTTCCCCCTGTATTTCTTACACAAGGAAGATCTTCTAATATCTATCAAAGTGATAAAAAACATTAGGCCTCCACAGCCTAGTGGTCAATGCACTGACTTTAAGAGCTGATGATTTGTAGGTGAAACAAGTTCAAGTCCCAGCTTGATGATTTTTTTTTTTATCCCATATTTTCCTATCACAATAAAAGGCAAAAAGTCTAAAATATATTTATTTTACACTGGTGCCAAGTAAGCTCCATCCCCACACAAAATAAAATATGCATTTTTTAAGCCCCTATATCAACACCTATCATAATGGGAGTGGAGAAAAGGATTCCGACAGCTGTTTTTTTTACAGGGGGAACAGAATCCGACGGCAAAAAAACAGCCGTCGGAATCCGTTCCCCCTGTATTTCTCACACAAGGAAGATCTTCTAATATCTATCAAAGTGCTGAAAATATTTAGGCATCCACAGCCTAGTGGTCAATGTACTCACTTTAAGAGCTGAAGATTTGTAGGTGAAACAAGTTCAAGTCCCGCCTTGATGATTTTTATTATCCCATATTTTCCTATCACAAAAAAACAAAAACTCTCTAATATATTTATTTTACACTGTTGCCAAGTAAGCTCCATCCCCACACAAAATAAAATATGCATTTTTTTAAGCCACTACATCAACACCTATCATAATGGGAGTGGGGGAACGGATTCCGACAGCTGTTTTTTTTACAGGGGGAACAGAATCCGACGGCAAAAAAACAGCCGTCAGAATCCGTTCCCCCTGTATTTCTTACACAAGGAGAATCTTCTAATATCTATCAAAGTGCTGAAAATGATTAGGCCTCCACAGCCTAGTGGTCAAAGTACTGACTTTAAGAGCTGATGATTTGTAGGTGAAACAAGTTCAAGTCCCGGCATCGCTGAGTTTTTTTGATCCCATATTTTCCTATCACAATAAATGGCAAAAACTCTAAAATATATTTATTTTACACTGGTGCCAAGTAAGCTCCATTCCCACACAAAATAAAATAAGCTTTTTTTAGGCCACTACATCAACATCTCTCATAATGGGAGTGGAGAAACGGATTCCGACAGCTGTTTTTCTTACAGGGGGAACAGTATCCGACGGCAGAAAAACAGCCGTCGGAATCCGTTCCCCCTGTATTTCTTACACGAGGAGAATCTTCTAATATCTATCAAAGTGCTGAAAATATTTAGGACTCCACAGCCTAGTGGTCAATGCACTGACTTTAAGAGCAGATGATTTGTAGGTGAAACAAGTTCAAGTCCCGCCTTGATAATTTTTTTTATCCCATATTTTCCTATCACAATAAATGGCAAAAACTCTAAAATATATTTATTTTACACTGGTGCCAAGTAAGTTCCATCCCACACAAAATAAAATAAGCTTGTTTTAGGCCATTACATCAACACCTATCATAATGGGAGTGGGGGAACGGATTCCGACAGCTGTTTTTTTTTAATGGGGGAACAGATTCCGACGGCAAAAAAAACAGCCGTCGGAATCCGTTCCCCCTGTATTTCTTACACAAGGAAGATCTTCTAATATCAATCAAAGTGCTGAAAATGATTAAGCTTCCACAGCCTAGTGGTCAATGCACTGACTTTAAAACCTGATGATTTTTAGATGAAACAAGTTCAAGTCCTGGCTTGTGGACTTTTTTGATCCCATTTTTTCATATCATAGAAAAATGCAAAAACTCTAAAATATATTTATTTTACACTGGTGCCAAGTAAGCTCCATCCCACACAAAAAAATAAGCTTTTTTTAGGCCTTTACATCAACATCTCTCATAATGGGAGTGGGGGAACGGATTCCGACGGCTGTTTTTTTACAGGGGGAACAGAATCCGATGGCAAAAAAACAGCCGTCGGAATCCGTTCCCCTTGTATTTCTTACACGAGGAGAATCTTCTAATATCTATCAAAGTGCTGAACTTTACAAGGCCTCCACAGCCTAGTGGTCAATGCACTGACTTTAAGAGCTTATGATTTGTAGGTGAAACAAGTTCAAGTCCCGGCTTGATGATTTTTTTTATCCCATATTTTCCTATCACAATAAAAGGCAAAAAGTCTAAAATATATTTCTTTTACACTGGTGCCATGTAAGCTCCATCCCCACACAAAATAAAATATGCATTTTTTAAGCCACTACATCAACACCTATCATAATGGGAGTGGGGGAATGGATTCCGACAGCTGTTTTTTTTTACAGGGGGAACAGAATCCGACGGCAAAATAACAGCCGTCGGAATCCGTTCCCCCTGTATTTCTTACAGAAGGAGAATCTTCTAATATCTATCAAAGTGCTGAAAATGATTAGGCCTCCACAGCCAGGTGGTCAATGTACTGACTTTAAGAGCTGATGGTTTTTAGGTGAAACAAGTTCAAGTCCCGGCCTCGCTGACTTTTTTTGATCCCATATTTTCCTATCACAATAAAAGGCAAAAAGTCTAAAATATATTTATTTTACACTGGTGCCAGGTAAGCTCCATCCACACACAAAATAAAATATGCATTTTTTAAGCCACTACATCAACATATATCATAATGGGAGTGGGGGAACGGATTCCGACAACTGTTTTTTTTTACAGGGGGAACAGAATCCGACGGCAAAAAAACAGCCGTCGGAATCCGTTCCCCCTGTATTTCTTACACGAGGAGAATCTTCTAATATCTATCAAAGTGCTGAAAATATTTAGGCCTCCACAGCCTAGTGGTCAATTCACTGACTTTAAGAGCTGATGATTTGTAGGTGAAACAAGTTCAAGTCCCTACTCGATGATTTTTTTTATCCCATATTTTCCTATCACAATAAAAGGCAAAAAGTCTAAAATATATTTATTTTACACTGGTGCCAGGTAAGTTCCATCCCCACACAAAATAAAATATGCATTTTTTAAGTCACTACATCAACACCTATCATAATGGGAGTGGGGGAACGGATTCCGACAGCTTTTTTTTTTTACAGGGGGAACGGAATCCGACGGCAAAAAAACAGCCGTCGGAATCCGTTCCCCCTGTATTTCTTACACAAGGAAGATCTTCTAATATCTATATAAGTGCTAAAAATGTCTAGGCCTCCACAGCCTAGTGGTCAATGCACTGACTTTAAGAGCTGATGGTTTTTAGGTGAAACAAATTCAAGTCCCGGCCTCGCTGACTTTTTTTGATCCTATATTTTCCTATCACAATAAATGGCAAAAACTCTAAAATATATTTATTTTACACTGGTGCCAGGTAAGCTCCATCCCACACAAAATCAAATAAGCTTTTTTTAGGCCACTACATCAACATCTCTCATAAAGGGAGTGGGGGAACGGATTCCGACAGCTGTTTTTTTTACAGGGGGAACAGAATCCGACGGCAAAAAAAAACAGCCGTCGGAATCCGTTCCCCCTGTATTTCTCACAAAAAGGAAGATCTTCTAATATCTATCAAAGTGCTGAAAATATTTAGGCATCCACAGCCTAGTGGTCAATGTACTCACTTTAAGAGCTGAAGATTTGTAGGTGAAACAAGTTCAAGTACCGCCTTGATGATTTTTTTTATCCCATATTTTCTTAACACAAAAAAAGTCAAAAACTCTCAAATATATTTATTTTGCACTGGTGCCAGGTAAGTTCCATCCCCACACAAAATAAAATATGCATTTTTTAAGCCACTACATCAACACCTATCATAATGGGAGTGGGGGAACGGATTCCGAGAGCTGTTTTTTTTTACAGGGGGAACAGAATCCGACGGCAAAAAAACAGCCGTCGGAATCCGTTCCCCCTGTATTTCTTACACAAGGAAGATCTTCTAATATCTATCAAAGTGCTGAAAATGACTAGGCCTCCATAGCCTAGTGGTCAATGCACTGACTTTAAAAGCTGATGATTTTTAGATGAAACAAGTTCAAGTCCCGGGTCGATGACTTTTTTTGATCCCATATTTTCCTATCACAATAAATGGCAAAAACTCTAAAATATATTTATTTTACACTGGTGCCAAGTAAGCTCCATCCCCACACAAAATAAAATATGCATTTTTTAAGCCACTACATCAACACCTATCATAATGGGAGTGGGGGAACGGATTCCGACAACTGTTTTTTTTTACAGGGGGAACAGAATCCGACGGGAAAAAAAAGGCCGTCGGATTCCGTTCCCCCTGTATTTCTTACACGAGGAGAACCTTCTAATATCTATCAAAGTGCTGAAAATATTTAGGACTCCACACACTCAAAAAAATTACTCTTTGAATGAACATAATAAAATCATGGAAAGGATTTCCACATGATTAACTTGCTTTATTTCAGCATTATGCAATTCTGTTATTCCAATTTAATGTACTTACGTTGGGTCAACTTAATTTATTAAGGTTGATTCAACTTAGTTACTGTGGTTTGGCACAGCTTAATTTAATAGTGTCAGCCCAACTAATTTTAAGGTTTTCTGACATGATTCAAGAGTTTTTTATTTTCAATCATCCATTAATATTTCATTTATTTTAGTGACACATAATTAAATCGATAGACTATATAGCTAGCTATTTGCTAGCAGTAGCACATGTTAGTAAATGCTAAGATTTACATGCTCCTTCAACCAAAGCAGTTAAATGTTACTGAATCAGTCCACAGCCAAACAAAATGCTCCACTCTTCTCCACAATGGTAACCCACTGTAATTTAAATGGTTCTAATAATTCCAATGTATTTGAACATTAAACACAATTACACACTATCAAGTCTTCCCCTTTTCTAATTTTCTCAAAAAACATAAAATAACACTTAATTTGAACATTTATTCTCTCTTAATTTAACCATATGCAAAGCATGCTGGGAACTAACAAGCACCGCCCAGTTTCAGTTAATGCAACACAAATCATTCATGTAATCCAACACAAACGGATTAAGTAAATTTAAATTTTATATTTAAGCAGATTGAACACAATCAAATTAAGTTAGGGCAAAATGGCAGTTGGCGTCGCACTACCGCCACCCTCTGGATGTAAGATTTTTTTACTTTACATAAATGGTTTGTGTTTAGACAACACGTTAGGATTTTGTACTGTTAAGATGAGACATAATTACGTGGACCTTAATAGAAAAAAACATTTCAAGTCAACAAACACAATTATTATAAGTAAACTAAATATAAATATATTATGTAAAGTGCACAACCTTCCTAGTTCATTTTTTTGAGTGCAGCCTAGTGGTCAATGCACTGACTTTAAGAGTTGATGATTTGTAGGTGAAACAAGTTCAAGTCCCGCCTTGATGATTTTTTTTATCCCATATTTTCCTATCACAAAAAAAGTCAAAAACTCTAAAATATATTTATTTTACACTGGTGCCAGGTAAGCTCCATCCCCACACAAAATAAAATATGCATTTTTTAAGCCACTACATCAACACCTATCATAATGGGAGTGGGGAAACGGATTCCGACAGCTGTTTTTTTTTACAGGGGGAACAGAATCCGACGGCAAAAAAACAGCCGTCGGAATCCGTTCCCCCTGTATTTCTTACACAAGGAAGATCTTCTAATATCTATCAAAGTGATAAAAAACATTAGGCCTCCACAGCCTAGTGGTCAATGCACTGACTTTAAGAGCTGATGATTTGTAGGTGAAACAAGTTCAAGTCCCAGCTTGATGATTTTTTTTTTTATCCCATATTTTCCTATCACAATAAAAGGCAAAAAGTCTAAAATATATTTATTTTACACTGGTGCCAAGTAAGCTCCATCCCCACACAAAATAAAATATGCATTTTTTAAGCCCCTATATCAACACCTATCATAATGGGTGTGGGGGAACGGATTCCGACAGCTGTTTTTTTTTACAGGGGGAACGGAATCCGACGGCAAAAAAACAGCCGTCGGAATCCGTTCCCCCTGTATTTCTTACACAAGGATGATCTTCTAATATCTATCAAAGTGATAAAAATGACCAGGCCTCCACAGCCTAGTGGTCAATCCACTGACTTTAAGAACTGATGATTTTTAGATGAAACAAGTTCAAGTCCCGGCTTCGCTGACTTTTTTTGATCCCATATTTTCCTATCACAATAAAAGGCAAAAAGTCTAAAATATATTTATTTTACACTGGTGCCAAGTAAGCTCCATTCCCACACAAAATAAAATAAGCTTTTTTTAGGCCACTACATCAACATCTCTCATAATGGGAGTGGAGAAAAGGATTCCGACAGCTGTTTTTTTTACAGGGGGAACAGAATCCGACGGCAAAAAAACAGCCGTCGGAATCCATTCCCCCTGTATTTCTCACACAAGGAAGATCTTCTAATATCTATCAAAGTGCTGAAAATATTTAGGCATCCACAGCCTAGTGGTCAATGTACTCACTTTAAGAGCTGAAGATTTGTAGGTGAAACAAGTTCAAGTCCTGCCTTGATGATTTTTATTATCCCATATGTTCCTATCACAAAAAAAACAAAAACTCTCTAATATATTTATTTTACACTGGTGCCAAGTAAGCTCCATCCCACACAAAATAAAATATGCATTTTTTAAGCCACTACATCAACATCTCTCATAATGGGAGTGGGGGAACGGATTCCGACAGCTGTTTTTTTTTACAGGGGGAACAGAATACGACGACAAAAAAACAGCCGTCGGAATCCGTTCCCCCTGTATTTCTTACACAAGGAGAACCTTCTAATATCTATCAAAGTGCTAAAAACATTTAGGCCTCCATAGACTAGTGGTCAATGCACTGACTTTGAGAGCTGTTGATTTTTAGGTGAAACAAGTTCAAGTCCCGGCTCGATGACTTTTTTTGATCCCATATTTTCCTATCACAATAAATGGCAAAAACTCTAAAATATATTTATTTTACACTGGTGCCAAGTAAGCTCCATCCACACACAAAATAAAATAAGCTTTTTTTAGGCCACTACATCAACATCTCTCATAATGGGAGTGGGGGAACGGATTCCGACAGCTGTTTTTTTTTACAGGGGGAACAGAATCCGACGGCAAAAAAACAGCCGTCGGAATCCGTTCCCCCTGTATTTCTTACACAAGGAGAATCTTCTAATATCTATCAAAGTGCTGAAAATGATTAGGCCTCCACAGCCTAGTGGTCAATGTACTGAATTTAAGAGCTGATGATTTGTAGGTGAAACAAGTTCAAGTCCCAGCTCGCTGACTTTCTTTAATCCCATATTTTCCTATCACAATAAAAGGCAAAAAGTCTAAAATATATTTATTTTACACTGGTGCCAGGTAAGCTCCATCCCCACACAAAATAATATATGCATTTTTTAAGCCACTACATCAACACCTATCATAATGGGAGTGGGGGAATGGATTCCGACAGCTGTTTTTTTTACAGGGGGAACAGAATCCGACGGCAAAAAAACAGCCGTCGGAATCCGTTCCCCCTGTATTTCTTACACAAGGAGAATCTTCTAATATCTATCAAAGTGCTAAAAACATTTAGGCCTCCATAGCCTAGTGGTCAATGCACTTACTTTGAGAGCTGCTGATTTTTAGGTGAAACAAGTTCAAGTCCCGGCTCGATGACTTTTTTTGATCCCATATTTTCCTATCACAATATATGGCAAAAACTCTAAAATATATTTATTTTACACTGGTGCCAAGTAAGCTCCATCCCACACAAAATAAAATAAGCTTTTTTTAGGCCACTACATCAACATCTCTCATAATGTTAGTGGGGAAACGGATTCCGACAGCTGTTTTTTTTTACAGGGGGAACGGAATCCGACGGCAAAAAAACAGCCGTCGGAATCCGTTCCCCCTGTATTTCTTACACAAGGAAGATCTTCTAATATCTATTAAAGTGATAAAAAAGCCTAGGCCTCCACAGCCTAGTGGTCAATGCACTGACTTTAAGAGCTGATGATTTTTAGATGAAACAAGTTCAAGTCCCGGCCTCGCTGACTTTTTTTTATCCCATATTTTCCTATCACAATAAATGGCAAAAACTCTAAAATATATTTATTTTACACTGGTGCCAAGTAAGTTCCATCCCACACAAAATAAAATAAGCTTGTTTTAGGCCATTACATCGACACCTATCATAATGGGAGTGGGGGAACGGATTCCGACAGCTGTTTTTTTTACAGGGGGAACAGATTCCGACGGCAAAAAAACAGCCGTCGGAATCCGTTCCCCCTGTATTTCTTACACAAGGAAGATCTTCTAATATCTATTAAAGTGATAAAAAAGCCTAGGCCTCCACAGCCTAGTGGTCAATCCACTGACTTTAAGAGCTGATGATTTTTAGATGAAACAAGTTCAAGTCCCGGCCTCGCTGACTTTTTTTTATCCCATATTTTCCTATCACAATAAATGGCAAAAACTCTAAAATATATTTATTTTACACTGGTGCCAAGTAAGTTCCATCCCACACAAAATAAAATAAGCTTGTTTTAGGCCATTACATCGACACCTATCATAATGGGAGTGGGGGAACGGATTCCGACAGCTGTTTTTTTTACAGGGGGAACAGATTCCGACGGCAAAAAAACAGCCGTCGGAATCCGTTCCCCCTGTATTTCTTACACAAGGAAGATCTTCTAATATCTGTCAAAGTGCTGAAAATGACTAAGCTTCCACAGCCTAGTGGTCAATGCACTGACTTTAAAACCTGATGATTTTTAGATGAAACAAGTTCAAGTCCTGGCTTGCGGACTTTTTTGATCCCATTTTTTCATATCATAGAAAAATGCAAAAACTCTAAAATATATTTATTTTACACTGGTGCCAAGTAAGCTCCATCCCACACAAAAAAAATAAGCTTTTTTTAGGCCTTTACATCAACATCTCTCATAATGGGAGTGGGGGAACGGATTCCGACGGCTGTTTTTTTTACAGGGGGAACAGAATCCGATGGCAAAAAAACAGCCGTCGGAATCCGTTCCCCTTGTATTTCTTACACGAGGATGATCTTCTAATATCTATCAAAGTGCTGAACTTTACAAGGCCTCCACAGCCTAGTGGTCAATGCACTGACTTTAAGAGCTGATGATTTGTAGGTGAAACAAGTTCAAGTCCCGGCTTGATGATTTTTTTTTATCCCATATTTTCCTATCACAATAAAAGGCAAAAAGTCTAAAATATATTTCTTTTACACTGGTGCCATGTAAGCTCCATCCCCACACAAAATAAAATATGCATTTATTAAGCCACTACATCAACACCTATCATAATGGGAGTGGGGGAATGGATTCCGACAGCTGTTTTTTTTTACAGGGGGAACGGAATCCGACGGCAAAAAAACAGCCGTCGGAATCCGTTCCCCCTGTATTTCTTACACAAGAAAGATCTTCTAATATCTATTAAAGTGATAAAACAGCCTAGGCCTCCACAGCCTAGTGGTCAATCCACTGACTTTAAGAGCTGATGATTTTTAGATGAAACAAGTTCAAGTCCCGGCCTCGCTGACTTTTTTTTATCCCATATTTTCCTATCACAATAAAAGGCAAAAACTCTAAAATATATTTATTTTACACTGGTGCCAGGTAAGCTCCATCCCCACACAAAATAATATATGCATTTTTTAAGCCACTACATCAACACCTATCATAATGGGAGTGGGGAAACGGATTCCGACAGCTGTTTTTTTTTACAGGGGGAACAGAATCCGACGGCAAAAAAACAGCCGTCAGAATCCGTTCCCCCTGTATTTCTCACACAAGGAAGATCTTCTAATATCTATCAAAGTGCTAAAAATGACTAGGCCTCCACAGCCTAGTGGTCAATGCACTGACTTTAAGAGCTGATGATTTTTAGATGAAACAAGTTCAAGTCCCGGCTTCGCTGACTTTTTTTGATCCCATATTTTCCTATCACAATAAAAGGCAAAAAGTCTAAAATATATTTATTTTACACTGGTGCCAAGTAAGCTCCATCCCACACAAAATAAAATAAGCTTTTTTTAGGCCACTACATCAACATCTCTCATAATGGGAGTGGAGAAACGGATTCCGACAGCTGTTTTTTTTACAGGGGGAACAGAATCCGACGGGAAAAAAAAGGCCGTCGGAATCCGTTCCCCCTGTATTTCTTACACGAGGAGAATCTTCTAATATCTATCAAAGTGCTGAAAATATTTAGGCCTCCACAGCCTAGTGGTCAATGCACTGACTTTAAGAGCTGAAGATTTGTAGGTGAAACAAGTTCAAGTCCCGCCTTGATGATATTTTTTATCCCATATTTTCCTATCACAAAAAAAGTCAAAAACTCTAAAATATATTTATTTTACACTGGTGCCAGGTAAGTTCCATCCCCACACAAAATAAAATATGCATTTTTTAAGTCACTACATCAACACCTATCATAATGGGAGTGGGGGAACGGATTCCGACAGCTGTTTTTTTTACAGGGGGAACAGAATCCGACGGCAAAAAAACAGCCGTCGGAATCCGTTCCCCCTGTATTTCTTACACAAGGATGATCTTCTAATATCTATCAAAGTGCTGAAAATTACTAGGCGGAATACAAGGAAATTACATTATATTATATTTATAATGTAATGCTAATCGATATAGACTGTATCGTTGTGCAGAATACCATAAACTAATATATTTTCTGTCTGATTTTCTTTTCTGAAGCCAAATAAGCTCTTAGAAGATTATTTTAAACACTCGACTTGCGCTATAAAGTAAATTTGGAGCACAAACATGGTTTTAATCTCATAAATTGTCGTGTATTGATGGTGTGCTAAGCTAATATGCTAGCTAGCTCTCTAGTTGCACCTGCCATCTAGCTGTTATTTTTTATGATTTTTTCTAAATCGGAATGCTTACTGAAATATGTCTTTATTTAAGAAAGGCATTTGATACAGTTTCAAATGTGAAGTGAGGATTATGAAAGAAATTAGGGGGTGAAACAGCGTGAATAGCTAGTCGTTAGCCATTATAATGGAGACAAAGGAAAAGCATATTTATGGCCATAAGCAGGCTGGAGATGTGTGAATGTGAGCAAGGAGAGACTGACACTGAATGGGGCTTGTTTGCACAACAAAACAATAGAGACAATAGACTGAATAGATGCTAATAGATGACAATAAACACAAGTTTGCATTTTAGAGTCAATTCAAAATAAAGTCATTTGAGATGATCTTGAAAAACATTTAACAAAATACAGAGTTTTAGACTTATCACCTTCAAATTTTAAATATAACATGGTCAGACATGTGTCTTTAGCTGGAGTGCATTTCTAGAGTGCTACAGTGCCAACTTCAATTTAATTTTCATGAAGATGTTTCACAAAAATAAATTTCTAATAACTTACACAACTTTGAAGCTATTCATAATTTTTTTTTTCATTATGACAATAATTCATTCTACATTTCCAATAAAGTGCCAGGTGTCAGCTTTCAAATGAGACCATACTTGTGCTTTTAGTACAAAGGGTCCATGAACACTATCTGTTTTAGGTTGGGTATGCAATTTCTGGGGATTTTTCAAAAGTGGCGCTGCAGGCTAACAGGTTAACCCAATTTTGGGTCAAATATGGACAAACCCAGCCATTGGGTTATATTTTTAAATTGCCTTTTTGATCCAACATTTGGGTTTGTCCATATTTGACCAAAAATTGGGTTAAAACAACCCAGCATTTTTTAGAGTGTACACTCTGTGCATGTTTCTATTTTATCCCAAACAAACTTATCCATTAACAAACTAGAATCATACTATACAGAACACCCTTTTTTAGCAATTGTGGAGTAATTATCAAAATAAGTACCTACTCAAGAGATTTTGAGATTTTGAATGCAGCCTAAGGTTATACACAAACTAACCATCAGGTGAGCAAAGCAGGAAGAGGAAACAGGAAGCAAAGTACAAAACAGTTCAAGATACAATGCCCCCATGTGACTGTTTACTGTGCCTCATCAGATTTAGCCTTCTTGTTACTCCCTAGGGCAACATAACAAAAAACAGCAATTGATTTTTAATTAGCCCCTGTGTGTATATGTACAGGCACATGTACGAGTTACTGTCAAAAGAAGCCATCAGATGAAGGCAAGAACAATACTTGCGGGAAGAGCGATATGTGAAAAGGGCAAAAGTAAGAGAAGAAAAATAAAGAGAAAGAGGATGAACAGGGTCATCAATGAAAGCAGAGAGAAGAAGGGAAGGGAGACAGTAGGTGGACCCCATGGGGGACGTCAGTCCGACAGAGACGGTCGCGATGCCTTGTGGGGGGACAGGGAAGGACGAGAGGACATGTGTCTCAGAGAGGTCGGAAGCAGCCATGCGACTCTACAACCAGACGGGGTCAGCTGTCAGAGCAAGGCCTGCTGGGAACGGGGCAGGAGAGGTAGCCGACAGGTGTCCACACACAAGGTAAGCAGGGAGAGGAAGAAAAAAAAAGAAAGAACTAGATAGTGAGAGAGAAAGAGAGAGATTATGCAATATACAAATATACTAGAGACATGTCTCATATTACGTTCTCTTTCAGTTTAACGTATTTTATATTGTCAGGAAATAATGCCATATTTTACTATGAGCCATGTTTCCTGTCAGATTACGGTGTCGCCTGAAGGGGTTTGTTTTATATACATTTATTTTGTAAGTATAATTTTTATCACATAATGCTGCAACTGTCACTTCAATACACTAGCTTTTTAATCTCAGGCACAGTAATATGGAAGTAAAATAATGCCAAATGTTTTTGAAATAAAAAGCCTGTTGAATTGCACTACTTGAAAAAAATATGCATTGCATTAACCATGCTTGTATTTTAATGCATTGTATTTTTAGGGCTTGCATTTTTATGGGCTGAAATTCAACATGGTTGTATATTTAAGCTGTGAATATTTCAATTCAAAACATTTCAAACACATTTTCATTAACAAAAATTCAATAATCCATATTCACCTTTCATATTTCACTTCCAAAATATTCAAACTGTTTAAAAATACAACCTATAATATTCAACAGGCAATTTTCGGTCCATTTTATTTCACTTTACAAATTCGCTTTCACAAATTCAGTGGTTCAAATTCGACAGTAAATTCAACATTGACATCCAGGAACTGCAGGAAAAGCAGTAGATTACCGAGCATAATGTCCAGCTGCTGTTAATCAACCTCACCAGCAGGGGGTGCAAGCGCGTGTTGTTGACGAAGACCAGAGCAACAGTTAGAGCAAGCCATTCATTCATTCATAAAAACTGATTTATAGAAATGTACGTGTATTTGTGAATATTATGAGGGCTGTTAGACAGACATAGCCTATTTCTCTTGGTTGTTTAGTTGCCTTAACTTTATATCGCGGCGATGTGGTGCGCGGGTTTCCCTCAATAATTCAGGATTGCTGGGCATATAAAACGCTTAACTTAAAGGACTAATACAGTGATATAAAAGACCAAACTCACACCTTATTGAGAAGGCTGTACTATATGGCTACAGGCAAGCAGATTGACTCAGAATATGAACTTAACACGCAAAGTTTCACGCTGAGCGTTTCCCAGTGATATACTGGTTATAAAGTTGGCTTGACGTTGGACGTTCGCGCATTTAGGGACCGTCTCTAAAATTACATACGACATTGGTATACACGTTTCTAACTTCAATAGCATTGGAAGAGAATGACTTACAGTCATAAAACCAACTGTAAAGTGTTCATAGGTGTCAGGCATGATGCACACCTTTTAATTTAAAGAAATATATTTATTCAAATAAATAGAAGTTTGCTATTGAAGTTAGAAATGTGTAAGGCGAAGGCAGGCCTATCCTAATATCGTATGAAACTTTAGAGACGGTTCCTAAATGCGCGAACGTCCAACGTCAAGCCAAATTTATAACCAGTCTATCACTGGGAAACCCTCAGCTTGAAACTTTGCATGTTAAGTTCATATTCTGAGTCAAGTCCAGCTAAGCGTTTTATATGTCCAGCAATCCTGAATTATTGAGGGAAACCCCAGTACTGCAGCACATCGCCGTGATATAAAGTTTGGGCAACTAAACAACCAAGAGAAATATATGTCTACCTCAAATGTAACATTTGTTCTGTACATCAGCATCGGGGGAATAACATTATAATCTCGCTCACGGTAGAGAAAGATGCATGTAGGCTACACAGTGAAGACACTGAATTAAACATAAAAACAGCCCTCATAATATTCACAAATACACGTACATTTCTATAAATCAGTTTTTATGAATGAATGAATGGCTTGCTCTAACTGTTGCTCTGGTCTTCATCAACAACACACACTTGCACCTCCTGCTGGTGAGGTTGATTAACAGCAGATGGAGATTATGCTCGGTAATCTACTGCTTTTCCTGCAGTTCCTGGATGTCAATGTTGAATTTACTGTCGAATTTGAACCACTGAATTTGTGAAAGCGAATTTGTAAAGCGAAATAAAGTGGACCGAAAATTGCCCGTTGAATATTATAGGTTGTATTTTTAAACAGTTTTGGAAGTGAAATATGAAAGGTGAATATGGATTATTGAATTTTTGTAAATGAAAATGTGTTTGAAATGTTTTGAATGTTGACCATGTTGAATTTCAGCCCATAAAAATGCAAGACCTAAAAATACAATGCATTAAAATACAAGCATGGTTAATGCAATGCATGTTTTTTTTCAAGTAGTGCAATTCAACAGGCTTTTTATTTCAAAAACATTTGGCATTATTTTACTTCCATACAGTAACAGCATACAGCATCTAAACAGTTTAGATGCATCTAAAAATTTATGAATGTCTACAGTTTATAACAAAAGATAAAAGCAAGTGGCATTTCTTTACAAATAAAATATGACTAAAGAAGTTTGTTTTTAAATGAAAAAAATAACAGACACTCTTAAAAAGACAGATGTACTGTTCAAAAGTTTACCCCAAGAAAGTCAGTACGAAAGTCTTTACGCTTAATGGGTCTCATTCATGAAACACGAGCAGAACGAATTCTTGTGTAAATCGTGTGTAAAGTGGTTCTGGCGTAAATTTTCGGATTCATTAAAATGTTCGTATTTTCCAAATGTTAGTTGGTACGAAAGAAATCTACACCTGCTCCCAACCACGTGTAAATAGTGCGCTTAACTTCCGAACGTTTTGCTCATTAATAAGGCTGCATTTTAATTCACCTTAATCGGGGACATATTTACACAGCATTTTGAAAAAATAGCTATTATATTAATTACATATGTTTTTTCTTTTTACTTTTATTATAAGAGCCAGTAATAGCATCTGCAAACGGAACACTTTAATCACATAATTAATTGCTCAATACGGCTCGGCTATATTTTTTCGAAGTGAACTAATTCGTTTTTTGCAGTCGTGCTTCATGTCGAACCATTTTCTCTTCACTTCTGGGACTGTTCGATTAACAGATGAAACTCCAGTAACTGCATCTGTAATATCTGCCAAGCTTGCTTTTTTTAGGACCTGATACGCCACTATGTACGCTTGAAATAACAGGCGCTGTAGGCTTTTAGTGCATGCGTGCGTCGGCGGGTGTAACGTTATTGCGCTCAGAAAAGCGCCCGTTAGAACAGCGCATCAGCAGCGAATGACATGTTTAACCGGCAAGGCTTTAAAGCACATGCAAATAATTAATTTTTATAAACTACAGTGTCCCGTTCCTCTGCATTTCATGTGAATATACGTCGCGCTGTACAGTAGGCTATGTTGAGACGGAGGCGCCAGAACTGCAAACTGATAGAATGCACGATCCTACGATATTTATTCAAAAGCAGATCGTGGAGACATTTTAATCATAATATTTGACATAATATTTGACGGTGCCCAGGGCCCCTTAGATGTCCTGGGCTCCTGGGCAATTGCCCAATGGTTAATCCGGCCCTGTTATGTGGCGTTTTGAATGAACTTCTGATAATAAAATATTATCTGATAATGAGAAATTTTTATTTTTCATTCGCTTTTAAGAAGACATGTTGAAATCCTTCGTTTGGTGTCATATAGTATGATGCCCATATATAGTTGTCAGTCGGATTTAATGGGCGGGATTTATGGTAATTGAGAATGAGCGTGAACGCGCGTCCCATTTACGACAGATTGGAATTCATAACACACACACACACGTTTCACTATCACATCTGACGTTTACGAAGTATTTGTGAATCAGGAGAAGAATTTTCGGGAAGGTCTCTTTACGCGCAGATCACTCACATATTTACTCGTATATTTACGAATGTTTCATGAATGAGGCCCAATGAGAGTGGATTTACTTGATCATAAATATAGTATAAACAGTCAGTACTATATTAACTGTTTTCTATTTTAAAATGTAATGTATTTGTGTGATGGCAACACTGAATTTTCTACAGCCATAATAACTCAGTGTCACATGATCTTTAAGAAACATTTCTAATATGCTGATTTGGTGCTCAAGAAACATCAAACCACAAACACGATCTGGTCCGATAGTCATCTTATGATTTCAGAAAAAACTTTTTTGAATGTCACAAATCCCTTATGTGTCATGTGTCTAGTGTGTTTTGATTCATGATTGTATTTCAGCTCTAGTATTTTACTGTCATTCTGTTAATAATTAATCATTTATCTTCTGTTCTCTCCCTGTTTGCCACTATATGGTTTCTAATTGATTGTTAGTTCTGTTCAGGTGTGTCTTGTTAATTAGCTCCTCAGTTCTAGCTATTTAAGCCCTGTGTTTTTTCCTGTCCAGTTGTCTGTTGTCGTTGCATATTAGCTTGGTTGTTCTGTTCTTCCACAAGTCTGTTTTGTTTCTTCTATGTTCTTGAAAATAAAAGCTAAGCTGCTGCAAGATCCTCGCCTCATCTTTGCAACCAAGTTGTGACTGCTAAATAAAAAAAAAATTATTGATGTTCATTCAGTTAGGAGATCATACAGACAGATCCATCGGAAGTTTCATAAGCATATGTTGCCACTGCAATAAGCTCAGCAGTAATGCCATTGACCAGTACAGAGGTGATAAGAGCACTTATCCCATCAGCCAGTCTTATCTGCTTGAAGATAGCTGGTGAAAATGATGCAGTCATTATCAACAGCAAAACAAAGTTAACCAAAGCATCGTCCAAACTCATAATCACCTCTGGGGTATCTGCAAATATTATGTTTTCCTTTCATGTTTTTTTCTTATCTCATTTTAACAAGATTAAAGCCTGGCGCAGCACAACCAAGAGATAAAATTCATGAGAACATCCTCTAGGTTCTTTCGTTCATTATGAGGCTTTTCTTCTCAAAATCTGTCTGTCGGGTTTGTCCTTTTTTGCATACATTAACCATGTCGGTGCCAATTTTTAACAACCTGTTCAGTCTAATACAAACATTTAGTTGAGAAAAGTTTACTTTTGAGCTCTCTCAACAATCGTCTTTTATTTGTCCTCAGTAACTCTAGGCTACTAGTTTTAGCCAAACAATGTCTCGCTCAGTCAATACATTCTTGACAAGGAAATTAGATTTCTTGTTCAACAAATTATTAGAAAGCAGCATGAATTATTTCATTATTGTTTTCTTTCTCATAGCTCTGCAACCTATAAAAAACTCAAAACTTAATTCTAAAAAAAGGCTTACTATTTTATTATAATTTTTAAATATGTTATGTTTTTTTTCTATACTGATTGTGGCACCAAATGCTCTCATAGAACAAGAGCCCTTGTAAAACAAAAATATCACATGCAGATTTTTTAACCAACAAACATTCATAATATGTCCATGTTTTGGCAAATTTGTGGTCTCAATCATATGCTTTCGTACAAGCTTATTTTATGGTTTAGTGACCATTATGCATTTTTTAAAAAAGTTTGGCTTTTAGAATGAATATATTGGCCTTATATACTTTTATCTATACGCTAGTGTGCCCCAAACCAATGACAAAATTCACATTTAAAAGATATAAGCATTTAAAACTTAAATTCGCCAATATTGATCAATCATTTTGATGACATTACTCTGCACTTCAGCTTCTGATTAGATTTTCTGTCCAATCAAATAGAATCTGAAGCATCCCGCCCCCTACATTACAAATAGACGTTAAATCTGTGTCTGAAATCGGTCACTTGTTCACACATTACATTTACTATATTCTACATGGTGAATGGCATGTTACACATGATACATATAACTATAAATTATTCATAATTACATGCAACTAACCCTAAACCACACCCTCATCCAAACCCCTACCCTATAGTAAGTAGCCCACATGTAGTTAACTATTATTATTCTGTAAAGTATTTGCATATTTTTTTCTACACGATTCAGGTCGTACGAATTTTCCAGCATATGGTAGGGGGCGCTATTATACATCAACTGAAAGAGTACAGTGTCCGGATCAAAAATACAGGCGAAAAAGAAGCAGAAGCAACCCATAAAAGCATTGCTTATGCACAGTAGTCTTTGACAAAAACACATTTTTTTTTTCATTCAAAATGTTGCTTTCTTATGTGTTTTACCCACAATCAAGTGTTGATTTAAAAAAAAGAGTGTATGACGTTAGATTAAAAAAAATTTTTTTTTTTAAACAGAAGCTATGTTCTTTCTTTTGATATAGACCTATTGCATGTTCAGATATTGTCAGGAACAAATCAGACTCAGCCTCCCTCACCACACAACGATCACTCTCCCCAGAATTCTACTTTAACTCACACCTGTTCACAGTATCAACCTCATTCCACCAACACATAAAACACGCTGCAATACCCCAGTTCTTTGTCAAGCCATCAACAGGAACTGACCCTAATCCTTTGTCTCCGATTCCTTGAGAAACCTGTGACTTCTGAACAGAAAGTATTCACCTGTGATTTACTAACCTCTGGCTTCTTGATCTGTGGTCTCCAGGAACATAGTCAGGATTCAGGATTCGTGTTACCTGACATCCAGCGATCTCCAGTGTCCCATTGAATCCTCTTGC
Organism: Phoxinus phoxinus; assembly: GCF_949152265.1. NCBI lineage: Eukaryota > Metazoa > Chordata > Actinopteri > Cypriniformes > Leuciscidae > Phoxinus > Phoxinus phoxinus. The sequence goes on along the minus strand of NC_136882.1, from coordinate 23,593,537 downwards.
CACCCGTTGAACCAACGCCAGAACCTGTAAGAGAAAAGACCAGTATGCATATCCCAGAATGGATTGTGATTCAATTATCTGGAGTGTCTGAACATACCTGTTGTGAATCCCCCATCCTGTTTCCTCACGTCTTCTCGCTCCTGATACTCACCATGATTTGTTGTACCATTAAAAAAAGCTGTGTTATATTCACTTACCTCAATCTCTGTGTGCCTTGTATCCTGACAGATATGGATTCAACAAAATATTCGGGGAGCCATGAAAGTTTTGTGAAAACTATCAAAAAAGTTGGCGGTGGCTGACACCTTTTTTTAAAGTGTTGGTGGGAAAATAATGACACAAAAGCAAAACAAAGCATAAATTATTTAATGCATGCTGGGAGCTCGTAAACTTAAAAAACTTAAATCAACAACACTGCTAAATATGAAACTGTTTAGACAATTGTGTTTGGCTAGTTTGGACAACATTTAGGGGATGGGGGAGTATTGTTGGTCTAACATCTATTTTTGTTTTCAAAGTAATTTACATTTCTTCATGCCTGTGGTTCTAAAAAGTCCCTTGTGCTGGATACAATAATTCATTTGGGCACATCTTTCCTCACTCGCTCACTGCATAATGTTTCTTGCTAGCATCCCTGCATTAAGGTAGATGCCCCTATTTATTGGTTAAATAACCACGGTATAATTTTACCATAACTTTAAACGTATATCCATCAATTTCACCTAGAAAAACTTCCTGTCACAAAAGAAAGATACAAAAGAGCTGGAGGCACATCTCATTGTATGCGCTCAGCAGATGCTATTCCCACACTGCAGGGAGACTCTCCATTTTACACCTTTCATTACCACACAAAAGACTGTGACAGGTTCCTCCTCACCTCCAGCTGCTGAAAGGAAATCTCCATTATTGCCTTCCAAATTACCCTGCTGCTTCACAGATAAAGGCAAAACATATTTGCCTCTTTGTGCCCAATAAACCTGTCAATCTGCCAAGCTTTGATACTATAGGTGTGTGACTGCCGTGAGTTATGCCTTTAATATGATACATGTGCGCGAAGAGCACGGTATATGTTCATGCCAGACGTGTGTGTGCGGGAAGACTAGAGAGCGTTGCTCTAGCCGTACTGCTTTGTTATCTCTCAGTTCTGTTATTTGCTGGCAAGGCTGTGAGCTGTTTGGTGAATAGGCTTGATTAGTGTTTTGTTGTATTTAATGGGAAATTGAAATTCTACCTGTAATTTCTCTGCTTCTACAGTGTTTGAGGAACAGTCATTTGCAGACAATGGGAAATGGCAATAGGAAAATGATTTTTACACATACAAGGATTGAGTTATTTTCGTCTGGAATAAGCTATTGAAATGTAACTCTTTAGGCTGCTTAAAGTGATCGATCTTTTGTTAACGGTACTGCATTGTGAGAATCACAGTAGTGTACGGCAGCCAGGGGCAATGTTTTTTTTTAGGGGTCTGTGCTTTCACAGTCAGTTAATGAGGGTTTTTTTGGGCCTTACATTTCACTCAAAAATGAATATTTTGAACGTGAATATGGCAACGTTTTATTAGGAGTTTGTACGTATCATCGCAGTTCTAAATTGAAACCAGGCTTTTTTTCCTATTAATGAACTTTTGGTCATATTTGATTAACATTAACTTTCATTCAGTAAATTTCACTGTCAATTTTTACAGTGCAGGAGAATAAAAAGTAATACAGGTTTGGAACGACATGAGGGTGAGTAATTAAGACAGAATTTGAGGGAAGGGCTGAAATGATACCCCTAAAATAGGTTTGTCTATGATGGCAACCATTTCCTCTCACTCAAACACACACAAAACACAATGTTCTTAGAAGGACATGATTGTGACTGCCACCAGCAGGAGATGAGGTGATTTATGAGGTCTTGTCACCACAGCGGTGCTGGCACTGTCATGGGGCCATGAGAAACACCGGGAGGTAGAGGGTGTGCTTGTATTTTGTGCTCTGCTAAATCAGCTAGTATGTTTGATTGTACCTTGAATATCACAGAAGTCAAGCATTCAGCCTCTGAAAAAAATAAGCATTGTGTAATGTGTGTTACCACTGTTGAGCTGTGCACTATACTGTTATACACTATACATTATTTCAGTAAAAACAGTAATATTGTGGAATATATATTACAATTTAAAACAAATGTTGTCTATTTTATTATATTTTAATATGTAATTTATTCCTGTGATGGCAAAGCTGAATTTTCAGCATCATTACTCCAGTCTTCAATGTCGCATGATCCTCCAGAAATCATAATATGTTAATTTGGTGTCAAGAAACATGTCTTGTTATTATCAATGTTGCTCAATATTTTTGTGGAAACCGTGATGCATTTTTAAGGGAAAGATTTACAATAGAAATTTCAAAAGAACAGTATTGATTTGAAATAGATTTTTTTGGGAAAATTTTACTAAAAATGTTTATGATTATTTAACCTGCTTGTACTGTGTTCATTATCTATTATCTGTGTTCTTGGTGGGACTTTTGTTGCACAACATTAATTTAACTATCCATAGAAAGAATCTTATTTAATTCAATAGAAGCGTAGATATTTCTGGTGGAAAGGTCAGACATGGATGGTCCAGAATTCAGGAAGTCATGCTTGAATCCAGAAGGCAAGACAGCCAAACAAAAACCCCACTACTGACAAGCCATCTGTAATGTAATATATACATGTAGGGCCAGAGGAACTGGAATTTGGCACTGACGGTATGGGGCATTTTAGACCAATTATCCCACATACAGATGGATTGCCATTAGACACATAAGACAATATTATGTCTAAACATATTACCACAAAAAATATAATCAGAATTTGCAAAAGAGTGAAAAGGCAAAGGTGACAAATGAAACAAAGAGCAGAAAACGAACAAACAGATGGCACTGTTTTACTAAATAGTGTCTTCAAAATGTAAGATAATACAAATTATTACAACATTTAGACTAGGCAATAGTGTATCAATATTGTGACAGAAAAGCTCTATTGATTTTTACCCAGACCTCTAAATTGAATGTACAAAACTGCTAATAACCTGCTTAAATCATTCATTCCTGCCCCAAGGGCGAACCACCCTTCAGTAGATGCTAATCGTTTAACATCACCACAGATAATAGTGTGCTAAGTGTGTCTTGCCCCTGTAGGAGGGTGATTCATCTAATCAATCATGTCTAAAACCGGGGGTCTTAAGTTAGGAGGAGGGTTAGGAGTAGAGAGCGGTTTCTAGAGCACTTCTGAAAGTTTTTATCCTCCTGAAATCTGATTTCTCATCAGATAACCTTCAAGTGGGTTTAGACAGGAATTAGATGTGACATTTAATTCTGAACGGCACTGTACGGATTCTACATGCAACTACGAGTCTCTTGATACCCAAAAGCCATCATGTTTCAGCACATGGATTCTTCAGCTGTCCCTGCAGGCATGGGAATTATGAATAATTCGGGGTGGTTTGATCATCAAAGTTGTTTCCCACATCACCTTGACCTGGTTATTGAGCACACATTTATATTTGCTTTGTAAAATGTATGAACACCACCAAACCTGTTATATGGTTTTGAAACGCCATATGCTTTATTTTGTGTAAAGTATTATCATAATAACTAAACAATTGTGACATTGCATTAGGGGCAGGCGTAACCATAGAAACAGCACAGCACTTCATTTTGGACTGAAGAGTCTGGTAGAAACACTGTATTCTGTATTTGTTCCTCTAAAACATTTTAGATTTGTACATTCCTGCACTTGGTAACTACATATACATTATTCAGATAAATAGAAAAAATAGAAACAAAAGTGTACAAAAATAATGTTGGCTGACGTTTTGGTTTAACCTAATTAAAATGAGCGAATGCAACACAATTCGTAAACTTAATTTAATTGTGTGGAATCTTAACCCATTTGTGTTGGGAATCATCTTTAAGCAGGGGATTTGTAGTTCCCAGCATGCTTTGCATGTAGTTGGATGGGGAGAGCAAATGTCAAAATTAAGTGTCATTGTATGTTTTGAGCTATAATGAACAGGGGATCCTTGCTTAATATTGTTCTATTAAGCTGGGATTTAAAAGTCAAAGTTCAAAGTTGTTTCCCAGACCACCGTGACCTGATTCTTGAAAACATTTACATCGTCCATGTAAAATTATCCAAACCTGTTATGGTTTTGACACTTCAAAATGCTTTGTTTTGTGTAAAGAATCTTAGTTTTAATTTTTGAAGATAAGCTGGGATTTAAAAGAGTTTCTGTTATTTTGGCATTTTGGGGGTTACCATAATGCTAAAGAATTACGGTAGTTCAGTTCTACCAGAAAGACTCGGGAGGCAAAATAACATAACACGTATGCATTTATTAACAGCCCAGCAAGCAAGCATTATGATATAAAGTTCTTTGGCGTAGCTGGCAATCCGAGGGTAACGGAATCTGCATTTCCTGACTGAAGACAAAGGCAGGGGCGCAGCCGACCCCATGTGAGGTATGGGCAGGGATGGTGGTGGTGGGGAGGATGGAGGTGAATGTTGGCGTCAGCCTCTGCGAACCCAGACATGTGTAGGTACCGATCTTTTATACTACGAGTATTAGAACACGATTGGTAAGGTAATACGTGACTTAACAATTGAGTCTTCTCGGCAGAACTTACGCTAAAGCTTTCTTTTCAGTTATGTTTCCGCAACATAACAACTTTGAAATTAGTTTAAATAGTTATTTTATGTTGAGAAAGCATTTTTTTTTAAACAAGGCGTTTTTCAGTGTGTCTGAACCAATGTGTCTCCAAGGAAGCATCATGTTTATCAGAGCCTTGAGTTAATACTTGTTGCAATCACATGACCAAAACTTTAAATATAGAACATCAAAGCTTCTCATAGTCCCATTCTCTGAACAAATCCATTTAGCCTTTTATATCATATATAATTTTAATCCTTAATATAAAAAAAACACACACACACACAATCAATGGCAGTCTAAACTAATAAGCATGCTGTGTTGACTCCCACGTGCGTTGTCAATCCTACAAACCCTAGTTTTAAACCTTTTAACTTTTCTTTTTTTTTACAATACTATTTTCTTTACTAACAACATTTTGTGTTAGCGGTGTGTTAACCTGACATGAATGAAAGTTCAAAATTCATAAGTGTCATTTATGTACAATACAATAGTGATAAAATTGTGCATTATTTGTCAAAACTATATGCTTATTCAGTTGCTTGAAAAGTAATTTACACATTAAGTCTGGAAAAGCAGAAAACAACAGTGAAGGCTGCTACCGTACATCGTTTGCTATGACAATTCATTCTTTATCACAACATCACATCAAGGCATTTACACGATTAGCTCCTCCACCAAATTTAACATCACAGCTGGCACAGTGGGCGAGGAAAAAAGATACATCTTCTCAATCGAGGCTATTCATAAAACCCCTGATGCAAATTAAACATAATGGCATAATGAGAACCCCACGGCCAGTTGTTCTCAACGGCGTGAAAAGTTAACACACTTCAGCAAAGTGTTCAACCGCTGCGAGCACAATTAAATTCTGCATCCTTTTCATCTGAAGCACCCCAAACTGATTCTCCCCAATTCACTCTTAATCAGAGAATTGATTACATTTGATACCCTCACTCCTGTATGAGCCAGAACCTGGGGCTTAAAAGGCAAACATCCACCACTGCAGCGATTCTTCTGTATTCCCTCTGACCATGAATCAAATTGGAATTATCCTGGAGCAGCATGAAGCCACAGGAATGTCTGTAGCTCTCTGTTTAAGTGAACAGATTGCTTGTGCTAAACAGGTTCAACAAAGAGGGATAGTATGCTTCAGGAAAAAAAGAAAATCATGCTCTTGCTGTTTAAAAGGCTTTTTTCAGGCTTCAGTCAAAGAATATAGCAGTTTTATACATTGATGTACAGGCTCTGTTCCAAATCCTACTAAACTGCCTAGACATTAGAGACATGTTTCATATACAGAGTATAGCCAGGAAGAACGTTTCCTTTTAAGAGACCTAATTTTGGCCAAAAATCTAAAGCAGCATTACTGTAATCATCACCGATAATGCAATTTGATCCCATGAGAAAACTTTACTATTTTACGTTTTGTCACATTTTTGGTGAATCCGTACAATATGATTTGTACAAAAAGTTATAATTTTGAGCAAAAAGTAAGCTTGGAGGTTGAACCCAACCATCAGCAGAGCAGTAGCAGATTATAAGAAAACATAAGTATGTGATTGTACTTATTCATAAGTTCACCATCAATTCACAAAAACGTAAAATAGTAACAAATTATCATGTTGGATAATGCAATCCCAAAAATACAATGCAAGCTGACAAGCTCAGTGAAAATGTCCATTCAATTCAACATACTTCTACACAATGTGCCATTATTTCAACAAGGGAAATATTGATTACAACATATATTTAGTTCAAAACTGAAAAATATAAAATAGCTAATCCTAGACAGTTGTTTGAATCCTAAAAACAGATTAAATATAACAGAGTTCAATTCAATTAGGTTCATTCAAAAATAAAAGATGAATTCGTCTGTTGTAATTCAAAACTAATCACCATGTTTTTCATCCACATAAGACTTTTTGCTTTATACAAGTTTGTAGCTCAAACCTTTTGTCTCATTTACAAAGCAAGAAGTATGTATCTCTGTAAACCTTTTTCGATTACAATAATTTAGATAATAGTAAATCATTCTACAAATTTTGAACTTAAAAAAAAATAATTGGTATCATAACAATTTGTTTTTTCATGCCGATTTATTATTTTGTTAGCTCTTTGTGTTTTGTGTGCTAAAGCACTTTTATTACACTAATGAATCAAGCGTATTCTACCACCCAAAGGAATTAAACTGCCAGACATGGCCAGGTAGGCAGACAGAAGGCCATTTCACGGCTGATAAAGGGGCTAACGGTGGTGTAACGGATCAATAAACACATGCCAGATTTACACACGTCCAGACAGTCGATGAACAGACAGCAGGAGCACACATGAGCCAACGCCACACCAGTCATGACCTCATTTCCTGCTCTGGTACCAGAGGCGAAAGTTAAATGGTGTAAGAGGCGGATAGATTTTAAACTGAGGGCCATTGCTTATGTATTGCAAGGCTTTTGTTAGGATGAAACATGCACAGGATAACTGTATAGATAAAGAAACAGCCATAGGGAGGTTTACTCTCATGCGTACAAAAGGCTAGAAGCAATAGAAATGTCTGCGTTTCATTTATCTTACAGATATTCTCAAGTAGGACACAACACAAGGTTGTAGGATCTAGGATGTTGGATGTCTGACTGATCTGAGATTAAGTACAAGAAACACAACCATTCCTTTTTTTCCCTTGAATAAAAAATGTATCGGTAGACAGAGGAAAAGGAAAGTAAGGAACATGAGTTTTTTTTTCTGTAAGTAGCAACAAAACAATATTAGATATCATGCAATGCATAAGAAGTCCTTATTTGTTTTGTAAAGCATGATTAAGGATCATAAGAAATTACAAAATAGATGAAACATTCACCAATGGGCCCCAGGAGGATTGACTTTTGAAAGTACATTTCTTTTTGAAATACAGTTCTGACATGCTGAGGTATACTAAAGTTGAAATTTTGCTGAAGCTTATATAATGTAGCATTTTCAGTCTCGCTTTGCAAGCTTCACTGGTTTGCCGCTGGAGGAGTCGATTCGGCTTGAGGGGGATTCAGGTTAGCTATTGAGCGTTATTGACCACAGAAAACTGAGCATGACTAATACTAGTCTTTCTCTTTAAAGTTCATTTGAGGGACAATCACAATCCGTATGATGAGGATTTTTGGCATCACTGAACTCCATATGTTATAGGCATAGAACGACACTTAGGCCTGCTATAATATAGATTAGTCGGAGTGAAAACAAAGTGAACCGTATTCTAAAATATTGTGTTAAATAAAGCTGCAACATAATTCATAAAGCAATATCACACACAAAACACGTTTTTAACACACACAAAGGCAGTGTTGTGGAATGCAACATATAATGTCAAGAGACGTGTTTTTAAAGGTCCACTGAAGTGCTCTGGAACGCGCAGCTTTGTATGATGCTTTGACATAATTTACACGGAAACAGGAAGCTAAGACGGGACATATGTAATGGCTCCTCCCCCTTTTCAAATAGTGTTGAATTCATTAATAGAGGTGTGCATTAATTCTAGCCATTTGTACAGTTGGAAAACAGGATAAAACGCAAGCGTTTGAGCAACCGAACACACATCTCCAACCCATATTGCTCCGTGACATGTCAACGATGTCCGGTTCATGAACGAATCGTTCTTTTGAACCGGTTCTTTTTAGTGAACTGGTCGAACCAGTTCGCCAAATCGAACTGAATTGTTCAAAACAGTTTGCGTCTTGAGTCAGCGCTGATCCACATTTTTCTAAAGTTACTCGCTTTCGGACGTGCCTGACAGTCCCTCCAACTCGAAATAAACCAATATGTTACTCCAGTAACTCCGACAGTTCACTGAACTGTAACATGTTGTGCTCAGAGAACTGATGAGCACAAGCAGCTGATACTGAGCATGTATGTACTACCGAATGTACAGGTACAGCCACGGTCGCTTTGGCCAGGTGATATTTATAGCATGGCGGGACACTTTACATTCTAGAGAGCATATGATTAGACAGAAGATGTGACGAGAAGCTGAAGTCCGCAGTGACGTCATAAAAATCCGTGATCCATTTTAGCGGAAGTGAGAGACTGTAAGTTTTGAATGCTTTTATCTCCTAAATGCAAATTTTGTCATTGTTTTGGAACAGACCCGCTTATTCATAACCTTAAGGCTAACATATTCATACTAAGAGCTAAAAAACTTAAATTTAGAATTCAGGGGACCTTTAAAAAACATGAATTTCTTTTAACTGTATCCACGAGTGCCACGTTTTTATGACTTGTCATGCATAAGCACATCAATTTAGCAAATTGTTATACGGACGCACGCACGCACAAATGGAAAAAGCAGCACAATGCAATTTGGAAATGTGTTCTCTGTAAAAGTTTGTTCGAAAACATCATGCCAGAACTATATGTAACAATAAGGATCGTGTTGCTGAATTTCCGATAAGTTCTTAGGAGAAGGCAGTGCAATTGTCTGATAGTCTTTCTATACAACAGTTCAATAAACAATTAGTTAATATTGAGTAATTTGCATTTTAGAAAGAATATTTACAGATACTTTGTGTTTTTGCTCCACTAAACTAAAATAGTTCCAAACAGAAACATTACAACACTGTAGCATTGTCACGTTTTGGGTGTTTGTTTCTTGTTCCTGTCTTTTGTCTGTCATGTGATCCCCTTGTTTTAGTCTCGATCCTTCCATGTGTTCCCTTGTCTGTTGTGTCATGTTGTAATTGGTTTATTGTTAATTGTTCACAGGTGTCCCTTGTCTCGTCATTAGCCTATAGTGCAAACTTAAGCCCTCTTGTTTGCCCTGTGTCTTTGTCGAGTATTGTTTGATTTATGCCCTTACTATGATATATTGGTTTCAAAGTCTTTGTTCGTGTTTCTGTTTAGTTGTCGCGTTATGCTTTTGTTTTATTTTAATCTTTGTTTTGTAAATAAATTGCGTTTGGTTTCTCACCTCAACTTGCCTCCAGCGGAATCAATCGTTACAAGCATAGTGGTGTTTGTTTCTTTCCTAAAATATCCTGTGTATCGTAACAAGTCGGTTTAGTGAATAATTCAATGACTGCTTTATAAAGACAGTACTTGTTTTGATCCTGAATGAATCTGTGTTTTTGAACAAATTCGGTTGAATGAATTACAATCAATTAAATTCACCCACAAAGACAGTCACTTGCCGCCATCTACCATGTGACTGCAGAACGAGTCACAAAAATAAATAAAAGCTAACATTACCCATGTGGAAAGCACACAAACAAACAAACAAGTAAACTGATATAGTCCTAATTGAACTGCAGAGAGTCACAGTAATCAATGTAAAAGTGAATTACTTCGAATAAATTTGTATTATGTAATCTGCATAAATATATTAAAACATATTGACAGTCTGCACTGGATATAAACTGAATTTTGTACAACTAAACAGATTAATGCATAGAAAGAACTATAAATAGATGCTATAAAAAGATCTATGTATTCAGAGAAGCAGTCTGTTGTCTGTTTTGGTACTACAGCCAGCTCAGTTTCTCTGTGAAGCTGTAGAGCTCGCAATGGCTCTTTGATCCCTGCTTATCTCCTCTCCTCTTTCAAACACATGTGTGTGGCCCACACACCCTTAGGGCTTATGGGAAAACAACTACTGAGAGTGTGTGCTTTTGAGTTTGTGAGAGCACACATGAGACAGCGATGCTTCCTTGCGTCTGGTGAGCTTGTGATGTGCTGTTTCTCTTCGTGGAGAAACTGAGGAAGGAGTCTGGCTAGTTCCTGATTCCTCCCCTGGAAATATTGGGAGCAGAAGCTGACAGCTGCGACTGCTGTGATGAATAGCCTTTTAAAACGATGAAGTGCCTCGCCGTCGTTGTTTTTTTCCTCCAACCTCTGCCTGATGGATTGGCTCTTGGCTTGCAAGCGTCAACAACATTAGCTTCAGACCCTCAGCATTGCCACAGCTTGTAAGGAAACTTGTGTTCATAAAGCTCCTATACCACTCCAGACTCACAGTAAAGAATATTTTTATCCATGACAATGACAACATTTCAAAAAGAATTATGTCTTGTAGCCTACATTATATTCCATATCAATGGCTACAGCAGTGTAATGCTCATGTAGGCATTAGAATTTGGCTATATCACACAACATGCCCCTTTAATGTTAGTGGCATTTTTGGACCAACTGTTAAGGAAAAGCAGCAGGGACCAATTTCTTATTTCCTTTTTCTAGTTTCTTTATTTAGTTTTCTCTATAGTCATAGTTTTTGTCAGTTTTTATTTAGCTCATGCTATTTTTTGTCATCTCTTGTATCTCCTGTTTTCTTGTCTTGTTTAAACATGTCTTGAGTGTGTTGTGTCTCATGTTGGTTCCTGCCCTGCTCTGCTTCCTGTTGCTTCCTGGTCGTTGACTCTCCTGACCTGGCAGCCAGTCTTCTGCTTCTGCTTCTGCAGTAACATCACTCAGTGCCAAGCCTCTGGTTCATTGAGCCGCTGCCTTGTCTCCATCACTGCCATAGCATCTGGAGCTGCCTCATCCCTGACCAGCCTGATTTCCTGTTGTGTGTCTATTGTTTGGACTTTACTAATATTGTGCTGTATCTTCTCCTGTTAATAAATATCTAATAATATCTAAATATCTCCTGTTACTAAATAATAAATATTCCTCCCATTCCCCCTGAGTAGCCAGGTGAACCATCAGGCTGGTGCTATACATTTGCTAGGAAAGATTTTTCTTCGTAGAATTGTTGGTTTTGGTGAGCTAATATAATATCAATATTATGTGTACAATTATTTAATTATTTAATATAATTATGTCACAATTATGTCTAGCACTCCCTCTCTGATTCATACAAACGCAGCTGCTGCCATTTTACGACGATGGACACTGGGTTGACAATGGATTAAGATAACAAACATAACTTGCCGCTTGCTAGCAACGGCTTTCTTTGTGGAAGCTTTGGGTTTAACGACCTAATAAAATATTTCAACCGTGGCTTGATTTCCATCCCAGTAGGTATTTTAGTTTAGTTTAATGGCCTAGAGAGGAATTTCACTCATACTCCAACCCATGACGTGAATTTTCTCACTGGTCCTGCCTAGGCTCCAGTCTCCTTTTTTGCTACTGGTCCTGCCCAGCTCCAAGTCTCATTTGTCTAGATCCACCCAGCTCTCTTTCTTCTTCGTCATTGATGGTTCCAACCTTTTCCAAGACTCCTTCATCGGTGATGGTTCTGCCCAGCTCAAAGTCTCCTTTGTTAGCCAGCTCCAACTTGTGGATGGACCCATTCAGCTTCCTTCTCCCTCCTCCACTGCCAATGCCTTCTAGTTCCTCGGCCAGATCTATGCTGGCTCCCTTCAGCTCCTCGGCTCCTCCTTCACTGGTTCTGCCCAGGCTTTCAGGTCCCCAGCTCCACCTTGCTGTGTCAACCCCTTAGCAACACCTGCAGCCTCCAAGCCCTGGACTACACACCTGCCCTCTGACCCATCAGGTCCATCTTGGCTCCATGCTCCCTTGGCTCCACCCTGGTCCTTCATTCCTTGGGCCACGCCAGGCTTCCTTGTTCCTCCGGCTCCGCCTTGATTAGTCATCACTCTGGTTGTGCCATGGACTTGCAGGTCTCCGGCTACTCCTTGTCCCTCCACCCCTTCAGCTACACCGGGCTCTTCCTCTCCTCAGACTCCACAGCTGTCCTCAGTCCCATCGGCTCCACACCGGTTTGCCGAGCCCCAGTCTCAACCTCAGTCCTTCATGCCTGTAGTTCCACCTTGGTGGTGTCAAGCTGGGTTTTTGTCCTTATTGGACTATTCCTCCCATTCCCCCATTAACTCTTCCTCCCCCAATGGACATTTTTTCTGTTTTCACCCCATTTTGTTGTTTAATAAAACCATGTCTTGCTTCTTTTGGATCCACCTCTCCATCTCCTTGCCTACTCACACCGTAACAACACAAACTAGTAGATTGAGTGAATGATTCAGTGAATCATTAAAAAAAGAATCTGGCTTTGTCCAAAATCACATACTCTCTTGAGTAGGTACTTATTTTGAATAAGTAATTACTCTGCGAACGCTAAAGTACTTTCTATGAATGTGTGTTGTATGCATGTAATCTAGATGTACTACATCTGCCATCTGCCAAATATATTTAATTCTCTGTGACACCAACCTGGTTAAATAACAGTCCAAATAACAATAAAACAATTCTGTACTGATCTAGTCTTATTACTTCTGTCAGGAAATAAAACACATTCCATATTTAGGTTCATGTTCTCTCTCCAAGAGATATGTAACTGACTAAAGTGGCTGTTTTCAACCACGTTGTAAACAGTGATGTGCATAAGAATTTAGCATTGATGACAGCTATTATTTTTAATAGAAGGCATCACGTTTCCTTTCTGTTGACTCTGACACACCGTAGCAGGCAGAGGAAATGACCTCTCCTTGGTCTAATGGAAGAAGAAAAAATACAAACATGATAGAGTTTTTAATGATAAAGACAAACATTCTTTTTAAATGTGACAGCTAAAAAAAGGCACTGACAGTTTTTTTTATTCTGTTCCTCTTCTGTTTATTCTCTCATTTATGAGATGAGCAACAATGCAGCTTGTGCGCGTGATACGGCCTGTATGCAGATGAGCTCTAATTTAGTGTCGGCAAGGCCTGTTAAAATTGATGTAATTAGAAGCAAATGTCTAGTCATGTTATACACTTATTTGCGTTTGAGACTGTAAAATATAACACTCATTCATGAACAGCTCATAATGAGTTTGCATAACAATATAATCTAACTGCTCTCCGAAAGAATTATAATTATACATTTTAACGCACTCCAAATTCATAATTTACAAGATACAAAACTAATAAAAAATGAACCTAATGCCATTAAAGTGTTAAGATAAAGAATTCATTTTTCATAATTTAATATGACTGAAGATTTATGAAATGACATGTTTGTAGAACTGCAAAGGGATATTGTGATATGACATTATAAATGAATGTCATTCTTTACCTGAAGGGACACATGGATGAAAAATAAGATAACTTTGTGTTTATTCCCACATGCCCACAACATAGAAGTCTTATATATTGATTTGAAATGTTCAGTGGTCATAATGCCCACAGACAATCTATAATAATTGTGTGTAATCACAGTGCATTAAATGATTGGCATTTGGTGAGATAACATCTCTAAATATAATAATATACCAATAAAAAAATAAAAACATCAGTTTTCTTTGCTGTGACTGTGTGTTTGAGGAGATAAATACTATTGGAAGGGTCATATGGTGCTGAACTCCAGCTATCTGACAACTGCTGATCCTGAAGATGTACTTTCCATATCAACTCCACATTTGCGCCCAAGGCTGGGCATTTACTGAGGACAGATGGTGGGTAGGCAGAACATGGTGTTTTAAAGCAGTTCAGGGTCAGTCGGGCTTGCATCGCAGTCCCATTTGGCCTAATGGGCATCAGCATATGAAGCTGAATCCCTATGTTCGGCCAATTACAGTACAGTGACAGAGCAATATGATCACACAATCAGTGATTATTATGCAATTATTCTAAGCTTTTTTTCTGAATACTGCTCTTGCTGTTCAGATATTGACTATATTTTATAGATAGCATTGTGTTTATATTCGTTGAAACATGTTGGAAGGTTTTCGTGTCCAGCAGCTTTTAGTGTTGCTATCCCCAGGCAGAGTCTAAGGTATCTCAAACAAAAAAGCCATTTCACAGAGTCTCCTGAACAGTTTAAAGTATGGCAGCCTGAGTTATGTCTGCTGAAAATATTTGTAGAGTAAAAAATATAGTTTTTATTTTAAAGTGAAAAGGTCATTTAGACCTTTAGGGTATAGGATACCCTCGGCATTGGGACAGAACTCCCTATAGTGGCATGTAAGGTAATTTAATTTAATATTTATTTTTACTTATCATTTAATACTTCCCTAAATTGGATTTGCATTTTACATTATCTTCATTACTCACCCTAACTTTCAAAATTTATGAATGTCATTATTCAATTTGGGTTCAACATTTTTACATACCTCTAGGATTTCACCATTGTTTTCAACAATTAAATTATTAGATGTTATTTTCAATATGACTGATGTATTCTGTGTAAATCCTATCATTCTGCCTATGACTGTTTAATGTGTGGTTGATTATGATTTCACTTTTCTAACTTTAGTTAGTGTGTAATGTTGCTGTTTGAGCGTAAACAACATCTGCAAAGTTACAACGCTCAAAGTTCAAAGCAAAGGAAGATATTTTCTTTTAAAGAAATGGCTTTTTAAATACAAACAGCTGGGACTACACGGCATTCCTCCCGAGTTAGTGACATCACCAACCCTAAAAATGTACACCCCGCCCCCAGGAACACGATTTATAGATTATCATGACAGAATATGCTAATCTATGACTAGAATAGCTACACATAAACTACATAAATTCATCAACTAATCATTCAGAAATGTCCTGTTGCTTTCTACATGTTGTCACTTCTTCTTGAGTCTCTCCATCATTGCCGGACTCTTGTTTGAACATAAAAGGCTATAAGTTTTAGAAATGTTCAGTGTATGTCTGTGTGAGGTAAAAGGACACAAGGTCTTGAAGCTCTGCCCCCATGCTGGGAGCAGCAGCTCATTTGCATTTAAAGGGATAGACACAAAAACAGTGCGTTTTTACCAACGCAATCTCACGACCAATTCGTACGAATTTGTACGAGTGATTAAAAGGTGGCTAATTCGTAAGAATTTGTACGACCTCACTCGTACGAATTTGTACGATTTGTCTAAACCCACGTGATGGGTAGGTTTAGGGGCGGGGTCAGGAGTAGGTCATTCGTATGAATTCATACGATTTTGGCAAATCATAAAATATGTACGATTTAGCAAAAAACGTACAAATTCGTACGAGTGAGGTCGTATGAATTGGTACGACTTAGCCACCTCGTAAAATTCGTACGAATTGCCGTGAGATCGGGTTGGTTTTTACTCACCCTCAAAAATTGACAGTTTTAACAATTATAAATATGTGTGGGATATTTTGAGCTAAAACTTCCCATACACACTCTGGGGACATTAGAGACTTATTTTACATCTTGTGAAAAGGGCATTATACCGCCCCTTTAACAAAGTCAGCATTAAAGTCACCATGAATCAAAACATTTTTTATGGAGAATTGCAATATTTATTATAAATTATTTATATACATTGTATTTTTATATTTTTTATTCATATGCCCTCGCAATCTTCAATCAAAATAACTTCTCTATTGCAATGACATTTTTTTCTCATCCGAGAAATAGTTTCACTCAGATATACTTCACAATAGAGAAGAAAAGACTATTGCAACTTCCATTTCATGGACGTTTTTAGCGACTTTAAGGTATCCTGCTTTTTTAAAGAAAACTTTCAGCATGCACAACATGATTTTATTTTGGTCAATTGCCTCTATATTTCAAAATAGGTAAATTAGCAACTTACCATTATATTTAACAAAAGGCTTGTCCACCACATCAAATATATGAAGTATTGACAATTTAATGAATTACAGTGCTGTGCTATTGTAAAACAAGTGTAGTATTACGGCACCATTCAATCAATCAAGACAAAACTAATTATGCCCATGCTGTGTGGTGTAAAGAACTCATTTGTTATGGACTGAGACAGTGTCGTGAATTGATAGACTGGGACTGCAGGTTCAGCACAGATAATGAGAGGAGTTCACAGCTGTGATTCAACGTGCTTTTTCTTTTGCTTGAAACATCTGATAATGTGTGTAATGACAAGGTTAAGGTTATGGATTTTAGGCAAGAGCTATTAGATGCATGTAATGAGAAATAAATACGGTGTGACACCATAAAATGGCAAACGTGTGTTCTCATAGAATGTGATGCTGAAGATAGCACAACATGTGCAAGGTTTAATCAAGATCAGAAATAGTTTGTTGCAGTATACTGTTATGCAATATAGTAGAATATCTACAACCATAAACGACTGCATGCTCACAAGTTTACTTTGATTACAACAAATACAGGGTTATTAGGCATTTATCACGGTTTCCGTGAGCTGTTTCTTCCCCTTCAATTTCAGTTTTGTATTTATCTGTTGTAAGCTCAGCCCTACCTCACTGTCACACTCGTTCTCTCATTATCAGATTTGTTCCACCGCTAGAGGAGGGACAGGCCGACTAGCTATCACTGATGGACAGATATCCAAGCAGCTCTTCCTCTAAAGCCTGTAGTATGATTAATGCTTCGACTCTGTGATCAAAAGCTGGACGACATCCGATTTGTGTGTGTACGTGTGTGTGTGTGTGTGTGTGTGTGTGTGTGTGTGTGTGTGTGTGTGTGTGTGTGCGTCATCTTATTCTACTCACCTTATTAAAATAATTGGTACCTAACAGTAAAAAAGGAGGGAAATATTTATGTAATTTGTTAACAAGCAGATAATGTGGAATGTTAATGATGATCAGATCGCTGATGTGACATTTTTGTTTTTAGATACTGCACTCGATTCTACTGTATATAATAATACATTTGTAGTTGCAATATAAAATTATCTGATCACAGTAATGTACAACCCAGTAATTACTTTTGGTAGCACACATGTCATCTGAAAGCTGAATAAATAAGCTTTCCATTGATGTATGGTTTGTTAGGACAATAATTTGGCCGAGATACAACTATATGAAAATCTGGAATCTGAGGGTGCAAAAAATTCGAAAACATTGAGAAAATCGCCTGTTGTCCATTTATGTTCCTGGTTGTGCTGCATTCACTCACAAAAATAAATGTTTTATTTATTTACAGGAAATGTACAAAAAATCTTCATGGAACATGATCTTTACTTAATATCCTGATGATTTTTGGCATAAAAGAAAAAACGATAACTTTGACCCATACAATGTATTGTTGGATATTGCCACAAATATACCCGTGCGACTTGTAATAGAGGCAAGCTGAATTGCCAGACACTGATGGATAGCCAGACTGTCCGAAGTTCATTTTGTTGGGGAAATTAAAATGGTAGGGGAGTCAATAAACATTCTAAGGTTTTTGGTCAAGGGACCTTAACTGGCACACTCGACTCCTATCACTCATTTCGTCATCTTATGGTAAATATCAAAATATCCATGCAGATCAGTCTTATCAACAATATACGTACAGTGCTATGCATAAGTTTAGACACCCACGCTAAAGAATTGGCATGGGGTACTTTCCATAAGATCATCTCTCAATGCAAATCAAACCAGCTATTAGGCTAACTGAAATAAAACCACGCCAATCTCTAGGTATGGTGAAGGGTGTGATGATGTGGGGCTATTTTAATTCCAAAGGCCAAGGGAACTTCATCAGGATGCATAGTATCCTGGATCCATGAAATAACTGGCCTTTAAAAATGAAAATATGCCTGTCTCTATGGGAATTTAACATAGGGGTGTCCTGACTTATGCACCCTGTATTTTAAGGAAGAACATTTATTTACTTACGATACATTATTCATTCACAAAGAAAATTGATGTCATTAAAGGTTGGATTTTTCCTCGTTTTTTTAATTATAAGACATTAAGATCAATTTCCAAAAGATGATTTTTTTTATTCCTCTTTTTAGGCAACTTTGCATGGGTGTCTAAACTTATGCACAGCACTGTACTAACAAAGACATTTCTAACCACACTGAAGCTGCCGCCTGCCTAAAAGGACAATATATATTTTATCCGAATGAATGAATTTCAATTAGGATAAGAATATCAAACTAGATAAATGTTATATAGAAAAACTAGAATGCACCCCATTTTATGCATCAAAAACAAAAACAACTTTTAAATACATATTCTATGTGCAAAAAAGAATACATTAATTGTTAATAAAGGCAGGGATGAGTAAATTGTCGTTTGAATCTGTTCATTTACATGAACTGTTTGAATCAGAATCAAGTGATGCCAAACTACTTAAGATATTACAACCCGATCTCACGGCAATTCGTACGAATTTTACGAGGTGGCTAATTCGTACCAATTCATACGACCTCACTCGTACAAATTTGTATGTTTTTTGCTAAATCGTACATATTTTATGATTTGCCAAAATCATATGAATTCATACGAATGACCTACCCCTGACCCCGCCCCTAAACCTACCCATCACGTGGGTTTAGACAAATCGTACAAATTCGTACAAATTGGTCATGAGATAGCGTTGGATATTACCTATTTTTGGTGAGTAACTCTCCAATGCTGTTTTTTGTGAGGTCTTTGAAGTGCAGTTCTCCAGATCTAAATTCTAACAGTATTTTAATGAAGAGAAGTTGAAAACGTCTTTATCATTATCGTAGGCCTATAGGATTTATCCAGCTCAGCAGACTTACCCATTTATGATAATTAGAAAACTTTCACTTTGAATAGAGATCTGAATCAGCTTATGATCACTTTTCCTGCAGAGATATTTTTAATACACCTATAATATCTAACACAATCACAGCCAGCCTGTGTCAATGGAAATGATCCATCTGCTCCAGGGAACCTCATGAGAGTCTATTGTGGAGAGCAGTGTGATTGGGTCCTATTGTCTGCCTTATCTGCTGTGTTCATTGCCGATTGGAAAGCACTGCTCATTTCCTTGTCTTTTGATGCAAATGGGAGTGGGATTTTTGACGGCAACCATTCTGCTTAGGAAACCCTGAGACACAGTTATGATTAGTGACTTTATTTATTTATTAAAGTTTCAATTTATTGCCACAAAAAAAAAGAAAAGAAAGTAAGGTGTTTTGGCTATAAAAGTCAATCAAATCACTGCCATCTTTTTCATTAACTTGGGTGAATGTTAACAAGAGTTCAGTTCTTACTGATAACAGTGTGGAAGATTTTGCTAAACTAAATTTGCCTTGAATGACATGCTATTTTTCATTATTAGTCAAATTTGTAAAGATGTTTACCTAATCTCACCTGCCATAAAATATGCTTTAGTTTTTCATTCAAATTTGTTTTATGTATTGAAGTCATGGATGAAGTTGGATGTTGTCTCATAAACCAGACACTGGCTATTTGTAACACCGGATAATGAAAGTTAATCCTGGCCAATATTTAACAAAACAGCACATTAATCAAGCTATTCATTACAGAAGAAAGATGACTGCGCTGCTGTATCCAAACAACACAATATATTAGGCACACTTTGCTTTACCCTCATATATTTTGCAACATGTTTTCTTGTATTTAATATTCATTAACGCTTCTATTTAGGCCTTAAGTACCGACTCAATTTGTCTCTGGCTTATAAAGGACCACGGCTGTGTAAATTCAATCCTGCTAAAATGTTTTATTGCTCTAATCCATAATATGTAATTGCATTCATAACCAGAACAATATATTTGCGGCAAGAAGGAAACAAACAAATGCATTAAAAAATCATGACAATTTCCCTTTTCAATCAGTGACTTGAGGTCATTTTGAAAGCAATCATTTCATCTGTATAAATCAACAGCTCCCCCAGATGGGTCAACGTACCTCCTTGAAATTAATTTTAGAGATCCATATGTTAAGTAAAATGGAACAATAAATCACTTGCCTTGGAGAGAAAGACAAATACAGATAGAGTGAGAGAGTCTGTGGGATGGAAAGAGAGATAAAGTGTATTTGCATGTGCACATGAGCAGGTTTAAGTGTTTAAGCGTCTTGACTGGGTTTATGTATTTGCCATCCAGCAGGGCTTGAGGGCCGACCTCACACGTTCTATTCAGCAACCACTGTCATTTACCTTAGACACAAGGACCACATTTACGAGCCCTAGCATCCAATTTACATGAGAGCTCATAAAACCTGACCACAATTTTATATCATTGGCCATTAATGACAGGGATCACTGCCTTCACTATCAGGACAGAGGAGGAATGGAAAATGAAGCCCAAGGGGACATAAGCCTCACGTGAGGAAGGACGTTACACTCACCTACACACATCATTACAGCCATGAATAACGGTGGGTCAATAAGTCATCAAAATTCATCTTGTTAGCAACCTCTGGTGGTTGTTTTAGGCCTTAGAATAAATGACCACTAAAACATATAAAGCTTTTGTTCACAATTTTGCAGCACTACAACTTTTCACACACAATATTCACTTCATATTTTATTGTGAAATAATCAATTTTATTTTCATGTAAAAAAAAAAAAAAAAAAAAAAAACGGAATTACAGTGTCATCCCAATGTCATTTTTGAGCTCTGCTATTAAAGGAAGACGAAGAAAAAGAAATGTAGTGATTGGGGATTGAGGGATGGGGAATTGAGGATGCTAAATTAAATAAAAAATGTAACTATATTTTGATCACATCAAACTGATTTCTGCAATTTTATCTGACAGGATGAACGTTTTTAGATTGAGACAAACTACAACCACAAAACATTACAGAATTCATCAAATACAAGTCTACTTTTGTACTGTTGTTTAATAGCTACTGGTTGTACTGTTATTGTTGTTGTTGTTTTCTGATGATGCCATTTCTAAAAATATGATTTCAGAAAGTACCTAGATTTTTGTTTAGTTTATGGGATATTTTAAAAGATTGGTTGTAAAGTAAAAAAAAAAAAAAAAAAACTCACAACAATGTTTCACAACAACATTCACAGTAAAACGTGTTTTAGAGCATGAAACATTTAAATCAATAGATTGAATATTAAGGTAAGATTGAATGTTAAATATTTCTTAAACTGCCAATTGTTCATGTTAGATCTTGGGGGCATGGGGCGATGAGTAAAACAGCAACATCTTCTCAAACCAAAACTATTCCTAAAACTAAATCCACCTCTCTATTGGGAATTGATTGGATCATAGTTTGCTCTGTGATGTCATGTGAGTGACAGGTTGTCCCGCCCTCGTGCTAGTGAACACGTCATTAGAGAAGAGATGTGGTTGCAAGTGGACACATCCATAAAAAAATAAAAACCAACTAATATGATTCATGAATATGGTTCCAATATTAATGAATACGTATTATTAAAATGTATTTTGTGACATGAAGGATACATGAGAAAATGTACTGCATAACAGAGATGTTCTGTAGATGAATCTCTCTGTACTGAGAGAAGCTGTGGTGCACTTTCCATCACACTGCTGAGGGAATTTATTGCTCCATGCACAAAAACTGAATCAATAGACGATTATGTGGATGGAATGGTCAGACATTATCGCCCTACCGAATCATGCCTACAAACACACATATACACACTCAGACTCACAGATAAAGGGTGAGATGGATGTCTCACTAAAAACACAATAGCAGTCAATCGATAGTTCTGAGATGGATCCAGCTTCCGTCAGAGATTAAACTGTTACCTCTCCATGTTAAAAACTCAAACAACCCTGCTAAGACAACATTAACTGACATAAGGAGCAGCAGTCATAACACACTCAGGGAATAATAAGGAGAAGACTCCATATTTTAACAATTTGGATTTTTTGAACAAAAGAAGCTGAGCTTCAAGGTTTAGACAAGTTTCCTGTTTTCAAGAACACTGTAAAAAGAGTTTAAGCACACTGTGATTATACTGTAAAGCAATTTCTACTAAATTAGTAATATTGGTATAGATTAATGTATATAGGTTGATATATAACTTGAATATAACCAGTTAATTGAAATGTTACCATTTCTAGGCTTTTTATTTCACAGTGCAACTTGATCTATAAAACAACTCTTAAATGATTAGTTCACCATACAACTTTGAATATTGTCACAATTGAAGAAGGCAGACACGAGGATGGAATCAACAAGACTTTTGATGAAGATAATTAAGAGGATAACAACGCAGGAACGTCAGGCAACGTAAACAATCCTCACAGCTAACTTAACTTGATAATCAGTCTTTGTGTCTGTATTGCGAACTGATTTTACTATCCATACTACTTTAATTGTTTGGGACATTTTGTTTTTGACAGTCTACACACTTTTTTTCATGATTTAAATCCTCTGCACTGCGGTTTCATTTTTTAGGGCTTTAGTGTTTTTTTTCTTTATTTGAAAACAAAATAATGAAAACAAGGATCAAATTTAAAGGAAATATATATATTTCTAAATTGCTTATTGTTACCTCTGTCATGAACTCTCATTTAACACACCAAATAGAATAACAAGCAAATATTAAAATATTCAGAGAACAACAGCTCAATATTAAGTCTATTCCAACCCGATCTCACGGCAATTCGTGCAAATTTTACGAGGTGGCTAATTCGTAAAAAATTCATACGACCTCACTCGTACAAATTAGTAAGATTTTTGCTAAATCTTACATATTTTACGAGTTGCCCAATTTGTATGTATTTGTATGAATGACCTACCCCTGACCCCGCCCCTAAATCTAACCATCAAGTTCCATCATAAATCTAACCATCAAGTACGAATTTGTACGAATTGTTTGTGAGAATAGGATAGGATAGCGTTGTCTATTCCTCATAAAAATCAAACATGTGGCTTTTGAAGACTTATGCACCCCTTTGATGATAATTTTATGGTGCTTTTTTGTAATTTTCCTTATTCATTTTCATTATATTGAAAATAACGGACAGAATATTCAGCTTTTGTGTTCTAAGCAGGAAGGACATTTAGAAACGACAGGAGGGTGAGTAAATTATCCCCTTGAAGTCTCTTTAAGTCTAGTTTGTGAGATGGACAACACTTATAGAGTGCTCTTCTTCAGTATAAGTAAGTAGAAAAATGGGTGAGTCAGAAGCATTTTAAAAGCCAGAGTGTGCAATAAAAAAAGGACGAGTTCAGACAATGCCCCAACCTTTCTAAGAATTCTCACACATCTTCCAACAAGAGTGTGGCAGACGGGGTGATGTCTTCTGTCTCTGAGCAGTGTTCCACAGTGACCCGAGTCGACGAGCTAGAACACAGTTGGAGACACAGTTGGAGACACTCACACACACATTTGAGTTTGAACGCCAAGAGATGTGTTAACTGGGAACTGTTTTTGCATAAAGTGAAACTCAAAACAAAAGTAAAAAAGAACAAAAGATGTGTTTTTGGCAGTTTTGTTTTTACAGGAGTGTTTGTGGCAGTTTTTGTTTGTATGTGACTATATGCACCTACTCAGAAGAACAGATTATAAAACATAATCATGCTATTTAGAGACTTCTTCTAGTTAGTAAGTGCAGAAGTACTACAGTACCAGCGTTCACCGTGAACACAAAAGCATTGTGTGGCAGCACAGAGTGCAGGTCTATGGCAACTCAATTTTGATGCAAGTTGATGCAAAAACTTATAGAAATAAACTATAATACTTATAGACTTCAGACAGATGGTATTACCCTTGATCAAACACAAAAGGACATCTGTTCCATCTGAATTTCTTATGCTTGCTTGAAACTGTTCTAGGACCAGTTCAAGGACTCTCTATCCTATTATACCGATTAGAGTCAATTCCAGCTGTCCTGAGCTCTGTAATGTTATCTCGACATGGCCAAATCTCATTTCAAACCTGTCTTCCTAAGTCAAATAAAATCAAATGTGGTTGTGGATGTCCAGAATTCCAAGTAAACATTAAACATGACAGATCTGTCTTTAGGGTTTCTACAGTTTCAATCTACCGTGTGTTTTGAACATTCTTTTTGACCCCCAAATGAAGCTTTGACCAATGTAATCAGGGCCAATAGGATCAAATTCTCAGTGCTTTGTCCTCCTCTGTGCTGATATGATAAAGGGCATTTGTTGGACATCTGGTGACCTCAGGGATAGTCTGGGACAAAAAAAGCAGCCCAGGACGTACAATATCCTGGCAACACAATTAAATTACAGGGGGGGGGGGGGAACAAGAAAAAAAAAAACATAGTGAAGTGTTTAGGGGGTTGCAAAGATAAAACCCTTGAAAAGACCTGGGTTCAAATATATATTTTCAACAAAATAGGAAAAATATATTTAGTACAATATATACAGTAAACATAAAAAAACCCCAAGAAAATGAATCACTCAAGGTCACCTAACATTAAAATTACCTAACATGAATCATAAATGATATTGTTTAATGGCATATTTATACTAATATCAAGGCTGTATTGACAATATCTTTTTAAAAATAATTTCCCCATAAAATTATGAGAATAAAATGGGTAATTGCTAATTTGTTTCAACCTATTTGAAAGCTATGATTTTTAATATTTAATAGGCAAACTGCAAATGATCAGACTGGTGTTTTGTTTCAGACTAGTGTTTTGTTTCCATATAGACAGTTACATATCATGATCAACCTAATAACAACGTTTTAAAAATAAACATAATAATAGCCTCAGAATAAAATAAAGCAGTATTTCCCCAGTAGTTCCCCCATTTTTAAAAATAAAATAATACATCAATAGCATTGCATTAAAATTGTACAAATTAAATTATTTGGTTAACATGTATTAATGTATTAACTAACATGAACTAACCAAGTAATACATTTGTTACTGTATTTGTTCATCTTTGTTGTAATAAAAATACATTCGATGTTTGTTCTTGTTAGTTTATAGTTCACTCTTGTGCAGACAGATATAAACAGGCATGGGATGGGGAGGCAAAGGACAAGAAGTACAGAGGGTTGCTTGAAAAAAAGTTGGGTGGGTATAACTTAGAGCGGTCGCAATCCAAAAACACTGCTGCTAATGTGCAAAAAAAGTGAAGCACACAGAGTGACCAGTGCTGCTCTACAGAATAAATTTGTGTTTATTAATTTTGTATATATATATTTGCTTTCTACAGCAGAGAAAAGTCCCAGGGCTATCTATAGTCAGTCCATAGTTGACCCCGTGGTGCTCTAAAAAATGCTGCCCTTACTCTGTGGTTGACTCTTTATTCTTCAGTCAGACTCAGACCCCAGTATGTCCCAGTGCTCCTCATCAGCATCCATCAGCCTGCACAGCCCCTTTCAGCTGGAATCTAACACAGACCATGCTTTACTATTCAATGGCAACATTTTGGGGTCTTTTTTTTCTTATTATTAATGGTAACAATTGGGTGTTATATAGTGTGAGCACATGTTTTTGACTAAACAACCTTGTAATACAGTTACAAAGTCATTACCCACCTAATGCCTTGAAGTGAGTAAAATCTAATTGAAGGTAAAATATGTCTCATACCCTTCCCCTATATCTATAATTTCTTATTATTTCTATTCCTTTGTTTCTCATGGCGTATCTTTGCGCGCCAACACTGTCAACCCACACAAAGCTTTTAATTTTTAATGCGCTGCCTCCTGCCTGGCCATTAAAAACAGCTTCAGTGCATTTTGTGCAGAAAACTCTATTGTCATTGCAGTATAACAGCACACACAACCTTTATTTTTCTTTATCATTTGAGGTAAGAAGCAAGAACAGGATTATTATTGTACTGTACCATATACGCAATCCCCAGTTTAAACACACATTTCTCCTATGATTTGTGCTCATTAAAAAATGAGCAAAAATAAGGCATGAATACTTTTTTTCTGTGTTTATTTTCCCATTCACTGACACACACACACACACATATTCCACAATCAGTGTTCTCTCTATGAAACGGGCCCAAAAGAGCCTCTCGGCAAGCTTCTGCAATACAAAAGACAAGCACACAATATCCAGTTTAACTAGACATCAGGTGTCAAGCTCTCTCAAGTAAACCCCTATCTGAGGGAATGAAAAATATGAACAAATCTTCCTTCCATTCCTTCAGAAACACCCAAGAGAAGTGTTGCAGCACAAAATCAATGTGTAAGCGCCAAAAACAAATCCAAATTCAAAGCCACCAGAGAGAAAGAACACGACTGAAAACCAGATAACGGCAAGCGACAATTTTAACTGCAGCAGAATTGTTCTGAAAAACACATCAATAAATCAACCTAAGAGATGGATACATCTCACAATGTAAAAAATATGAACCTATACCTGTTGTCTTTTTTTTCCCTTTTTTTTTTTTTTTGCATTAGCATGGACATTTTACTTATTTTGTACAATACCGTTTTGGCCAGTACGATTCTTTCTTTTTTTAATAGGCTACATTTATTCAGCAAGAATGCATTAAATGTATCATCAACAGTGACAGTACAAACATATATCATGTTAGAAATAAATACTAACTTAAAAAACAACAAAATTATGTTCCTAAAAAAATCCTGGAACATTTTTTTACCATGGTTTCCACAAAAATATTAAGCAGCACAACAGTTTTCTACATTCTAATGATAATAAATGTTTCTTGAGCACTAAATCAGCATATCAGAATGATTTCTGAAGTATCATGTGAAAACATTTTTTTAAATGAAGACTTGCCTGAATAACCTTCTACACAGGGTGAGATGTGCACAACAGATGGTAGTGATTGCTTCAAAACAGCCCTTAACAATAACTAACGGCTACCAGTGGACATAATGCTTTAAAACACTCTTTATGCTTGTTTGGACTTGGCTTTTAGGAAGACAACACACACATATGGTGTTGACCATCACGCTCCGCCGCGACAGACGGAGCAGACTCATTACCTAACAAAACCACAAACAGCGTGTCGGAGGGGAGGGTTTAGACAGAGGAATAGGACTCCTGTGTGGAGAGAGAATACGAAAGAAAAGGATAGACAGTGGGTTTCTTTTGTCTTACCTTAACACTTTTTGCCAAACTTATAGCCAAACATGACTATAAAGACATTTGACTAAATGCGATAAAAGCTTTTGTTTAGGACATTTATGAAAAAGTGGGGTTTTTTTCCCTGCCTTTTTTTAAATTACAGCTGCATATTTGGGGTTTAGTTTTGGTTTAGGTAGTGCTGATTACACAACATTAAAAGCACTCACCGACTGAATAAACACATCTGTGTTTAGCCTTGATCAATTATGTCATGAATCATCATGAGAGGGATTCGTCTGATGCTGTAATGATGTTGTTCCATTAAACCAAGCACATCCTTATAATACCTCAGTGGAAATTACCAGAAATTAGATTTATCTCCTCGTCCCTTGTGTTGATCCCTCTCACGCTTAATGCTCTGGGAACAAATGTGTAAAAAGTTTGGTAGCTGAACAGTGCATTGTCGAGATTAGGGGTTCCCAAACTTTTTTGTCAGCAGAATCACTACATGCATGTATCCCCTGAAGTGTTAATAATAATTTAACGAAACATTTGCATGCGGTTCTCTGATTATCTCTTAACTCTGTCGGTTAATGGTCACATGCAAGTAACCGATACAATATCAAATCTATTTGATTTATTTTGTCATTACCATTTGGATTTGAACTGCAACTGATACATTTTATTTCATATGAAAATGTCTCATATTGCTCTCTATGCTGACTCTATTGCTAATGTAAATAGTTACTTTTAAGGGTGTTCACACATGGATTCACTGTTTACAAGAACCAAATAAACACAATACAAACATTTATGTCTTAAATTCTTCTTTTCAAACATTTAAAGCTTTTATTGACAAGACATATCGCAATATTAGTTCTATTTAGCTTAATTGTGCAGCCCAATTTGTTGATTTAATATTACATTTAATTCATCATTAGTTTTCCATCAACTCACAAACCCCCTGCAGTACCCTCATGTACTGTAAACCCTAACGCTCAAAATAATTAATTGGTTTGAGTAGGACAAACTTAAATTAAAATTAGTTTAATTTAATTTCAAATTTAATTTTATGAGTATTTAGCACTTTCTATTTCTTTCAAGTTTACAGAACTGATATATTTTAAGTAAACTGAACTGTTTCATTGTTTTGAGTTTTATAAAATTATTTATATTAATTAAGTTAAAATATTTACTTTATTTAACTTAAGTTTAACTGAAACGGCTGGGATGTCTATTTCCCAGCATGCTTTGCCGATGGCACTCAAAAGGGAGAGTAAATGCTAAAATTAATAATATAATGTAATATAATGTGTGTGTGGGTTTTTTTTGTGCAAGATTAATGTTAAGTGGGTGATTTAGTGATTAATGTTTTGTTATGCTAATTTAGAAGAATTTCTGTTAATGTTTGGTTTTAGGATAGTTACCATCATGGTGACAAGTGGTGCAGGAGCTCAATTTGAGAGCAAATAATTATTTTATATTGTTGCACTCACACAGCAAGTACTTCTGTACAACATACTATTGCTAATATGTTAACAAATTAGTATGTTAGCAGATTAGCTTGCTAAAGAAGTTAAGTTTATGCTAATAAAAGTGTTCACATTGAGATTACATGACAGTTTTAAGTTATTTTGTATTAATTAGTGTACTCAAACATTTCAAGTTAAGAACAATTAAAAATGTACAAGTACAAAATAAAAAAATCTGCTAGTTCTGCTTACTTAAACTTTGAATTTCATAACTTAAAAAAATTGAGGCAAATGATTGCCTTAAATGTTTTGAGTTTTGTCAACTTATTCGAGTTTACAGAAACCTTGATCTATTTATAACATCCACTGCAAAGGACAAAAGTGTGTTCTTGATATCGAGCATGTTAATATTCCACTCATGGCTGAACTCTTAACCTGAGAGGAACCTCAGGTGATCTGCATTATTAGCGCTTAAGGCCTAAATGTACAGAAATTCTCTAGGTGCGTTTGGTATTCGAGTGCGTGATCGCAATTTTGTGCAGCTTTAAAACCTTGAGGTTTCAAGCCTGCAAAACATTGTGTCAGTGAAGGGGCAAAGTGCTTGTCTGGAAACATGTGATACCCTGTCAGCCTGTCATTTTATTCTTTTAAAACATCAAGAAAACATGCTCTTTGGACATTGATGTTTCTTAACAGTGAACTTTATATGTTTGTGATTTATGAACTGGCAACCTAAGGTTTTACAAGTTTTTTTAGACATGACATTTTTCTTGTTGGAATTTGAATCTATTATAAACTTCATAATGCATTTGAATGTTACATTATAAAAATGTAGATTAATATGAGAAGAAACAAGTGTCACAGATCTCATATATTTGGAGGATACAAGGAAACTTTAGTCACGTTTAAATTCCGATTAGAAGTTCAACTGCAACGTGACGAGGTTGATTCAAATAAAGTCCATTTATCCTATTTGCATACTGTTCAGTGTGGCACTAGAACAGCTTTATGTAAATTTGAGTTTATGTAAATTGAATCAGTCCAATTAGCATCCATTTGGGAGAGCTATTTTTGTCTAACAGTTTTTTTCCTTCTGTTCATTTGTCACCATGGTAACGTCATTTACTTAGATGAACTAGTTACTACACAATGCCCTGCACATTTGCACTGCAGTAATAAGCTTTGAATTTGTCTTTTGATTGTCTTACAACTCTTGTCTGCCTGGAATGTGCACTGAGCTTTTCAGAAGACTCCATCTGGGGCTATTTGCATAAACATAGCCATTATGTTAAGACTGTGTCTTAAGAACTAGTACGAACAACAACTATCAGTTAGTCAGGGGTAATCAGTCTTACTTTTGGGTATCAAATAGACCAATCTACATTTCTATGTAACTGACTTTAAAAGTTATGAACCGTCTTAAAGAAAGAAAAAATTGATGACTAACTTGTGGCTAGTTTTATGCAAATCTTTCTACCTGACACTCATTTAAAACAGTCTTTGTGTAATCCAAAAACAAACAAACAAAGAACATTGGAAATGAATGCAACATAAATTGCAAATATGTCATTATATTATAGTTATTAATTTTTGAATACATTTCTTAATGTTTTAAATTTAAATTAATTTGTATAAAATTGTATATGTTTGTGTAAGTTTGTATTTAGAATTGAAGACAGTGGTAAAAAAAAACATTTATTTGTATTCATATTTACCTATATACAATCTATTCTACATGTTTTCTTGAAAACAATGTTTGGTGCAGCAAGTTAAATTGTTATCTAACTTTAAAATGCATAAAATATTTTTTATACATTATTAAATCAGGAAACACTCAATTGTATTTGCAAATGACTGCAAATACAGTAATAACAACCGCAACCAGAGCAAAAAAAAAGAAAAGAATACAAATTGAAGGTCGATAACAGGATGAATGATCAAACAAATAAAGGAAGGAATGAAGACAATGCTGAGCTTTACAAATGAAGTCAAGCAAGAGACAGGTGTGAATGTTGTGCAGAACTATAGGGAATACAGAGAATCAAGGTGTCACAGTCCCTGAGTGTGATGGGAAATGAGGAGGAGCTGTCAAACTCATCTCTCAGATGTAAATAACTCTCGTTAGACTTCAAAACAAGAGAAGGAGGAGGACTCACTTGTGTGGCTCAGGTGCTTTGAAAATCCAATTTGAGCACCGAGCACATGGAAATGTGAAAAGCGGCTTTGATTGAGATAAGGGTACATTGAAATTACACAGCTGTCTACTTTTTCTCTCTTCACACCATATCAGGGTTCACATGCAGTGAATAACACTCACCAAAAACACTCAAGATACATGTCACATGCTGAGTGTAAATGAGTGCTTTAAAAGCCAAAAGCTATTTCTATAAAATACTTAATATCAATATTAACCCTTTGACACGTACGATCACACCGGTGTGATCAGTCTTGGCTGGTCCCTGGAGCGTACGATCACACCGGTGTGATTAGAACGTTCAGTGAATCACGTGATCAACTGCCAAATTCAAAAATTCAAAAATTCAAACTTTTGCTTTTACTGCTTTCCCGCTTTGACTGGCACTGAGCCACAGACGGACGTGCACAGTTCTCATCATTATCACAACTGTTCAGTGTATTTTAATGTTTATTTTAGGTTTCATTCACTTTAAATTACATTACACAATAACAAATATATAGTTTATTATTGCGCACTAATATTTATAACAGCAAAAATAACCTTTTACACATGATGTAATATTCATATTTATTCGAGTCAAACACACCTTGTAGATAAAACGGCCGTTTCACACAGCAAGCGTCAGCGCGTCGTGAGCAGCGCGTATTTTTTTCGGCGTGCGTGCATGTTGATCAATGAGTGGATTCACACCAGGAGCAGTGCATGAGCGTCAAGCAGGAGCGTCGCGTGAGATGCAGTGAAGCGGGGGTTACGGTCATATATTTCGGGAGACATGGATGATCTTGCATGTTGTAAATCCAGCAGGCTCCGAGTCCAACTCTCCATCAGTGTTGTAAACAAATAATGGCGGCGCCCATAGCCCGTGATATCTTACCGATCAACTAACATGATATTTTTCTCTCTCTAAGTATTAAAATCACATTAGGAGTTCCCTTATATATATTTAACGATGTTAATAACTACAAGTTTGTAAATATTTTGCATAAAAAAATAAAAAAGATTTTAACTGTCATGCATTGCGAGTCTTTTTTTTCCCGCTGATGATGAAGAGCTGACGTCACCGTTACCTCACACTCGCCTTTGTTCTCATTTAAAGACACAACTTTAATCAAGCTCACCAACTTCAGAGAAAATGACAGAAAATGTATATAAAAGAAGACAACTGACAAGTGAGGAAATTAAGGACATTTTTTTTAATTCTGATGAGGAGATTTTTGACAGCGAGGCAGAGAGTGACAGCGATGAAGATCTTCCCCCAAACCTTGAAGCTCTTGACAACATTGTAGATGAAGAGACGACACCAGTCCTAAATGAGGCAGAAGAGGTAAACTCATTGTTATGGCAGGCAACCAACCTTTTTAATCCTCCTGGCCCAGGCAATTTTGACAACCAGCTCTGTGGTGTGCAAAATCCACCAGAATCACCCAGTGAGGTCAATTGTTTTAAAATGTTCCTCACAGAAGATGTCATGGGAGAAATTGTGGAGGAAACAAACCGCTATGCCTCTGACTTGCAAGAAAGGGAAATTAAAGGAAAGCTGGTTAAATGGGTTCCAACAAATATCCCTGAAATGTACACATTTTTAGTGTCAGTTCTCTTAATGGGGGTGATAAAAAAACCATCACTTCGTGATTACTGGAGCACAGACCCCATGCTCTTGACCCCATTTTTTGGGTCTTTGTTCTCACAGGATCGCTTCCTTCTGCTCCTCCGCTGTCTACACTTCGCAAACAATGCGACAGCAGTTTCCAACGACCCGCTGAAAAAAATCAGAAATATATTCACTGCTCTCACCTCCTCCTTTCATCGCATTTTTGTGCCATACAGGGATCTGTGTGTGGATGAGTCTCTGATGAAGTGGAAAGGCAGGCTGGCATTTCGTCAGTTCATTCCATCTAAACGGCACAGATTTGGGGTAAAGTTTTTTGTTTTGTGTGATGTGCTAACTGGTTATGTGGAGGACATGATCATTTACACTGGATCTACCACTGACATCCAACATTACCCAGGACTTGGGATTTCTGGGTCCGTTGTGATGACACTTCTAGCACCTTACCTAAGAAAATGTCATGTTCTTTATGTGGACAACTGGTACAGTAGTCCCACACTTTTCCAGCACCTCTTGTCACTTGGCACTGGAGCTTGTGGGACTGTGCGCGCAAACAGGAAAGGGATGCCAAAGTTCACCTGTAAGATGAAAAAAGGTGAGGTGGAATTCGAAGAGAATGGGTCACAGTTGGCAGTAAAATGGCATGACAAGAGGGATGTTCATGTCCTTACCACAGTCCACCCAACTGGTATGGCAGCCACAGGGAAGCTTGATCACATCACTGGGCAACCAAGGATGAAGCCAGTCTGTGTGCTGGAGTATAACAAAAAGATGGGGGCAGTTGACAAAGCTGATATGATGATCGGTTTTCATGAATGCACCAGAAAGTCTACCAAGTGGTACAAGAAGATCTTCTTTCACCTACTTGACACTGTTTTACTCAACAGCCACATCGTCTACCGGCAAATTACTGGTGAGAAATGGATACAAATCATCTAATAATAAATATAAAGATAAAAAGTGATTATTAATGAATTATTTAATTAATTATTATTTTTAATTAATGTAATCTAAAGTGTTAAAGGGTTAGTTCACCCAAAAATGAAAATAATGTCATTAATGACTCACCCTCATGTCGTTCCAAGCCCGTAAGACCTCCGTTCATCTTCGGAACACAGTTTAAGATATTTTAGATTTAGTCCGAGAGCTTTCTGTCCCTCCATTGAAAATGTATGAATGGTATACTGTCCGTGTCCAGAAAGGTAATAAAGACATCATCAAAGTAGTCCATGTGACATCAGTGGGTTAGTTAGAAATTTTTGAAGCATCGAAAATACATTTTTGTCCAAAAATAACAAAAACTACGACTTTATTCAGCATTGTATTCTCTTCCGGGTCTGTTGTCAATCTGTGTTCACGACTCCGCAGTGACGCTGCTGACGTAAGACGCTGCTGACGTGTTATCTCGTCCGTGTAGTATTCGGGTTCAAATAAATATGGATGGGCAAAAAAAATGCAAGTCTTCCTCTGTGTCGAAATCCTTAGACATGTTTGCGAAGATTGCTTTGTTTACATCGTGCGTCTCCCTCAGACTGTAAACGAAGCTCGGGCGCACCAGATAACACGTCAGCAGCGTCTTACGTCAGCAGCGTCACTGCGGAGTCGTGAAGGCGGATTGACAACAGACCCGGAAGAGAATACAATGCTGAATAAAGTCGTAGTTTTTGTTATTTTTGGACAAAAATGTATTTTCGATGCTTCAAAAATTTCTAACTAACCCACTGATGTCACATGGACTACTTTGATAATGTCTTTATTACCTTTCTGGACACGGACAGTATACCGTTCATACATTTTCAATGGAGGGACAGAAAGCTCTCGGACTAAATCTAAAATATCTTAAACTGTGTTCCGAAGATGAACGGAGGTCTTACGGGCTTAGAACGACATGAGGGTGAGTCATTAATGACATTATTTTCATTTTTGGGTGAACTAACCCTTTAACAAATTCACAATAATAAACAGACCACACTGTCACATACTATTCTATTCTCCTCACTCCCTATATGACGTGCTCTACTGTGAGTAGGAAAGGAAATCACCTCACTACAATTCAGGACGAACCTGATGAGAGGGCTGCTGGAGGAGTACAGCACATTGCGCGGTCCAACCAAAGGCGGGCGTCCTGCCTTGGACACTCCTCTGCGCCTTACAGCCAGGCATTTCCCATCTGAAGTCCCTCAGACCACTTCCCAGGGCAGCAAGACCAGGCGGCACTGCAAGGTCTGCCTCTCCAGCACACGCAAGGGCAAGCAGAGGCGCCTCACCAAGCACATGTGTGTGCCATGCAACACTCCCTTGTGTGCTGTCCCATGTTTTGAGGAGTACCACACACTGAAGCATTATTAAGCCTGTAAAAAGTCAGAGTATATTAATTAATTTATGATGATACTATTTAAATTATTATTTATTGTAATTATATTATTAAGTATAAAGGTATGTATAATAGTTTGTTTGTAAACAAAAACATTTATCACAAGTTAGAGTATATTTATAGATTTTTGTTTGTTTGTTTATGATGATACTATTTTGATTGTTATTCATTTTAAATATATTTGTTATCTGTTTTGTAATTATATTAGTAAGTATAAATGTATTGTATTAAACAAAAACATTTAACTTACATTAAAATAGATTAAATAAAACATACATGAAATGTGTACATTTTGTGATTTCTTTTTAACAAATGTCATACGTTTGAATTCTATGAATAATGCTAAACTTATACATGTCTCTCACTAGCAAAGCAGAGAAAATCTACATGGTATGACTTCTTTAAAGGGTTAGTTCACTTTAAAAGGAAAATTCTTTCATCTTTTCTTTTATTCATTCTTACTCACCCTCAAGTTGTTTCAAACCTGTATGAATTTCTTTCTTCTGCGGAACACAAAAGAAGATATTTTGAAGAATGTCAGTAACCAAACAGTCAACTGGTCCCATTGACTTCCATAGTATATATTTTTTTCCTACTACGGAAGTCAATGGCTCCAGTTAACTCTTTGGTTACTGACATTTTTCAAAATATCTTCCTTTTTGTTCAGCAGAAGAAAATAATTCATACAGGTTTGAAACAACTTGAGGGTGAGTAAATGATGAAAGAATTTTCATTTTAAAGTGAACTATCCCTTTAATTTATATTTCCAACAAACATTTGAGCAAGCTAATAAGTGAGGTGTGACCATATATATATATATAATTGTATATGGTCACACAGCTTGTTTTGTATATAGGAAAATATAATTTAACAATGTCATAAAATGTAGCTTTTCTCTGCTTTGCTATTGAGAGATATAAAACTCAGTAACAATATTAACTAAAACAAACAAGAAAATCGATGTAAAGGATTTAACGTCAAATATGTGCTTTGGTATATTCATATAACTGAACCCCGACTTTACCCCCTGAATGCACGGATTACTGAACATATTTATTTGCAATGCGCAAAACAGCGCGTTGACAGACAAACAACCCGTAATGACGTGAACGACCACATTATTGAGCACTGTCCGTTTTACGTTCTTTATTCATATTTATTGCATGCTTGTAAATAATTCTAGATGCTTCAGAATACAATTAAAAACTAAAATATAGCCTAACGTTACTCACCGATTGTCACTCGGCTGTTGTGAGGGAGATGCAAAGTACCATGTGCCAGCGAAATTCAAAGCAGTGGGGGGGAACACATAAACATAACCATATCAACCATAGTCGGTACACGCTAACTAATTATTTGAGAGGTTTTGAATAAAAAATAAAGCGAAACAGTCAAACTACTCACCTGCAGACGGTTATCCATCGTGCGCGCCATTGTGACTGCGAAATGTCACGTGACAAGGTTCATGCGTCTCCATGGAAATTAGAACGCGATTGATTGCAAAATAACGGTCGCAGAAAAAAACTCACGCCAGGCTACCAGTCTGACTATTTTAGAACGT
Source organism: Phoxinus phoxinus (assembly GCF_949152265.1). Taxonomy (NCBI): domain Eukaryota; kingdom Metazoa; phylum Chordata; class Actinopteri; order Cypriniformes; family Leuciscidae; genus Phoxinus; species Phoxinus phoxinus. The sequence goes on along the minus strand of NC_136882.1, from coordinate 23,557,105 downwards.
ACGTGCGAAAGGGTTAACAAGAGACTCAGATTTGAGGACTGGAACTAACTGCTGTATAGTAAATATCAATAATGATTCTAGTACAGAAATACAACACAATGCTTTAAGGAAAAAAACGTATATTAATGTGATTTGTGCATAAAAGTTGCTTTGATAAGAAAAAATCTGCTTGGGAACGACAATATCCAAATGCCGTACTTACAATTGCCTGCATGAGAAACTGTGGCAACTAAGTCATAAGCACCTGAGACCCTGGGGCAGTGTCCAGGCCCAGGCTATAAAACCTCACAAATGTGAGCGGGGAAGATCAGCCAGCCGCATCATACACCTCCTGTAGGGAAACCCCTGAGATTAAGGCTTTGGAGGCCACAATACTCCTAGTAGAATGAGCTCTGACCACCAAAGGTGACGGCTGGCCAGAGAACTCATAAGCAAGAGAAACCTGATTCTCTGTCGGGTGAGTACACCTGCTCTATAGCTTCCTTTGCTAACAGAGCTTTGACCTTTTGCTCCATTACCAGAGCCTGCTCAGGATGCACCAACGTAAGCAACACCCTGTTGCAGTGTGGCGACGAGAACCGAACTGGATTCTGTAGCCTTTCTCTACTATCTGGTGGACCCACTGAGATATGTTTGTCAGATTCCTCCATTCCTCTATTCCGAGGTTTACTGATCTGGATAACAGGCCATATCCAGATCAGATGGTGGACCTGCGCCTAGACACGACCACAACGCATCCCTGAGGTGTCAGCAGAAATTGTGTTTTAATCTGTATTGTAAAAAGCGCTATATAAACAAATGTGACTTGACTTGACTAAGGGTACCAGCCTCTCAAGACTGGCCTCTGGTATATCTGGAAAAGCCACTTCGGTGACCTGACCATGGACCGACCGAACTGACTGTTTTTGAACCCCCTTCAGAGGGTGCGATTTTGACGCAGCGTCGAGTTGACACTGAGCCGTGCTCCGAGGCACCAAGGGTGGAGGGTTGGCAGAACGGCCCGCTGAAGGTACCGAGGTGGGGCGGGCACCATATACTGGTGTGCACCGCTCCACCAGTGGTGTCAGGACCTTTTTTGAGCCGAAGCCTTATTAGCTTAAAGAACGGCCCTTAGATCCGGCTTCTGCTTCGAAGACTTCGGCTGAGAGTGTCGGCCCTGCCATGATTTTTGAGGAGGCGTACGGGACGTGATACTCTCTCTTTGTTGCGCTCTATGTGAGGAGCTGGGCGGCTGGGGCTGCTCATGCCCAGCAGCCCCAGGGGGCTGGGTACGGCGAGGGAGATATTTGTTAAATGCCTCTGATTGTCTTTTGGCCTCCTGAAACCTCTCGACAAACATATTCACAGAGTCGCCGAAGAGGCCAGGAGGCATTAACGGGGATCTAATAAAAAGGCTCTGCATTGTATGCAGACATGCTCCGGCCTGACCTGCTGCACCGGGGCCTTCAGGGACGATGCTGAACCAGGGGACAGATAGCTGGCTAGCGTTTCACATAAAATAGCACTGGCAGGGAGAAGCACACAACTTATACATCTCTTTCGCCATAATATTGTTTTGCAATGCTTGTGACTGACAACAATAAATAGATAGACAATTTCGACATAGAGCGCTTGCTGAGGCACCAGAAGCTAACGCCGGTCAGACCGGATGTACTTATATCCTTTCCTGGTCGTGACGTAACCCCTGCCATTGGACTAGTTGACATACATGCTTCAAATGCAATCACGGAGGGGCGTTCCCAAAGCATCATCGACACAGCGCGAGTTCCCTCGAAAGGGAAAATAATTTATTTTGACCCCAAACACATATGATGGTTATGATTCAGATGTCAACCTGTGAGATTGCAGGTTCAGACAAAACATTGGTAAAGTGGATGCATTCATGTATCGGATCTGGCCATACACACCTATTGTGTCAACACAAAGAGAAGACAGAATTATGTCCACAGGTCAAGACAGTCAGACATTAGTGTGACTTCTTCACCTTCCTTTTCCCACATTCAAATTACCATAAGCACACTGTCAGATTCTGTCTCAGGGATTTGATAAAAACAAATTAAACCTGCACAACATAAAAGACATCTTGGTTAGAAGTCATCCATTTATTATGTAATGCACAGAAAATGAGACTTTGTTTCTCGAGCATGTGACCTTTGCATGCATAACCTTTTACATACTGATGAATTTCTCCACAAACTCTCATCAGTCTTTTAAACATATCTCTGTATTCATACCTGTTTGATCAATAAGTCATCCTTTGTTTGGGTTTTAATTATCTGAATTGGGAGTCATTTTTATGACTATATATTGTCAGGGTCCTGTCACCTTGATTGGTCTTGTTCTTAGTTTGGTGACAGGATTCAGACACTGAATCCTGTGTTTGTTTTGTGTTTGTGTGAGTGTACGGCTTTGGGGTGGTACTCAGAACTCTGAGTTTCAGAGTAGGTTTAGAGTTGACAAATGCAGATAAATCCAACCTGGAGGTGAAGACCTCCATCCCTTTACCTCTATACAGATAAAACGTTGTCGGGATAATTACGGTCCGCGTGGCTACGCAGACGCGACAAAATTTCTGAATTATACATTTTTAAGGCCTAACAAGTACTTTGCTGAGGTTTGATTTGTGAAGGACTACACACCTGCGCACATATATATTCAAACGTGCATTTACATTTACATTTACACTTATGCATTTGGCAGATGCTTTTGTCCAGAGCAACTTACAGTACATTGCATTTCAGGGTGCACATTTGCATTCTTCTCGGTTCTTACTTTCCCTGGGAATCGAGCCCATGACCTTGGCGTTTCGGGTGCCGGCGCTCTACTGTTGCTACAGGGAAGCTTACCTATAGACCGAACACGTGATGCGCATGTGCGTGCTATTTGCGTTTTCGCGGGTTTGTGTTTTTGAGGTTTGCGCAGAGAAAATGGATAATCGTTTGCACCTTCAAGCCTATTTCAGGAAGTGCATTCTCGAGACACCAGGCACTTTTGTGTCGATTGGCGGCTGGAGCACGTTGGGGGTTTTCTGTTGGAACGGTGTCGTGTTGGCGGCCCCTGAGTTAATGACTAATGATCTTCGCAACTTCACTGTTACGCTAATTTCTATTATCACTGTAAAGCTGCTTTGAAACAATCCATACTGTTAAAAGCGCTATATAAATGAAGGTGACTTGACTTGCCCTGGTTTAGATCAGGTTCAGCGGTTTTAAAAAGCTTGGTATAAATGTTCTCTCTGTTAACTCTGTCAGGTTTGAACCAGAGTTTGCGATTACCTCTGAATTTGACTTGTAATTCACTTGTCTTCTGAAGATTAAGAGATCATTTAGAACATTATCAAGAAATTAAATACATTTACAAGGCAGGAATAAACACTGCTACAGCGAAAGTTTGGCAGCTTGGCCTACAAGCTAGCTGAAAGAAAATATCTGCTATATCAATGCATGATGTGAATCAAAGAAATAGGCCTAATAATTATAGGTTCACAAAGAGCTCATAGAATACACTTTGTTTAAAAGCATATATGAATGCATGTATTATATTTATATTAATTTAAAAGCAAATTTAATATTACTTGTCAATTAATATAATGCTTTTATGAATATATTGAAATAATAGTAATTATAATTAATATAATATATATATAAATAAATAAATAAATAAATAAATAGCAGCAAAAGATGAGCAGAATTTTTTTTAACTCTAAACTGTTTTAATTTGGAGTGAGAGATACAGGGAGTGGCTTTATTGCTTCATATGTCACTTTGCTCACAGCTGATTGGTCCATTTTGGTCAGCGATCTCTACCTGTGTAGCGTAGATACCATGGCGATGAATGCTGCTAAAAAACAATCCACCTTCCTGAGCCCGAAAAAACAGTTTGCTCAAACTAATCACACATTTACCCGGGTAGCAACTGAAACATCTCGGTTAGGGAACGTGTAGGGAACGGAGACGTTACGTCGAATGACGACGAAAGGGAACCAGCTTTTGTGCAACATGCCACTGGACTGTGTTTTCCCCCATTGGTGAGGCTTAAGTTATGTTTTGTTCAAAAGTTGGGGTTTAGTTTAGTTTCCTTTTATCTTTAATCTTTTATTTTGACATTCATCTTTTATCTTTCAACATCGATAATAATAAGAAATGTTTCTTGAGTGCTAAATCAGCATTGGAATAATTTCTGAAGGATCATGTGACACTGAAGACTGGAGTAATTCAAAATTACATTTAAAATACATTAAAATAGAAAAGTAATTTTAATTGTAATAATATTTCACAGTAGTACTGTTTTACTGTATTTTTGAAAAAATCCTACCGACCCCAAATTTTGCCAAGTAGTGTACCTCCCCTTAACCCGGGCCGTTTCACACGTATTTAAAGCCAAAATGAATCAAGCCCGGTCTGATTTGACCGTATCTGCAAAGTATGCTGGGTAACCAGCAGTGCCACAACTTTTCCATTTGTGTTCCACAGAAGAAAGAAAATTATTCCGGTTTGGATGGACAGGGATGGATATGTAAATGTAAATGATGACTGAAATAAATTTATTTAAGTAACACAAGGTCTCTACAAACAAATTAATTGAACAAATACAAGCAAACTCATGTCATTGAAACTCACATTTCACTGAAAGAAAGCATCTTTCCATTTATGATTGTGCATCTTTCATATGCATCTAAGAAAACCATCACATCCTCTCCAATTGCCATCGCAACAGCTGGATATCGAACACTTAATAAAACCCTTACACGGCCAAGCTCAAATGTCACTGTGTTGAGCTGAGCCCATCGATATTTCCATCCTGACCTTTAGCGGTGTTTACCTACCCAGGACATCCTGGGCTGGATAATCTAATAGCACACAGTGGAGGTGGCAGGAGAGAAGACTGACCGCTGAGAGCTTGCTTTAGTTAGGGCAACAGCACAGATTAATGCTTCAGGGTATATGCTATTGGGATTTAGATAGGATGTTTAAAAGTCAAACAATATACACAACCACTGTAACTCCCAGGAAAATATTGATTTATTTTTTAATATACTGAATGGTGTCAGGAATATTCTCTTTTCATACAGTGTTTCCATATTTCTCTTACCCCATAACGCAATTAGTTAGGCTCAAGTATACCTTCATCAATTCCAAACCTAGAATTGATATCAGAATATATAAAATGAACTAACAACTTTGAAAACTTTCAAAGCTGGGTTTGAAAAACAGACTCATCAAGTCGCATCTCACCTTCCTCTTTAATGAGACACTTAAGCTTGTTTGTCTTTCACAAGTTTTGACAGTTCTGGGGACAATCATGGAAAAACTTTCAAGATGAGTAAACAGCACTGTTGCATAAGTGTAGCCCTGTAGTGTTTTCTTATATATGCACACACACAACAGAACACAATTACAACATAATTATTTCTTTGTTTTCTACTTAAGTTTCACACAGTTTTGACAGGCAGCTCTTAACCATGTGTTTTGAATCCGTCATCTCTTAAGGTGTTCAAATGAAGCACTGTGGTTCTTTGTGTGTACTTCATACTTAAGATGTAATTTGTTTTAAGAACTTCTGCTATACTATGCCTATACACATACTAAGTATACAACAACTAAATAATAACTGGCCATATTGTGTGCAATGTGACAATATTAACTCTTTCCCCGCCATTGACAAGTTTATCCTGGAATCCATGTTTTTACAAATATACGATAGGGAGCACTATTACACATCTTCTGAAATAGTATAGAATCTCCAGATCCAAAGACACGTGAAGAAAAAGCAGAAATAAATGATAGAATATTGCTTATACAAACATTAAATTTAAACTGCCTAATGTTACTGTAATGTCAAACCCATGAAAAGGTAAAATACTCTATAAGCTTTGTGGGTGTTGATGGACACAATCTATTTCATCTATAATTTGATCATCAATCTGAGGCCATGTCCACACTAATACGGTTTCGTTTGAAAACTTATATTTTTCTCTCTGTGTTGGCCTTCCGTCCACACCGAGACGTCATTTTAAGTCAACGAAAACGTTTTGGGAATACGCTCTCCAAAGCGGCTAAATTTGAAAACGCCGTTTTCGCGTTGTAGTGTGGACTGTGAAGCCGGAGGTATTTGAAAACGATGACGTAAGTTCAGTCATGTGATCCATGTTGTACCAATAGATATTCATGTTTACCGGTTTTGTGCCTGTTATGTGCTATTCACTTTTACACTGTTACTAAAATTTTACTTTGCAATATTTTTCATATCACAGTACTGCAAAGATGACAGAAAATTGATTCACGTTTGCTGTCCTGCGGCAAACAGAGCAGTTGTGTTTTAGACCAAACATGTGACTGCGTGCGACCCGGACCGCATGGATGGTGAGATATTTTGCTAAATAAAATTATCCTGTTAGAAGAATTGCGCGATCATTTTATTATTTATTTTTCCATCTGTATCATCTCAGTGATCTTTTGTGGGGTTTTACGCATGCGCAGTAAAGGTGAATTTAGCGTTTTCAGGCGTTTTTCAAAAGTTTCTCATCCACACTGAAATGTCTGAAAACGCCTGAAAACGCTAGTGTGGATGGAGAGTGTTTATAAACGAAAACGCCGTTTTCAAATGTCTCCAGATTAATGTAGACGTAGCCTGAATCTGATCCAGACAAACGTTTTGACAAAAACACAATTTTTCAGCTCTGTTAAAAAACAAAAATAGAATTTGAACTAGAACTAGAAAAAAAAAAAAAAAACAACTCTGCAGAAAGAGTTAACTTCCTGGAAGTATGATATTGCTTTAATATGTGCTAAATATTGTCCTGGCGTACGGTTAATAGTTTTCAAACACTTTCTTTTTCTCTTTCAATTGAAATATTGTAATGATTGTCACTCAGTCACCAGACCAGTCACCTCACACTACATTTCCCATAATCCCTCCTGGCTCACACCTGCACACACTTCACATCATCCACACCTGCCATCATTCACCCTCATCAGTTCCACTCTATATTAGCCTGCTTCACATACTCATCAGCATCTGGTCTCATTGTGTAACACTGAACTTCTACCTACCTGTGGATAACATACCTGTGCAATGAATTGTCCTGTCCTGTATTTTGTCTTCTGTGTGTCATCGTCTGCCAGTCCACAAGTCAATTCTCTTCACTACCTGCAAAAGATAAGACTTATCATTCATATGCCAGTATCACAATCTGCCCTCCAGAGACTCACCTGCTAGATTCCTAAGTGTCATTTTATAAACTCCATTCAGATTTTGCCTGTGTTTGCAATTGACTGCTCCATGACAACAATTAATTTAATTTCAAATTAATATGAATAGGAATACCACAGGCTTTTAAATGCTATTTGTGAAGAATCCCCAGAGATCCATATGCCCTATTCCAAGAATCGTTGAAGTATAGTGGAGTTAAAGTACTCCTCCTCACCTATAGCTTTAGAGAAGCAGGCCAGACGGTCCATGTGGTAAACTGTAAGCCAATTGGATATGAACTTTGATCTAAGCCAAATCTCAGAGAGAAAACACAGCAGTGTAACACATCATATTGTGAATGAATGTGACGTTAGGCAGGATGTGAGGTTAATGTAAAGCTGAGGGGTTTTCTGGCATCTCCACTATGGACAGCTCAGGCAGTCTGACATGACACACTCTTGGTGGTCTCCTCGTAATATTCTCTCGTAGTCTCGAGGCTGCTTTGAAGGAGCAGCACCACATAAAAAGATCCTGGCAAAGGGTGTCTTAAGAGCTTTTTCAACAACCGTAAGGCCTCACCGTAACTCATTTATATTCTATTGATGGGACTTACTTTTTCAGGGCACAATCTGGAATAGTGACAACTGGCAGAGAACTGTAACGAATGGATTAACAAAGACCTTCAAACAATAAAGCTACACAGATGTGGCCACTTACGCTGCTCTTATTGTGAATTATAAAACAGTTTTCAGAAGCAGAACTAATACCTGGGTGTCGGAAGGGCTATTGCGGTACTTTCAAAGTCGAAACTTTAGAACAGAGACTGAAAAAAAAAATGAAAGCTACAGAAAGATATTGATGACTACTGACATAGAAGTGTCATCAAACCCTGGAAAATTAACAGGAATATATTGAAATGAATAATTGATATGCCTGTGTGCATGTACACAATATGCTGTTTTTCTTCCCTCTCTGACATTTGGGATGTCTGCTGAGCATTGTCTCCTCTAATTTCCAATTCAGCTCTCCTGCAGCCGTCCGTCTCTCTCTTTCCCCCATGGTTTTCTCCTCATTAAGCAAACACTAGGATCCGTATAAGCTGCCATCATGATTTCTCATGGATAAATCTTTTGTTTTCCCGCAGAGCCTCCTCCTCCTCTGACATTTCCTCAGGTGTCTTTACCGAAAGCAATCTCGCAGTGTTAACCGAACATTTAAAATCTGCGGAAGGTGCTGTAAGGTTTGAAAACATAAATGTGTTTTTAAATGATTGTTTAGCATAAGACTGAATCAGTGATGATCAGTTTTCTGTCTATTCTTTTCCTCTTTTTAGCTCTATTCAACCGGGATTAGTTTTACATGTGTAGATGTAATGTAATTTTACCACAGGACGTAGGTAATATTAATGGCCCATTCACACGGGATAAGAGATCTCAGTAAAACTAGCAGAAGTGGGAGGGGAAGTCGATTTACGCACTGCCGTCAGTCATGCTTCCTGATATCACATGTGCAAACACATATAATCTATATATAGCCATATATAACAGTTAGGTCCGATCGAACGATTTATTAAAGTAATTTAATTCTGATTGGAATCTGTTGGCACTTACCTACAAAGCTAAAATCAGTTTTGTGCCTCTGACAAGTGCTTTCAATCTTTCTTTCTTTTTTTATCTGAATGGTATCCGAAAAAACTTGAGTTTTGCCATAGAATTGTCCAACAGCCATTTCTTGAACGCAACTGAATGCTTTGTAAAGAGCACGATGCGCGTCCATACTTGAAAAACTGCAGACAACTACTTTTAAATAGGAAATGACAGAATTTTTACAGAAGGTAAGTCGCTGTAATCTTTACTGACATTGTCCGTAATGATTACTGAGATGGCAAATTGGGACGGGACTAAAATCATTGAGTAGCTCTGGTAATAATTACTTTACCCCACCTCTCCATGTAAAACTAATCCCATTCGAATAGGGCTTTTGTTGACATTTCTTTCACTTCCATTATATCTCACTTCACCATTACATCTCACTTCACCATTACATCTCACATCACCATTACTGAGGTTGAGCTCTCCAGACGTGTATTCATCCTCAGTTTTAATGATGGACATGATAAATGATGACCAAACCATTAAAGGCGGAGCTTCTCTCTCCTGTGGCTATAACGACCTCAACTGGCTTAGTCTCCAGACTCACTCAGTGAAATGATTAAAAAGCAGAGACCTATCAGGCAAAAGACAATGACTTCTTTTTGCTCCAGCCATGGTTCAGTGAGTCCTCGCAGAAACTATGAATCACTAATGAAGCTTATGGAGGAATGAGCAGCAAAAGTTGAATATGTGACAAATAAACCACTATGAGTTATTGTGAGACAACAATAATATCCTAAAAAAGGGATTCGGTCTAGTGGTTAATTTAGTCCAGTCAAGACCATTCTTTGCCTTAACATTTTAATTATAAATTCAAATAATAAATAAATAAAAATACTTCGAGGTCACAGGCAAGTAGGGCCTACCCAAAATCCAAAAAGCTGAAACCACTAGTGAAAATGTTTTTATTTTATAAATATTTAATCCAGTATTTTTGACTAAATGCTTCATACTTCAATATGTTTCATACACAGAAAGACAAAAGCCAGTTGTACTGCATCAAAGAGCTTCAACTTTATTTCCTGCACAAACCCAGTTTTCAAAAGAGGTGTAGACTTTACATTTCCACTCATGAAATGCAATTTACTTGTCTTTCTCTGTAGGAAATGCATCAAGTTAAGACACGAATCACTGTTTTCATGCACTGGTTACTTCTAATAAATGTTTGCTTTCATAACATGTCTGCTTTCAGACTAGTGATAAAAAGCATATTCATATAAATATGAATTTATGTCAACTTCAACTTTATGTCCCCCAGGGGGAAATTAGTTTACGGCAAACAGACATACAACCATTAAAAACCATAAAATGATTTTTTTTTAAATACACTGACCGTGAATAACCTGCTGACCCTATATTCACATTCTCCATTGCCTAAATTTAGAAGAGAAATGGCTGTGGGAATAAACTGGTATCTATATCTATTGTTCTTAAAGGAAATCTATACCGCAAGCAGGAGGGTAGGGTCTCAAACTCAAAAGGGCTCTAACTGATCAGATAGATTTGGCTTACTGTACCACCTGTCTAATGTACAGGTCAGTAAGGCTACTTAACTCAATGCCTAACATTTTGTTACTGACCTTCACTATTCTGGAAAGAGCATTTTTAGCCTTGATAGTAAGATTCCCATACTAACATGTTATAGAAAATTTTAAGACTCAATGTAAGATCTGTATAAGAGTCTTACATTAAATTTTGCAAAGGCAATTTATGTCACCGGTGCGGGCCGGGGCGGACTCGGATGACCAGCCACCCCTGACTTAGACACCACCGTGAGGAGCCGACACCACAGGTCCGCAACAGATGGACGACGCAGACAAGAGAAAATTTCAAATGAATAACAATCTTTATTGAACACAATGTATCAATGAGCACAAGCATGATAGACTTCAGTGTCTTCCAAGTCTTCATCAGCTACGGGTAGGTACTGATCGAACATCGCAGTTTCGCCCTGACAGCGACTTCACCAACGATACGGTTCACTTCAGGACTCGGGCAGTGAGTATGCAGGCAAGGATGCTTCTCAGTCAAGAATACTTTCGTCGGTGCACAGTAGTGAGACAGTGGTTTAAAAGCTTACTTCACCAGCGGTGCTGCATATCACTCTGGGGTTCTGATGGAGAGCAGGTATAATAACTTTTCAGAAACGTGTAAGCAGGGGTTGGGGCCACTTCTCAGCAAAAGCACACCACACTCGTGTTCACTTCAAATCCACAGCAATGAATCAATGTGTATCAATAAGGCAAAGGCACTGCAATTCACTCACACGATAGGGCTGATCAGAGGCCTCAATCCATTCGTTATGTCACAGGTCGAGGTGGGCCAAGCCAGACTGCACCCACCCCTAGACCAGGATCACCCTGAGGAGCGTGTCAAAGGAGGAGGCAGGAGACAGGAATAAAAAAGATGACAGGCTTTATTAAATATAAAAAAACAATTTGAAAATCCTAATCTAAAATTCCTCTTCTTTCTTCTTCCCAGGAATCCAAGGCAAGTGGGGGGTCAGGCTCACTTCCTTCTGGCGCTGGTGCCAACTTGCAGTGGCAGGTACTGAACAGGTGGATATCGCAGGTGAGTAAATGAGTCAGGCTTACTTCCTTCTGGCGCTGGTGCCAACTCACCGTGGTAGGTACTGCACAGGTGGGTATCGCAGGTAAGTAAATGAGTCAGGCTTACTTGCTTCTGGCGCTGGTGCCAACTCACTGAACAGGTGAATATCACAGGTGAGTATCGCAGGTGAGTAGGTGGATCAGGGCTCACAGGAGTTGTAAAGGGCGGGCACTTCGCACCATACAGGTGGGTTTCAGGGCTACGGCAGACTCAAGTCGCAAGCGGAGCGGGGCTTTGGCTGGCCCAGACAGAATCAACGCTTCAAATAGAGGTGAATAGCTCTCACATGGGTGGCAGGAGACAGAGTCCATAGCTGAACAGGGCTTTCACTGGGACAGACAGCATTCAAGCTTCAAGCAGAGGTAAACAGTTCTCGCGTGTGTGGCAGGGGACAGAGTCACAAGCTGAGCCGGGCTTTCACTGGGACAGACGGCATACAAACTTCAAGCAGAGGTAACCAGTTCTCACGTGTAGTGTGCGCACGGGGGCTTTTCCTTCTGACATCCAACAGGTGACTGCAATCGATCTTGCTAGACTCTTATGATGGACGGTAGACCAGCATAACACATGGGGAGTGCACGGCGGTAAAAGGTAAATCTTCCACACACACACGACAGTCCAATTCCAAACATGCAACGTGATGGGAAACGTCAATTTCAGCACTACAAATCCACTCTTCAAGTGCAAAGTAAGGCCAACACTCACCCAGAGGTCTCGATCTGAAGAGCCGATAATAGTCAGAGTTGGGACAGATGCTGTGAATAATTTCCTCACCACTACAAGCGGGCTTCACTTCGCTGGTTTCAATGGCCGAGGGGGAGGCTAGAGATCGACAAGGAATCAGTATATTTCACTCAGTGCGATGTATACAACGTGATCCAAGCACTTCAAACCAGTATCCAATTTAGTGTAGAAAACATGCGTTTATGAGATTCAATTTGTCAATCACTCATCTCACTCTTTCCCAGTCCAGACGACGAATTCCACTCTTCAAACTGCCCTCGGATCCCACAAGCAACACTCCTCTTCTTTCACGATGGTCCTTCAGCTGCAACACTCCACAAACATTTCCCAACGGGAGAGAACCACACCAGATCGCCGGGAGAAGACAAAGGAACAACCACACAACGCGGAGGGAGAACACACAGGAGGAGTCCACCCCCCTCCGAGGGGAGAGCACACAGGAAGAATCGTCCGCACCCCCTTCTCCTCTCCTCTCCTTTCTCTGCTTCCTTGCCTCCTTCCATGGCCTCTGTACTTCCTTTTTATAGAGCTGCCCCACCTCCATAGTCCTCTCGCAGATCGCCACATCACATCCTCCGCACCAGATGTCAATCGGTCAAATCAGGGTTGTTATGGTGACATAACGCGCAACCCGGAAGTGGGCCGGTGTTACCGTAACACCGGTCCGGGCGGAACATAATTCCAGCGGGAACTCAGTTCCGCTTCGCTTTCGTCACCTCGTGACATACCCCCCTGCCAAACTGTTCTAGTCCCTAGAACAGGATCCAGTGACTCAGTCTTCATACCTCGCTGGGGGCGGGCCTCGGTTGTCTCGCTGGAACCGCCTCAGTGGCGAGGCCGGTTCGACTTAACGGGGCTCTAAGCCCAATCCCCTTGGGACCACTGCCCACCCTACCAACGAGGGCATTTGTGCTGCTACGGCCATAGGCTCGTCTGCTACTAGTTGCGGGTAGTTAGAACATGGGTGAATCAAATTTCGGTGCAACACTCGTTCAGGACCATCTCTCTCCTCTGGACGAATGGCGTGTACAGGCTGTTCGGGATGTGGCTGTCGTTGGACGTCAATAGGGCGTGGCTCCCACCGATCACTCACTTCCTTTTCCCTTGGCGCCGGTTATCCCTCACCAGAACTGGACCTTCTGCAGAGCACTCAGACCTTGAAGCCCCGCCAGGTATTCCACCTGGGTCTTCCACAGGGACAGACTTACTTCGGACCCCGGGCCTCCGTACCTCGAGGCCCATGGGGCACCCATGAAAATCGGCATGACAGGTTGCCGAGCTCCAGGCTCTTCTTCCTCCGCCATCTCAACCTCTGATCGCTCAACTCAAGGTGAATCCTGCCGACTACGCCAAATTATGTCACAGGTCGAGGTGGGCCAAGCCAGACTGCACCCACCCCTAGACCAGGATCACCCTGAGGAGCGTGTCAAAGGAGGAGGCAGGAGACAGGAATAAAAAAGATGACAGGCTTTATTAAATATAAAAAAACAATTTGAAAATCCTAATCTAAAATTCCTCTTCTTTCTTCTTCCCAGGAATCCAAGGAATCCAAGTGGGGGGTCAGGCTCACTTCCTTCTGGCGCTGGTGCCAACTTGCAGTGGCAGGTACTGAACAGGTGGATATCGCAGGTGAGTAAATGAGTCAGGCTTACTTCCTTCTGGCGCTGGTGCCAACTCACCGTGGTAGGTACTGCACAGGTGGGTATCGCAGGTAAGTAAATGAGTCAGGCTTACTTGCTTCTGGCGCTGGTGCCAACTCACTGAACAGGTGAATATCACAGGTGAGTATCGCAGGTGAGTAGGTGGATCAGGGCTCACAGGAGTTGTAAAGGGCGGGCACTTCGCACCATACAGGTGGGTTTCAGGGCTACGGCAGACTCAAGTCGCAAGCGGAGCGGGGCTTTGGCTGGCCCAGACAGAATCAACGCTTCAAATAGAGGTGAATAGCTCTCACATGGGTGGCAGGAGACAGAGTCCATAGCTGAACAGGGCTTTCACTGGGACAGACAGCATTCAAGCTTCAAGCAGAGGTAAACAGTTCTCGCGTGTGTGGCAGGGGACAGAGTCACAAGCTGAGCCGGGCTTTCACTGGGACAGACGGCATACAAACTTCAAGCAGAGGTAACCAGTTCTCACGTGTAGTGTGCGCACGGGGGCTTTTCCTTCTGACATCCAACAGGTGACTGCAATCGATCTTGCTAGACTCTTATGATGGACGGTAGACCAGCATAACACATGGGGAGTGCACGGCGGTAAAAGGTAAATCTTCCACACACACACGACAGTCCAATTCCAAACATGCAACGTGATGGGAAACGTCAATTTCAGCACTACAAATCCACTCTTCAAGTGCAAAGTAAGGCCAACACTCACCCAGAGGTCTCGATCTGAAGAGCCGATAATAGTCAGAGTTGGGACAGATGCTGTGAATAATTTCCTCACCACTACAAGCGGGCTTCACTTCGCTGGTTTCAATGGCCGAGGGGGAGGCTAGAGATCGACAAGGAATCAGTATATTTCACTCAGTGCGATGTATACAACGTGATCCAAGCACTTCAAACCAGTATCCAATTTAGTGTAGAAAACATGCGTTTATGAGATTCAATTTGTCAATCACTCATCTCACTCTTTCCCAGTCCAGACGACGAATTCCACTCTTCAAACTGCCCTCGGATCCCACAAGCAACACTCCTCTTCTTTCACGATGGTCCTTCAGCTGCAACACTCCACAAACATTTCCCAACGGGAGAGAACCACACCAGATCGCCGGGAGAAGACAAAGGAACAACCACACAACGCGGAGGGAGAACACACAGGAGGAGTCCACCCCCCTCCGAGGGGAGAGCACACAGGAAGAATCGTCCGCACCCCCTTCTCCTCTCCTCTCCTTTCTCTGCTTCCTTGCCTCCTTCCATGGCCTCTGTACTTCCTTTTTATAGAGCTGCCCCACCTCCATAGTCCTCTCGCAGATCGCCACATCACATCCTCCGCACCAGATGTCAATCGGTCAAATCAGGGTTGTTATGGTGACATAACGCGCAACCCGGAAGTGGGCCGGTGTTACCGTAACACCGGTCCGGGCGGAACATAATTCCAGCGGGAACTCAGTTCCGCTTCGCTTTCGTCACCTCGTGACAGTTACACTCCCGTGGGGGATGTGTTATCCTCAGTTCCTCTTCAGCACACTCTGAAACACATCGCTTCCCCAACAGTCAGATTTACATTCACTGCGTCCTCTTCAAGCTTTTTGAATGTTTGTAAGATGAAATCAATTCACTTATCTTGCTCTCTCCCTTCCTAGCGCAGATCCAATCGATAAATCAGTCCAGCAGATTCCCACAGACCAACTCTGATCCAGCAGACCTCAATGGGCGGCCCCCACACCCAGACAACCTCCCCGAGCAAGCCCATGCCCAACACCACTCCGAGACAACCAGCCACACCAAAAACTTCTCTGAATGGCCCTTTTATCTTTGGCTTGTGAAGCAGGAAGCCTGTGTGAACGCCGCTCCTCTCTCTCTCGCACCTGCAGTGCATCAGCGCTAATCAGGCCGGATAAATGTTTCTGCCACACCCGGAACCGGAGTGGGATGTGTCGCACACAAATCATTCCCTCGGGAGACTCGTGACTCGTCAAGAGGGTTCCGCTCGCTGAGCGTTTTTTTTTTTTTTCACCCGTGACACCTAGTTCACACTACAGGATTTTAAGCCCGATTTGCAAATGGTTGAGCTCGCCGACAGGTCGGGTTGTTATCGCGTGCAAATCGCGGGGGATTAGCGGCCGATGTACGGCCAATGAACGCTCGCCAATCTATAAAAGAGCCAACGACGCATCAAAGACGCTCGCAGATGCGTCGCAGAGCCCATAAAAATATCTAGCATGCTAGATATCCGGAGCTGTCGCACGACTCAACCACATGTGATGTCATGAGCTACAGCCAATCAGAGCAAGGCATGGGTTGAGGTCACGGGAAAATTCGCGTTTTTTGTTGTTGTTTTTTTTCAGAGCAAATCATCGCGCAAACAGTTTGCAGCACTAATTTCTGTCTGACGTCCATATTCAAACAAAGACTCGTGTGTTGTGTACTTGTGTTCTTCTTCGCTGGGTAGTGGCGCGCATGCTGTATTGCGCCATTTCCAGTTCGTTTTATCACGTGATTTTTCGTGACAAAACGTGGTTTGTAGACAAGATATAATCGTTGGCTGACAGAGTTGTTGTCAACTCGTGTAGTGAGTTACCTCCTGTTGCGGATCAATCACGTTGTGTCGTGTGGTGTGAACAGCTCAACAACTTGAACACTCCTGATTTCACAGAGAGCAAGTCATGTAGTGTGAACCGCACAGTTCAGCCCGTCGTTGTTGTGCTTTCCTACAGGTCATCTCAGTATTGGGTGTAAATTTCAATTTATAGTATCAATCAAACAACCAAGATACTTATATGATTCCACCACTTCAACCAACTGCCCATTAATAATGGTACTCTGAAGAACAGAGGGCTTGTGTCTAAAATCAATAAGCATTTCTTTGTGTCTTTGTCACATTTAGTTGCAAAAATGCACATCAGTGCACGAAGTCATCAACAATTGGACCGTGTTTATTTTCATCAGAATGAAAATGACTGACTAACAGAATCATCTGCATATTTTAAAATGCCGTATACCTGTTATCACACTGACTATGGCAATCGTCAGTATGAAGACTATAAAGAAGTGAAGAGAGAACACACCCCTAAGGAGACCATGTGGATGATGACATCTCCTCAGACAAACACCCATTCAGTCTTACTCTGTGTTCGATCTGTTAAGAAATATAGAATCCAGCCAACTCTATTACAATTAAGGCCAAAAGTTAAGAATTGATCAACTAAAATATGGCGTTGAATTGTGTTAACAGCGTATGACAAATTGTACTACCTTCTAAATGTTTCAATGTCAGGTTTGGCAGCAGTAGCAGTAGCATCTACTACCCCTCGTCTAGCCCTGTATGCAAACTGTATGGGGTCAAGAAGATTCCCTCTTTTTTTGTGATGAGCTCTTTTTTCATTAATCTTTCAAAGCTTTTCATGACTAGAGAGATCAAAGCAACTGGCCTAAAATCATTCAACACTTTAGGTTGGTTATGTTTGGCCTATTAACCAAATCAGTGAAGGCAGCATTACCACTGTTAAATAAATATATTTTCCTTTCTAAAATTGAATTAGTAAAATTATGGGTTTCAAACTATGGGTTTGTTCATGCGTATATATAATGATTTATAGTATCCAACAGTTCTCAACCAAAAACAAATTTAAAATAAAAAATTAAGTAGTCATGTAAGATATTTCAAAACTGGTTAAATCCAATATATGAGAACAACACAACAAACACCAGACCTTTATCTAGTTTTCTTAAATTTAGTTAATGCTAATGTGACTGACTGTTAAATTAGCAACCTTTTTAAAGACTGCCTTGTATATTATCTGATAAAAATCCTTTAACAACTCTAGTCTAATAAATCAGTTTATCACTGCAGATTGATCCAGTCACAGAGCAGCACATTAATAAAACACCTAATTAAGTGTGCCACAGCGAAATTACACTTTATAATAAATTGTCATTGCCGTTGTTTTTAAAATATGAAACAAATGGCTCCATCAATGTCACATATTTCAGGATGAGCTTAATGCTGATTTTAAAAATGTTTAAGCTTAATTGTCCATGTCCATATACATGTACAGTATATACATGTACATAATACAACTGTTCAAAAGCATTGAAAATGCCATGTTGGTAGATTAGCAGCTGAATAATTTCCTTTTGTTGAAAGGCCAGCCTAGATAAAAGTAAAAAGCTACTATTATATTTAGATCCATGTCAGAGGCAGATCGACTTCACGAGCGCATTTACTAAAATAAAAAAATAAAAATACTTTTACGGAAGACTGCAGGCTATTCTCGTAATTTTGACTTTATTCTCGTAATTTTTACTTTATTCTCAAAATGTTTTGACTTTAATCTCAAAATGTTTCGACTTTATTTTCGAAATTTCGACTTTAATCTCGAAATATTTTGACTTATTCACTTTTTTTTCACTGTTTTTTTTTCGGTTCTGCGGTTCAGGGCTTCCGTAGATTTTCTATAAAAAATCTAATCAAATAAAACCTTGGCCCCAAACTTTTAAGAGGTAATGTTTATTTACACAATGACTTGGTAAAGTGCATATATTCTGATCTTAAACCAATAAACTAGCTCAGGAAGCTTGTTTTATTTGTTTGTATGTTTAAAAAAAAAAATTATCATCTTATCAGATTTAAACTGTAAAACTACAGCTTGGGCCTAATTTGTGTTTTTGTCTTAGTTACAAAGAGAAAGTGTGCAAGTGA
This sequence comes from Phoxinus phoxinus, assembly GCF_949152265.1. NCBI lineage: Eukaryota > Metazoa > Chordata > Actinopteri > Cypriniformes > Leuciscidae > Phoxinus > Phoxinus phoxinus. The sequence goes on along the minus strand of NC_136882.1, from coordinate 23,538,548 downwards.
GTGAGAGAGAGGCACAAAGAGACTGAACTGCCATTGTTGCCTTAGTTAAGACTGTATGATGTTGATGCCGCAGCAGGTGCTATGATATTACTGTTACGGAGGGAAAATAAACAGGGCCCTCATGTACCTAAGGGATTTCGTGGGCATTAAACATCGATGACAATATTCACAGGTTGTAGATGGGTTTACAAAACATGAATATTGCTTGTGGACTTGTTCTTCGGCTCGTGGGTCGGAATATAAACATTAGCTCACCTCTGCAGAACAGTATATATTACATCCATGACCTGCAACAGAATTAAGCACGCACTAATCTGTTTAGTGACATAAAACGTCTCGACGAGAATAAAGCCGCCTGATTTGTTGATGCCTATCATGAAATGCTTCAATCAGAGCTTGTTACTGAGTTTGTCTGTGCTAACAAGTCAAATGCGAGTTGAAGGCTCTGAGTAATCTGCTTCATTTCACTTAAATCACACAGCGGCCCATGTCTTTGATATTAAATCAGTTCTGTGTAGTTCATTCTGCAGACTGATGAGATGGCATGGTTTTATTCCTTCTATCTCAGTTCAATCTTTTTGACTGTAATAGAGAATGTGTATGTCTCATCAAGAGGGAGAAAGAGCGAGCAATGGAAAGCAGGAGGCAAGAGAGTGCACTTTCCATCAGGTCCGTCCCAAGCAGGCAATTTGGGGCCCATTTCAGAGGTCTAATGGGAGATGGGCACTGATGGACAGCTTGTGTGGGTTACTTATTAATCCAGAAGATGCAATTGGAGAACCTCCATCGACCTGCAGTAAATTAAATAAGGCCTCTCCTTAGAAATGGCATTATTCTTGCTGCTCCCCCCCCCCCCCCCCCCCCCCTCTCTCTCTCTCTCTATCTCTCTCTATCTCTCTCTCTCTCTCTCTCTCTCTCTCTCTCTAATCCCCTTTCTTTCATTTTGATTAAATGAAATACAAAGAGAGATCTGAGCACTGGGAACTGATATTAATCACCCCCACATTCCAAAGGAAAACTCATATCCAGAGATTGATAGGATGAAACTGATATATTAATCAGAAGAGGCAGATCTGCTATTTATTTTATGCCCCCAGCCCTGTTTGAAGAAAAACAGTGGCCAAGTGGACTGTGGTGGTTTAATATTCATTGAAGGTCTGTTGAACTTCAGAGAAGATAATTAATGAACGGCTGAGGACCCTGTGTGCTGGCCTAATTTTAGCCTTATGGAGCATTTGAATATTTTTAACTTTGTATCTACGGTTTAACATGGGCAAAGTTTGAGAGGAGTCAAACATGGAGTGTAGTGATTAAATATCTGAGCAGGCAAAGCAAAGGTTACAGGTCCTCGGAGCTCATGGAGACCAGCAGAAATAACCCAATCAACACTATACCCTTGAATATGGCTTCTGAGCCCACCTTGCACTGGGAGCTGTAAGCCGCTATGGATAACAGCATCCATTAACTGGCATACATGACAAAATATATAGTGTCTAAACCTGTGAATATGGTTTGATATTATACAAACCTATGTTGCGTTTAAAGAAAACCAGCTTGAGAAGTTAACACTTTTTCAAAAAGAGTTGTTGTTGTTGTTGTTGTTGTTGTTGTTGTTTTTAATAATAATAATAGGTTGTTTTATTTGGTTTATATTTAATAATAATAATCTAATAATGATTTAATAATCCAATGTTAACACTGAACTTTTAATAATAATACTTTTCACTTTTGAATAATAATAATATAGTTGATGTTTTGTTGTTTTATTATTTCATTAAAAAAATATTAATTATCTTATTGATAATAAATATTATATATTATAAATTATAAAACAACGAATACATTAATAATAATAATAATAATATAATTATTATTAACTTTTACACAAAGACATGCCAATGATAATAAAAAATAATCTAGCTATCTCTATTTCATCTGCTGAGCACATTTAGCTTTCTTGTTATCTATATCTTAACAAGCGGATGAGAAAACAATCAAAAAGAAAGACAAGCTTCATATTACAAATATGAATAAATTCCCATTCAATGTATTTGCTAGAGCCTTTGGCAGGGCTGGATCATGAAACTGATTTATTTCCCTTATTAACAAAGCTTCAGTAAACGTGTTTTTCATATTGTAAGTGCTTGTTTTAGTTATTTTTTTACTTTAGTGTTCACCATTCATTCCGATGAAGGTTGCATTAGCACTCTCCATTCTGCCATTTTCTACATGTGAACGCCAGTCTCTTGGTTAGCATTATTCAGGCTGCTCACTGCTCAGTTGTTGCTATTAGCACAAATATTAACATTTGCGCTGCAGCCACAGGCAGAAACAACCTTATAAACAATGAGGTCAATTCTCTTTATTTTCAGAGTCTGTGTCCGCTGACCCCAAAACAACAACACGACTGTAAGCTTTTAGCGTTCCTCTGCTGCTATAATTCACCCTTAACAGCCATAATGGCACAGTTACGGTCTCAATAATGGCCTCTAGTTCAGCTTTTCACAGTAGCCCCTCTCGACCTAACCGGTATAACCTACTTCTCTAAATTGCTTCTATAAGTTACTAACAGTCAGGACCCAATGACACTGCTGCTGATTAGTGAGGGAAAGAGTCTGTGTGAGTGTGACCAGCTCAGGAGAATCTGACAAAGTCACCATGAAAACCCCTCTGGAAAATGTTGGTAAAAAGGAGGACTCATATCCTCATTAGAACAGAATACACACATACAGTTTGGAGGGTTTTGTAGTTGAGGACTACAAAGGCTAATGTAGCTAAAGCTGAAATTAAGCATGATACATTTTCTTAGTCCCACTATTGTGATTACAATTTTTTTTATTTATATTTTTGCCACCTAGTATGTCGTCAAAAGTCAAATTGATTTGTAAAGCATTTTTCACAATACCACAGTTTCTTCACTGTTTTACTGTCTCAGCTTTACAAAAAAATAATGATGTTAATGTTTAAAATGTCAATATCTTCATGCCTTTTGGTCACATTTATTAGATTAGAGCTGAGCAATAATATTGTTTACATTTTGCGGCCATACAAGCCATCTGTTGCTTCAATTACCGATCTGTATTAAAGTGTTTGTGTGAAAACTCTTTTGTGGTATACAGTGCCCTTCACTAATATTGGCACTCATGGTAAATTTGAGCAAAGGTGGCTGTAAAAATAAATATGCATTGTTTATCCTTTTGTTCTTTCATTTGAAAGATTAAAAAAAAATCACTTTTCATTGAAGTAAAACAATTGAAACTGGGGATAAACTCACGTTATGAATAATAATAAAAAAATCTCCAATGCATGTTGGCCCCCTTAGTTACTGTCGCTATGTCCGACAAGCTACGCCGCTCTCATGCCACACCATAATCTCACGCAGTGAAAAATACGTCGCTGAGCAGAGAGGACACTGGCAACGTGCTGACAGACAGGACAGACCAGGGCTGCGTTTCCCAAAAGCATCGTAAGCCTAAGTTGATCGTAAAAACGATCGTACGACTGATCTTAATATTATGGTCTGTTTCCCAAAAGCATCGTAGCTTAAGTAGCACTTAAAAATCTACGTAGAACTAGTGCTCTGGGCCGGGTTTCCCGATAACGATGTATTTTAGCTCTTAAGAGCGCTCTCTACGTGCAAGGTTACGAACGCTCGCGGCAATTCCACGCGCGTTTCCCAAAAATGCACTTAACATGAACGCGCGAGAACGCGTTCTACGTGCTACTTAAGAGTCGCTGTCCATTTGCGAAGTGCTGAAATATTACCTTATTCTGTTCTTATTCTGAACGTTTAACCTAATAATCGTCATCTGTTGTGGATTAGCAATCAAGACAAGTCTATATAAAGTACCTACAGGCGGAGGCACTGACAAAATGGCTGAAAAAAAAAAGATACCTTTCAAAAAGATTACATTAAAGAGTGCCCTTACTTAACGGGGAGGAAGATGAAGAGGTGGAGGGGGTGGAAGAGGAGGACGACGACTAAGATGGCATGGGACCACATGATGGCCAACCAAGAAATCGCCAATACATGGCTGGTTTTCGTGCACGTTATTGACAGATTTTTTTTTTTAATTCATCCCTATATTGCCCTTGAAGCATATTTTCCACATTACTTCTTTTATATATTTTTTTGTTAATTCATTTAATTTTAGGTGTCTATTTCTATCTTTTTCTTCCCTTTTTAATTATTTCATTTATAAATTCATGTAAACAAAAAACGAGTAAAATAAAGTGTACAATAAAGTACAATCAAAACATTATTATATTACTTACGTTGCAGTGTGTTAAATCTAGATAAAAGTGTAATCTGCCGGTTGTCCTGCAGGTGACCTCAGAAATCTGTCTTCTTAGGATGCACTTGGGGATGTACGATTACTCCAGAGCACTCGTAGTTCTACGTAGATTTTTAAGTGCTACTTAAGCTACGATGCTTTTGGGAAACAGACCATAATATTAAGATCAGTCGTACGATCGTTTTTACGATCAACTTAGGCTTACGATGCTTTTGGGAAACGCAGCCCTGGAGTAATCGTACATCCCCAAGTGCATCGTAAGAAGACAGATTTCTGAGGTTACCTGCAGGACAACCGGCAGATTACACTTTTATCTAGATTTAACACACTGCAACGTAAGTAATATAATAATGTTTTGATTGTACTTTATTGTACACTTTATTTTACTCGTTTTTGGTTTACATGAATTTATAAATGAAATAATTAAAAAGGGAAGAAAAAGATAGTTATGTCTATCTATATTTAGATAGACACCTAAAATTAAATGAATTAACAAAAAAATATATAAAAGAAGTAATGTGGAAAATATGCTTCAAGGGCAATATAGGGATGAATTTTAAAAAAAATCTGTCAATAACGTGCACGAAAACCAGCTATGTATTGGCGATTTCTTGGTTGGCCATCATGTGGTCCCATGCCATCTTAGTCGTCGTCCTCCTCTTCCACCTCCTCCACCTCTTCATCTTCCTCCCCGTTAAGTAAGGGCACTCTTTAATGTAATCTTTTTGAAAGGTATGTTTTTTTTTTTTCAGCCATTTTGTCAGTACCTCCGCCTGTAGGTACTATATATAGACTTGTCTTGATTGCTAATCCACAACAGATGACGATTATTAGGTTAAACGTTCAGAATAAGAACAGAATAAGGTAATATTTCAGCACTTCGCAAATGGACAGCGACTAGTAGCACGTAGAACGCGTTCTCGCGCGTTCATGTTAAGTGCATTTTTGGGAAACGCGCGTGGAATTGCCGCGAGCGTTCGTAACCTTGCACGTAGAGAGCGCTCTTAAGAGCTAAAATACATCGTTACCGGGAAACCCGGCCCAGGTCACTTTTCAGTTACTTTTGATATTAAACATATTAAACAAAGTCTCACCTTTCAAATTTGGTCATTTTTTTAAATACATGTAAACAATAAATACCGTTTTGTGGCTCTTTAATGTGTCGTGACAGATCGCTGTAGAGCATCAGTTAAAGTCCGCGTGAACCGGAAGTTGCAAACGACTTTTCTCAAGTGTTGTGACGCATTTCCGAGTGAAACGGAATATTGAACAGAGGGCAGGGTTTTACTTTAGCGCTCCTCCTCTCCATCTCTGCTCACAGCAGAGTAACGGTTTGAGGGGAGTGGTTAAGCGTTTAACCAACCCAAGTAGTCAAGCCTATGTCATCAGAAAAGAACGCCATTCCAGACCCGGAAGTAACTTTTCAGACTTTGATTAAAGATAACTTCGGCAAACAATTTTTTCCCGTGTAATAACTTGCACGGATGAATTGTTCACCACAAGACTAGTAATATCCGCTAACAAAGTAAATAGGGTCAATTTTGATTTCATGCCGACTTTAAAGCTGCTCGTGAACCGATCATCTCTTCTTTCTAGTTAATTTATAGCATCAAATAAACATGAATGAACATTAAGGAATGTTGTTTTAACCGCGGAAAGGCGTCAGTAGGCTACACTCTGTTTTTCAAGTTCAAATCTTCCAACGTTAATCTCTCCTGACTGCTTTGTTGGACAAAAACGGCGGATGGCGAGGTATGATTGGTCAGATCACCTGTCAATCAAGCTTCCTGCGAAGGGTCAATTATTGCCACTCCTAGAAATTATTATGAGTAAAATATCTCTAAAGTATATTCCCTTTCATATTTAATTATTTTAGCACACCAGGGTGACTAAGATCATGAAATTGTCCAGCCATGACTTCCTGTTCCACAGGAGTATACGTAAATATGAGGAAACAAAAAGGCCAAATTCTCTTAATAATTCATCACAATGAGTAAAACCAAAACCAAAGCAAGAGATTGTTGAGCTTTACAAAATAGAAAGTGTCTGTGAGAAAATCCTTACTCACTCATCCAAAAACAAACTCGAGCAGTTGTCAGACACGACTGGAACTTCAAAATAGACTGGTTTCTGTGGTCAGATGAAACTAAAACATAAAAAGAGCAGCAAACACACTAGATAGGTTTGGTGCATACAGGGATAAAAAGTATGCCATGCACATGATTAAATATACTGCTGGATCTTTAATGTTGTGGGCCTAATTTTTCCTATCTTGGTCAGATACATGGTGTCATGGAAAACCTGACCGCTTCTGCTAGAAATCTTATAATGGACTGTGGTTGGATCTTCTATCAGGACAATCCAAAACGAAAAATCTAAATCAACACAAAAATGAGACTGAGCACAAAATTAAGCTACTGCCATGGCCGTCCCAGTTCCCCGAACTGAACCCTATACAGTAGACAATGAGTGTCTACACTCTTTAAATAAAGCTTCTTTATTGGCACTGTTAAAGAAAATGTAACATCTATAGCCCCTTTCACACAGAGATTCCGGAAAATACACGGATAAAGTGACCCGGGATTTGACCCGGGTTCGTTTGAAAATGGTTCATTCACACTGCCAGTGATTTGCCGGAATCAGAGAGCGCGTTCACACACAACCCGGGTATGTCCCGGATAGACGCGTGACGTTATGATGTGACGTATAAGGTGGCGAACGAACGATCTCAGCTTCGGCGCGGATTGCAAGGAGCTCTCGGGTCTCTGCTTCAGTCCAGTTTGCAGACATCTTTTCGTTCTTTCTTGTATCGATGACGAACACAAACTTTCTTCTAACAGAGTAACAGAGTCGCACGATAACTACCACATTGCGAAGGCTCGTGCATCATCACTACGACACACCCCTTACGGCATTTGTCCTGGCTTTTGTTCACACAGCGCGCGTTCCGGGTCTGAACACGGCAATGTTACTAGGTCCCCAACCCGGCATCGATCCCGGCATTAAACCCGGGTCGTGTTTGCGTTCACACAGAAGGCGTTCCGGCAATTTGCCGGCAATTTGCCGGGTTCAAAGTGCTGTGTGAATGGGGCTTTTGGAACCTGTCCATTGGACAAAAGGTTCCTCAGATTATTAAAAATGTCCAAACCGAACTGATTTTTCTAGGGCATTACTGCAAACCTGCCTTTTTGGAACCTTTATTTTTTAAAGATGTTCCCCATCCAGAACTCCATATCTCATAAGAAAACATAATTACGAGGTGGCTATTTCGTAATAGCGAAATAGACAGTTTATTGAAGAAGAAAAAAGCGCTGTGTTCATTCAAAATCATATTTTAATGAACACAGACAGTTTATTGAGAAAAAAAAAGGTAAAGGGAAGTCCACCCCAGTCATTAAAGAGTAAGAAAAACGTACGAAACGTATGAGATTGTACAAATGTGTACGCATTAGTATGGAGCCCATAAAAGGACCTCTGCTAAAATACAAATATACAGACTTTCACTTGCTCTGTATATTTTTATTTTTGCATTGGTCACTTTAGGGGCTCCGTAATATTGCCAAAATTAAAAATAGTTTTGAATTGTCATGAAAGTGTGTTGTGCAGAACCTACCAATACACAATCAAATGACATACCATTTACAAAACTCATACACAAACAAACAAACAAACAAACATGAAATGTCACACACTTATGCACCTCAAAACACACATGTTGTCAAATATCACATACCACACACCTCAATATATATATCAACAAATACACACACAGTCAAATATCACACACCATCATAGGCATTCCTTTGGGTCTTTAGAGGTTCTGCAGCTAATGGAAAAATCGTTCTTTTAAGCACTTTATTGGTTGTAGCATCTGCATCATCGGTGCAGTAATTGCTTCCGCTACAAGAGTGGTTTAAGATATGCCTCTTTAACCATCATGTGGGATTGACTGACTGGCAAAGGTTTCCATCACAAACTCCCAGTAGCGCTCAATCAATGAGAAGCACCTACTCAGAACTACTTGGCTACAATACTCATATATATAAGACCAGTTAATTATGAGAAACATATACATCCATTGGATTTATAAACCAGATTTTCATTTGAAAAGGCTCTAAAATTGTGGTAAATTGCAGGTTTTTAAAATATCATCCACTGGGACTGGAACTGTCTGAACATGCTATAGAAACAAAATTATTAAAATGCTTTTAATAATTAAAAAAAATTCCAATCAAAATACTTTTTGTATTTTACAGTTAATATATATATATATATATAATAATATATATATATATATATATATTCTGGCATTAATAACCAAATTCTAAGAAATGTAATTCACTTATTTGACATATGGCAATTGTAGTAGTAGTAGTAGTAGTAGTTAGGGATGTCCCGATCAGGTTTTTTTGCCCTCGAGTCCGAGTCCGAGTCATTTGATTTTGAGTATGTTACGATACTGAGTTCCGATCCGATACTTCTATAATACATAAAAAAAGAATAAAGAAGAGCGAAAAAACAGATCCAGGATGTTCCTTATTTTTTATTTAATTCACCTTATTTTAAAATTCAACAACTCTGTTAACAAACAGAGCACTTCTGTGAGGTAGCTTGAACAATCAAGTAATAAATAACATAAATTCTTCACTTTTGTTGAAGTCAACAAAGTGATTTTTTCGTCATGGTTTGATTCGTCATGCCACACGCGTTGCTGTTTCTGTGTGGAGTCAAAAGGGTCTAGCTCTGTGCCACCGCAAAACTATAGTGTTAAAAAATAATGAGAATATATACATATATTATATCCGAGTCCTGATCGGGAGGTAACGTCCGATTCCGATCGAGTCTGAAACCACGTGATCGGGCCCGATTTCCGATCACGTGATCGGATCTGGACATCCCTAGTAGTAGTAGTAGTAGTAACCATCGAATAGATTGAAATACTGCCAGATTAAACAAAAAGTGTTAATTTGAACGAAAATGTTCAACTTGGGGTTTGTGCCGAAAAACCATCATTGAAGTTAAAGCTTTCATCAACGTTCATCATAAAAATAACCAAATACAAAATTAAATATCTTCATTTTTTAGTTGTTCAAGCTGAATTTAATGCTTGTTTTGTCTTATTTTAAACCATTTTAAGCCACCTTGAAGCCCGCTTTGGAAGTTAGTTGAGTCCCCCTAATGGGCTCCTGCACCCCCCTGGTTGAGAAGCACTGTATTAAAAGCATTAGAGGTCCTTGAGAGGCCTTTCTTTTTGGCTTACATATGACATGGACATTTTGTTGATGGAGAGCACCTAGACGTGATTATTTACAGTGATGTGATGTCAAGCAAGACCGACATGACAGATCACCATTGTCAATAAAAGAACTGACTAGGTGGATATGATCTAAGACAAATCTAGAATACTGAGGGTTTTTTTTTTTTTTTTTGCATCCTGTCTTTGCCAAGTTACATTGACACCAATTCCTCTGACACTTCTGGTACTGTATACTTACGCATCATCAGAGAAGCTTGTTTAAAGCAGATCTGTTGGCAGTTTGCATGATGTGGGAATCTTCCAGATAGAGATGATACATAACTGACAATTTCTCTTAGAGCTGAGAGACACTTCTTCACAAAGCTTTACTTTTCAGTACTTGTACCATGTTTTATTCATGCCTTAAAAGGTTTCAGCATAAAACGGGTGTAGATATTATATTACAAGGATTTGTACAAGGTTTCGCCAAAACAAGGGGCAAGGGGGCCGTCATGGCCTAATGGTTTGAGAGTTAGAATGGTAGCCTGAAGGTTGCGGGTTTTCCGGTAATGACTGAGCACGGCACCTAATCCCCAATCGCTCCCCGGGAGGCACAGCCTACTGTTCCGGGTGTGTGTCCATGGTTAGCAGTGTGTGTGTGTTCACTACTCACTACTCCTAATGTGTGTGTGTGCATATAATGCTGTCAAATCGATTAATTTTACCCTTCTGGTCAAATATTGCACTTCAAACATCAATAATAGCTTTAAGATGTCAATGCTGGCAAATGACCATGGTATAAGCGGGATAATCTGTGGCTAGCTGTGCATTAAACAATTTTAATGCACTTCACATCTGGCTGTTCTTTGCCTCTACACCGTGCATTACAATCGTTTTAATGCACAGCTTGCCATGGATTATCCCTTACAAAAGTGTCAGTAAGACGTTTATAATGTTACAACAGATTTCTATTTCAAATAAAGGCTGTTCTTTTGAACTTTCTATTAATCAGAGAACCTTGAATCAGTTTCGACAAAAATATTAAACAGCACAACTGTAATAATATTGTATTACTTATCACAATAGTAGTCTTGTGCGCTGCTACTATGTGTGTACAAACCAGCCTTACTGTACCCATTTACAAGACATAGATTTGCAGAGTAAATATGATGTTTTCACTGTTAAACAGCACTGCCAACACAATCAGTGCCATTTATGCTCTGTGGTCCATGTGTTCATACTTTTGGCTGTGATGTTTTGAGTGAGGTCATCCGGCATTTGATTGATTCCTCTACCTTGAGGCTCTAATGGACTTCCAATCACATGTTTGGGGTGTGGACTCTTGTAACACTCATCTGGTTCTTTTCATAAAAAAATATTCATGAAGCACTATGCAGATTTGTTCGTGGGCTGGTCACATTCTCAATGGCAATTTACTGTCAGATGACCTGGACAAGAAAACATCTATGGCCAGGATGCTCAGGAACAGTTGCTGTATTTAAAAAAAAAAATCCATAATATTCAACTATATTATTGCTGCACTGGCACTACAGGTTGTGAACTGAGCTTGACGATGACATCACTGTTTTCTACACAGCTGCTTCATAGATTAAATTAACTTGAAGATCTTTACAATGGAACTGAATCAACACTAAACTGACCTCAGCTGAACAATGACACTATTTTCTTTTAGAGCTGCTGTACAGCAGAAATGAAGCGCTTTAAAAATAAAGGTGACTTCACTAAAACACTGGAAAAGGTATGGTAGTACTTTTGGTACTTATGGTAGTTTGTGCTGTGCAAAGTCCAGACGAGTACACACAAGATAAAGATGCAACGCAGTATTCTGTAAATGTCATGAGCATTCACAGTGAACACATTACAGTAAAACTTAATGTATCATATGTACTCTGCAAAGGAGCCAGTCAAAGGAATAAAGTTTGTTTCAAACTGTGCTACAGAGACTTTGATCTTTCTTCAAGATCAGAGTGAGGCTCAGAGAAACAGCTGTCTGGAGACAAGGAGCTTTGCTTGATGGATGACCTGTTCTGTGAAGGTCAGTCGAATGAGAACACTAAAGCCTTTAGGTTATACTGGCCTACCTCTTCTGCATAGATTGGGCAGATATTAACTGGGGATTAGAGTGCCTTTAAATTTAGAAAACATTTTTTTAAACATTTTTCCTTTTTTTTTTTTTTTTTTTTTTTTTAGTTTATTGCAATAGGATAATATAGAGTAGACAGGAAGTTAAGTGGGAGAGAGAGAGAGGTGTATGTATCCACAAAGAACAACTCTAGGTTTCCACTGTAATTAAAAGCTGCCCATAATATATTGTAACATTTTATTAAAGCATTTGAGAATGTTTTTTACAATTAATTTGATAAGCATATTTATAAAAGCATGTTATTATAGCCTATATATAGAGAGAACAAAAGGGTAAAATAGAAAGATGGTATTTTAAATTGTATTATTTCACAATATTACAATTTTTACTGTATTTCTCATGGATTAAGAGCCTTGGTGAGCTTAAGAGACTTCTTTCAAAATGTAAAAAATAAAAAAAACATTACCAACCCAACCAACTATCACTTAAATGTAAATTAAGCAACAAAAAAAACTAAAAAAAATCAGGATACTGTATTTTAAAGATAATCCATGTAGACAGCCTTTAGCTGTTGCGGCGAGACGTGACACGATCGAAAAAGATCACGTGCGGTGCAGACAAGTAACAGTTAACAGCCACTAGAAGAAATATGCCCAGGGTTCCTGATCCCCTGCGTGAACATGCTATAGACCTGCTGCAAGGAAGAATGAGGCAAGGCATGTAATGTAAGAAGCCTAAGACAGTGCTACATGGAGACAGGGAGGACAGCTGATCGTCCATGCAGTTCCAAACCACATGTAATGTTCCCCCAGATGTGTTCGAGAGCTTGCAGGTGCCTTGGTGGAAGAGTGGAGTAGCATCTCACAGCAAAAACTGTCAAATCTGCTGCAGTCCATGAGAATGAGATGCACTGTACTACTAAAAAGCAGCTGGAAACACCACTGGCTGCAATACTTTTTTATATTGAGGTAGTTTGGAGAAAGACTGGAACCATAGTGACTCCACATTTGCAGATGTATATGAAATCTCAGCCTCAAATGTCCTTGTTCACTTTTAAAACTGTACAAAAGATAACAGGGACCAGCTTCAAGATCAAAAGCAAATGAAACAGAATGGAAGTTGGGCTGAGCTCTAAATTATTTTGTCCTCCAGTTCATTATTGATCTCCAAATCATGATTTAAACATATTCAGCGAGACTTGCAGTGGCTGTCATACGCAGATGATATACATTGTAAGGTCTTTAGGAGAAGCCAATTACACACTGCCTTTTGATGCCTTAATCACAAAGATGTGGCTTCAAGACATCAAAGGAACTCAAAGGTCCATTGATTTCGAATGATGCATGGATGGTGCTCACGCAAGCATTCTCTGGGGCTAAATTATAGAGCATGTCTTATTATATATCATATTCATCTAAAGTATGTGTTATCTAACAGTCCTTAATCTGTTGTGTTCTATATTTACTTCAGAATAATGATTTCCTCTGATTCAAATTTTCTACATGGGTCAGAACATGTCAACATTTTATAATCCAATTTACAATTTGCAGCTGTGTGATTTTTTTGTTCTGTTTAATCTGGAATGGTGTCAGATCAGGTATTGCAAAAGTCAACAACGGTTTCCATAAAAATGTAAAGTAGAAAACTTTCCTCTTTTCAATAATCATCCCATATTAGTAAATAAAATAAATAATATCTTCATATTATTATACATTGTTGGCAGTTTTAAGTAACCTAGCAAAATGTAGCCCAGGACGATGTAGCTTGATATAGGGCATTTTTAAACCTGAGAAATTAGCAATGGTTTGTTTATGAGAGTGATCTGTACACACACATGTCATTGACATCCCCGTTGGCGTAAACAGAGTGAACCGAGAATAAAGATAATGTAGAACTAACTTATTAAAAAAACAAGCTATACATGCTGTGAAAACAAGAAGGGTAGAGCAGAGAGAGGTGGACAAATTTAAATTGTCACACCTCTTCCCTCCAAAATCACCCCTCCAGTGACCTTTACAGCATCCCAAACTACATATTTTACTTACAATTCAAAATGCTGCAACATTCCCCCCTTATCTCCAGTGTGACAGATGCGGTTGGATTAAGCAGCCTTTATCCTGGGTTAGTGCTCAGCTGATAGAGCCTTGTGAAGAAGCTTCCCTGTGGGGATGGCTGTATTAACTGAGGAATGAGTGGTTGGTCGTGTGGGTGCTGACACCACTGGGAATAAACTGCTTCATTCCCTACACTCGCCCCATCAGCTTCCGCACCTCACCCCACTGCTGTAATCCAATCAACACCTTGCAGGACGGATAATAAAGCCAGCTTCACCCGACATAAGTGAATACAGACGGCTCACACCAGGCGTATATAGAGGCACTGTCACGGAAGCAGAAAGAGACCTGGAGACATGCTACCTGTTGGGTTCTGATGGTGATTAAGCTGTGCTTTTTGTACCCTTTTATATATCATCAGATCATAATAAAGTCATGGTGAAAATATACATGTATGTCAAAAAAAAAAATCAATCATTAAACAGTTGTTCAGATGTTTTACAAAAATATTTCTGGGGGAAAAAAATATGGTCTCCAATAGATCAAGTTTTCCATTCGATTCAGGGCCAGATTTACTATGATTACTATGAGATTTACGCAAGAACGCATTTAAAAAAAAGCACTGATGGGAGTGGAAAGATCTGCGCATGATCTCTTGACGAATCTTCTTTACAAATGAAAGAACACAGACACAGCCGCATAAATTCCATAATGACCAACTCAATCTACCAAGAGCAGCACACATTTAAAAAATCTGGTTTAAAAATAATGGTGCAAATACCAGTAAATTGACTAGTGCAAACCTTTTTAAATCACCTTGCATGATTCGTTTGAATACTCTCCTTCCATAAATTCTGTGTCTGAAAGGGAAACTCCTACAAATGCATTTACAATAAGGTCAGCCAAAAAGAACCCTGTCCATGCCTTTTCTCTGCTAATTTTTCACTGTGTGTCTTTTGTAAATCCAGACAGTATTTTTTTTACGCCAAAAGAGTGATTGCGCTTGCGCAAGGTTAGTAAATCTGGCCCTTAACCTTTTACTCAAACTAATCATATTTTTTGTAAATATTGGAATGATTTTTAGAAAAGCCTACCATTACAAATGCATACAATTAAACTAGACAGAATGAAACAGAATTAGACAGAATCTAAAGCAAACATCAAGTTAACGGTTAGTTCATTTTGAACCGGACAACAGAAAAATGACCCGCCGGTTCAGTGAGGGCGTCAGATGAGAACTGTGAGTCAGATGTAATGGCTCTGAATGATTCACTGACTGAGTATAGGTGATTTAAACTGTGAACTAATGAGTGAGTTCGAGGCTGTTCAAACTCTTTGACTATTTGACGGTTCAAAAGTGCCATTTTGTCATGAATCAGACAACATGCAGCTCACACAGTATGTGACAAAAATGTATATGTACGGACAAAATATTCCCTGTGCCGATTAGATTTAAAATGATTGTTGCACATCGTTTTTTTCTTTATTTCGCCGTGTGGAGCGCTGCATGTGAGTGCTAAGAATCAGTAGACAAACACCTGTCCAGCACATTTATATTCATGAATGTTGATTAATGTACACTGTCCCTTGTTGGAAAAAAAATATGTGTAATGTATTCTCTGGGGGCATCACCCATTTACATTTGACTAAATATACTTTCCCCGTTGGCAGTTAAATAAGTATACCCATTTAAAGGAGCAACACAGACTGTAATGAGTGTAATTACTCACATGGGAAAAGCCAACCCCAAATAACTAAGCTTTAATGGAAGAACTGCATTTGTAGAAAGGTCACATTCACATTGATTGGGAGACTGGACTCACTTTATCGTCTCATTTGCCCCACCATGCTTTGGATCTTGGAATATGTGCTCTCAAAAAGGGACAGAAAGTGACGTTGTTATTTTTTTTTTTCCAACAATTCAAATTAATGGGGAAATCCATTAATTGATAATAATAAAAAAATTTACTTGACTGCTGTGGTAGATTTTTCCCTTTCGCACCTGACTTAAGTTTACCTGGGTCGTCTCCTAGTCGACACCCCTAAATGTCTCCTTATCGATGTTCAATAATATTTATCCTCTAGTCTAGCGCGTCTCCTAATCATCGCCGGCTGAGTCGGTCAAAGTCTTGACCCCTATGAACAATATCACTTGGGAAAAAATATCTCTAGTGCTCCACTAAATTGCTGCACAGCAATAACTAAACAGACTCCAGACAATGCATTCGGATGCTTTAATCATGGCCGGAGGATCTCAGACCAATTTCAGAGGGAATCCCACCAGCAAAAATAATACAACAGTTTTTATAGAATAGGAGCATGGCAAAGGTGCCATTATTCATTATATAATTTTTCTCCAATATGATTGGTTCTTCATATGCATAATTCAGCAAACCCTTCTGTTACTAGGAAGAAGCAAACCTTACTTTAATTTGTTTTTTACCATGGCCGGCCCTAAGCAGATTTCCAAAAGCATCCCCCATATACGGTTTCACAAAACCACCCCCCATCCAACAACCTACACTGGCACCTTATTGTAAAGTTTTACCAAAAGACATAATGTTTCAAGACATAATATGTTATGTTTACAGATATGTTTACTTCAGCAAACTTTTATAATTTTAAGTTCAACCATTGCATTCAGAGAAAAGTATTACAAATAGTGAGATTAATGCTTTAATAAAACAAAATACCTGCCAATGGGATATGAAAAGTGCAATATATAATAAAAAGTAATAATACTAATTATAATAATAGAGAATAGTCTCTTTTCTGGGTTGGCATGTTTAAACACCAACACGAATACAACAATCTGAATTGCTGAAAAACATAAAGTTGTGCTTGCAGCACTGTTTGTGTGCAGGATATTTCTGTTGTCAGAGTGAATTTGCTTCTTTTTTTTTAGCACAACCGCTGCTTTTTTTCAGATTAATGCAAAAATCAGACTAATGTTTTACTCAGCAAACTGAGTGAACAAAACATTTATCTGTTCGACAGCCTGGGTTTCCCCATACTGCCTTTGCGCAGCGCGATTTTATTCACGCTGAAAGGCAGTCTGGATACCATGGACCAGATTTTCGTCTCATCTAGGGAACCAATCACAGAACGGGGAGGGAGCAGCAAGACGATGACGACATCTATGCGACACAACTAAGCAGTTTGTTTATATCTATGGATTCAACATGGCAGCAGATGCGAAGCTACCTTTGATGCAGCCTTAGATACTGTATAGTACTGTAAGTATATAAAAATATCTTACCCATCGTCTTCTTCCTTGTCTAATTTCTGTCGCTCTACAGTACATATGTCATCTGGTATAATGGAAACGATTGGCTATGAGCTACGTACAGGCGCATTTGATAGACATTCTTAGCACCCAACAAACGGCGCCGGGCATTCGTAAACCACGCCTCAAATACGAGAAAATGTACATGTGGTTCCCAGACCCAAGTCTCAACGAGAATTGGGTCTGGCGTTAGCCAGGCTATCTGGTCGATGGAAAATAAGCTAAAATACACAATTAGGTTTATAAAGTATATAGAATGATCTACTATTATACGATAACAATACCATGCGTGTTGATAAGTGCAATATAGATGACACTGATGATGTTGTTACATTGGCACAGCGTCTTCAAAACGCTTGCGAAATGTCGAATATAATCCTTATCGGATCATGATGGAGCAACCGCCATATGTTTTCAAAATGTACCACTTACCTTTATCTTGCTCACTTTCTTTCCTCTCTTGCCTCTTTTCTGCACCAGATTGATGTTGCCGCCTCTTCATTTTCTAACATTAACACGCAACTGTCACCTGCAAACTTTATCAAAGTTATTACTACCAAGCATTACTGTCTGAACCCCTGGTTTGGGGCCTCCTGGTGGCCGTCGTCTTGTGGTGCTTATTAGAAATCGTTTCCCATTTATTTTCTCCTTTTCAGAAAAGTCTTCCTCTGTGGAAATGTTGTATTGGATTTGAACTACTGCAGTCATACCGTTGTGTTTCGTAGCTAGGAGAGGGTGGTTGTGTTTTGAATCAGCAAAACAACTATTTTGAGCACAGAGAAAGAAGCCAGACTCAGCTGATAAACATTCATACTGTTTACATCACCCTGTTTGCACTCTGTACCAGTAACAACTGAAGGAAGTCATTCTCAGGTAAGCCATAACACCACCAGTCCTGAGAGGGATGAAGTTTAACTGTAAGAATCACATCCTGTTGTAAATATCTGTTTTTAATGCGAAGTGGCAGGGGATGTGAACACTTCAAGAAGCTGTGTGCTGCCACAGGGTTTATCCTAACCTGTGCTCTAGACTGAAAAGCATAAACACTGTTATCACCCTTCCTGCTATATCACAGGTACTACAGAGAGAGCAGCTGCAACTGATTCTTCTTACTTTTACAACTATATTCAATAACACCTTAGACTACTATTTGTTTTCAGGCACAAACTGGCTCAAATCAAGCATAGGAACATTGATGAGCATTCATGATCAAACTATAGGTTCTTTGTGAAATATTGTAGGATTAGGATGTGTAACAAAACATGTTTTAGACAACATACAGTAAATTATTATTATTATTTAAAGCTCGGGTGATGGCTCTGGCACCACTTTGCTGTCTTGTTATTGTTAATCAAAGGGGTGGGGAGCAGTGTTATTTAGGCATTTGAAGACCAATTTAACAAAGTGCAGGGAGATAAATTTAGCAGAACTTAAAATCTTATATTTGCTTAGAATTTGGCAATAATGGTACCTTATTCTCTTCTTGTCCAGGATTTTTAACACTCGGTTATAAAGACACTCTATATACTTAACTGATGACTGGTGAGCTTGGGACCATGTGGTTAAGCCATAAGATACGTGTGAGAAAATCATGCAATTTATAAAAATAAAAGCCTTAAGCCTTAATGGTTTTGCAGCCTCTTGATATGACTTTAAAAATTCAACTGATAGTTAAATTCAATTCACTTCAAATTTATTTAGCGCTTTTCACAATACATATAGTTTCAAAGCAGCTTTAGAGAAAATGCATTTCAGAAATGTACATACAAAAATACAGTTAGTGAATCATAAATTTAGGGCATAACATATCGCCGGCGTTGGGTCGTCTCGTCACAGGTGTCGAGACGTCTCTTCACAGGCGTTGGGGCATCTGAAGTCTCCATGAGAGGCTGGATACATAACTGGAGCTGACGAACTCTATTTGAGTTATCTCGGGACAGGCGTCCCAAGATAACAACAAAAAAGGCAGATGGGAAATAATTAGCGTAGCTAATTAGATAGTCTATAATTATTCCCAGATACTTCACTTCAGGTACTTGTTCAATAAGCTCCCCATTAATTTGTACATTCAATAGTTGCGCTAAATGTAGAGTTTGTTTTTTTAGTGTTTAAAATTAAACAAGATGAGGCCAGCCGAGATGATATTTTGTCTACGTTGACATTTAGTTTATCAAAAATACAGGTTTTTTGCCAGATGCATTCATCACTGTGTCATCTGCATACATCTGTAGACCTATATCTGTACATACATCTGGCAAATCATTAATGTAGAGACTGAAAAGTATAGGTCCCAAGACTGTGCCCTGGGGGATCCCTGTTTCAATTTTGAGAAAGTTGATCTCACATTATTAATTGTAACACATTGTTCACAGCCTTTTAAATATGATTCAAACCAAGACAATGACTGTTTAGATAAATTGAACTTAGCTAATTTGGAAATTTAATTATTGTGTTTTACTTTATCAAATGCCTTTTTTAGATCTAGAAATACTGCACCAACTATATTTCCCTTGTCAAGTGATTGTTTGATATTTTCAGTTAATAAACAAATAGCAGATTCTGTAGAATGGTTGTGCCTGAATCCAAATAGCAGAGGACTCAGAAAATGGTTTGTCTCAAGATAGTGCATTAGTTGTTCTGAGACAATCTTCTCCAGGACTTTAGAAAAAAACTGGAAGAAGACTATTATGTCTATAATTACAAGACATTTTATCATCTCCAGATTTAAAAAGAGGTGTTACCAAAGCATTTTTCCACACATCTGGGAATTGCCCATATTTAATGGAAATATTAATACGATTGGTGAGAGGGTGGATCAAAATGCTACTATATATTTTTAAGAAGAGCTGTATCTAAATTAGAAATATATTTTGAGGAGGTTGTGTTTAGGTCCTGTATAGCTTTCAGAACAGCTGTCTGACCAACCTTACCTCCCTGAGTGGAAAATCTTATCTTGATCTTCAAGCAGGTCTATTATTATTAGGCCTATATCGTTCCTGCTTGATGCAAGGTTATTAACAGATTGTATGAACAAGTTATTGAATGAGTTATTAAATCAGTGATGTTTGTCACCCATTCTAAGTTCATATTTGTTTTGGGTGGCGGTACCCTTTGGATTTAGTAGGCTGTTTAGATGCTTCCAAATTATTTTGCCATTCCCTTTGGCCTCTTATAGACTTTGAATGGAATAATTTGATTTGGACATTGTGAGTTCTCTAACAACTTGGTTACTGTCATGAACTGCTCCGAGACTCGAAGGTGAGATCCAAATGCAGCTTTTATTATGGGCAATCCAAAGGCGTAATCCAAAGTACAGGCAATGGGTCAAAACACAGGTAGGCAGTCCAAACAAACAAACAAACAAAACAAAACAAGCAGGGGTCAGAGGCAAGAAATCCAAAAACCAAGAGAAAGGAAACCAGGGAAAATGCTCAGAGATGCAGTGTGACACAAACAAAACTTTGCAGTGAGTGAATGGGTGAACCAGGCTTATATGGGGATGAGCTAAACACGATAATGAGACACAGGTGAATGTGATCAGTGATGATGAGTCCGGGCAGTGAGTTATGGGAAGTGTAGTTTGTGAGGGAGTGACAATAGTCTGATGTGCCCTCTGGTGGTTCTCAAGGGCTTCCGGCAGCTGGTGACTGTTACAGTTACGCAGACCTTTAAATAGTTTCAAATCAATGTCCCTTCGAGTCTTGATAAAAATTTGCTGAAATTTTCTCTGGGATTTTTCTGCTTTTTAATTAATTTATCCACAGTACACCCTATAGTGGACATAAGCTTATCACAGTAGTTGTTTAATTTAAGTCATATATAATAAGTCATATTGTTGGAGCTCATCACACCCTTTAGCTCGGTCTCGAATTCAGTCCATTTTTTACGAGGGATTTCAAGTTTAAATTAATTCTGATTTCGATTTATAAACTAAATCAGTCTTTTCTTTGTAAATTTTCTTGCAATTAAAGTCATATTATGGTCAGATAGACCAGTGACTAAATTATACGTTTTTATGATTCTGTCAGGTTTATTCGTGAAAATTAAATCTATCAGTGTTTGAGTATTCCTGGTGATACGTGTAGGGGCTTCAATCATTTGACTGAAGTCATGTTTGGATATGAGATGACTACAAATTATATAACCTAACGCTTCTAAAGCTTGAGATATAATAGTAAAATAATAAGTTACTGCTTAAATATTTGCATTTGACAACATAAATAATATGTGATCCTGGATCACAAAACCAGTCATAAGTCTACTCAATAGTGGAGGCTAAAAGCCACCTAAAGTACCCCGTACACACAGTGATGAACAAATGCTAAAATATATGGTCTTTGTGCATAGAAAAATACAGTAAGCTAATTTTTAAGTAACTCAACCTTTTTACAGCAGCTCAGGAATAACTTTCAAAAATATTTAGAACAAATCTACTTTGCATTTATAATAAGCAAAATAATACGTTAATATGTCATCATCATCATAATATCTAATAAAGATGTACATTGCATCATTTTAGATGACACTGATAAAACTAAATCATAAAGCAAATACAGCAGGCAGTAACAAACCAATTCTCACTTTACATTTGTGGGGCAGCAGTACAGTCACATTTTGTTTTGATAGGCTTCACTGGACATTCTGGCTGTTAACCATGACTTCAAGTCATTTACTAACATTTCATCAGGCATTTGTCAAAATGACCCAGCTATTGAAAATGAAAACACACAAAAAAAAACAACAACAACAACAACTATGTAAGAGTCAAGGTTAGTCAACCAGCATGTATGGTTTGAAGTTGATCAGGCTACACTGTAGTGAAGCATTTGAAGATTAGGCACAGATTCGTGTTGGTGACCTTTGCTGAGGGCAGGTTCTAAGCAGATGTTGTGATGCTGGCTTGACACCCACAGCTGAACGCTTTAATAGGTCGGGTTGTTCTGAACACCCAGCAAGGCATGCTTCAAATGGCACATCCCCTGGGCAGGCAGCTGAATATATTTGTGAACTGTGGTTCTTTCCTGCTTAAAAAACAACTGCAGAAGAACTTTAATCAATGAGACTCTGTAAATGTATTATTATTATTTTTTAATGGCAACAAAGAATAAAAAAAAAGGTTTATTTTATGAATATTCACATAAAGCTATGCAAAGTTAGCACATTGACAAATTATATTGGCAACTTATACAATCAGCCTTTATAAACACGTTTTATAAAGAGTTTTTACTAGTTTACTTTTTAACTGCATGTTTTTGCATTCTACTACTTTATTTTTTAAAGTGCCCA
The DNA here is from genome assembly GCF_949152265.1 of Phoxinus phoxinus. Lineage (NCBI taxonomy): Eukaryota > Metazoa > Chordata > Actinopteri > Cypriniformes > Leuciscidae > Phoxinus > Phoxinus phoxinus. The sequence continues at coordinate 23,516,287 of NC_136882.1, read as the reverse complement.
TAATGCTATTTTAAAGGTTCCTAGTTTTGTTTTGGAGGTCTTTTACAGCAGGTTTACATGCATCAAAGGTCAAAAAACGCTTTCATTTACTCATAATCAGGGCGGGGGCAGACAATCCAGTGCTATGGGTAACGCCCCCAACGTTAACATTTTTGATGGTGCGTTCACACCGGACGCGAATAGTGCGTCAGGCGCGAGTGATTCCAATGTTAAGTCAATGCAAAGACGCGTTACGCGCGTAAAACGCGTGTAACGCGTCTTTGCATTGACTTAACATTGAAATCACTCGCGCCTGACGCGCTATTCGCGTCCGGTGTGAACGCACCATAAGAGAAAAAATGCCAATTTATCACATATTGACCCCTAATGTTGACTTAAGATATGTGTAATGGATTAATACAGTTGACTCACCATTTAAAAAACGACATTTCTTGCTTTGGCTGCTGTGAACTCTTCAGTTATCTGCACTGTTTTGCCGTGCTGCTTATATTTATCACACAGTAAAAATGCCCTCCCCGTGTCCAAAACCAGTCGTCTTTGAATGAGAATCCGAAACAAGTAGGCCTACTGGTGGGACGTTGTCCTGCTCCACTTCATAGACGCTGAGTGAAAGGAGAATTTTACGTGACGGAAGAGCAGCAATAAGCATTGCGTCACACCCCATTACGCTATTTCTACTTCTTTGCACATACGCAGACCTTTAAATTTTGGTTTTATATCTGATCAAGTGTTTACATGTTCTCTCGTTTAGAAAAGGAATAAACCACCCCTTTCAATCGAAATTTCATCTGGTTCGAGCTCAATCGGATCGATTAAGGTGTACATGAAGGCTTTTCAGTCCGATTGAGCCATAAATCCGATTACTAATGGATTATTTGGTTGCATGTGAAAGTAGCCAATTTGTTGATCACGGATAGGTCTTCACAAGTTTGAGACGCTGGTTCTCGTCATGGTGCGGCACCCTCTAGTGTGGCAATTGCCCAATTTGCCCAGAGCTTCCGCCGGCCCTGCTCAAAATATACATTGCACATCACCTCATTTATCATAAACGACTCGTTCAAAGATTCAGTCTCTCAAAACCCCTCCTTTCCGCGAGCGTACTCTGCTCTGATTGGCCAGATGGTCTAGAGAGAAATCACCTCCATCCTCCATGCTACTTCTGGTACCAAAGACTTGCATCAAAGCGCCTGTTCTTTTGATCCGTCCGTGTAGTAAAACACAGAAAAACCCTCCATCACACTCTACCCCATGTCCAACAGCTTTCAGATCCAGGAGGCCTGTCTCAAAAACTCCACATACTTGAAAGGTTATCAGAACCTTTTGTTTATGATAACCCATGACAAATAGCTGCAGTTTCCAGAGTCACACCAGTGTGATGCATTCACTGCATCCTGCAATAGCACGGATCTGACAAACAGCAAAGCCTTGCTTCATGCCTGGATCACTTTGTGAATGCCAGAGTTGTTTATGAGAAGCATTTAGTTGTGCACCTTCCTCAAGCCAGAAACTATGCATTAATGTGGATGGAGCTTACATAGGAATACAAGTGCCTTTTCAAGCCCTTCAGAGGCTTTTATGCACTTGCTGACGCAGTGAGGCTGAATTATGCATAGAGACGGCTCTCCTGACTTCCTGTTTGTGATGATGTCCCTTTCAGACTGGAAACAAAACATAATGAAGGAGAGCACTTTTGTCTTACAAGCTTTCTTTTTTCAGTGGAAGACCACAACACAATAAAACATTTCCTACAATATGTACTGAACTGATGTGTTGGTTTGTTGTTGAGGATACTTCAACAACAATCCAATGTCAGCAAACTCAAACATGCAAAGTGATTCACAAGCCGAGAGCATTTCTGATTGGCTAAAATTCTGATTACCCCCATATCCAGGAAATCTGGTAAAATAATTACATATAATTTATATATTTGAATATATTGAATTAATATAATGAATTAATAAAAAAAAAATATATATATTCATATATAATTCATTAATACATATAATTAATATGTAATTAATAATATGTAATAATATATTACATATATTTTACAATATTACTTTTTTTTTTTGGATCAAATAAATGCAGCCTTGATGAGAAAATGCTTTGGATTGTATTCAAGAATTTAATCTGAAATAAATAATAAAATGTCGTCTTAGTCCGCGTGGGTCTCATAAATATGCAGAGCATCAGAGGGACACAAACACCACTGAGAAGCAATCACTGAACCAATCCTTCTCTTAAAATGGCACGCAGTACTTTCCAAAGTTTCCAGACTATGCTTTTTGTATACTTCAGGAAGCCTGGCTTGATTAAAAGTGCCTAGCGGCTTTATCACAATCTTTGTGTTTGCTACTCAAAGTACCTTTTAATCCTCTTCCTACAAATCAACAAACTGCAGAATGCTGCATAAATTGATTGTTTTGGAGCTTTTCCATGGTGCTGTGGAAATTGTGTGGGGATTTATATGTGGATCTCTTTTAATCTGTCAGTCAGAGACGAGGCCTAATAAACACCTGCTGTAACTGAGCTTCACATGTCCCGAGCAAATCATCATGAAACACATGCTCACATTTTTACTAGCTTTATCAGACTGTTACCGACAACTGTGGATGGGAGGTTAAGTGATTGCACACAGCCATGTGCATTTTGTGTTGTTGTTACTAAGGCCAAACATAACAATTGTTGTCGCAAAGTGATAGCAAAAAAGAAAAATATAGGTAACATTTTAAAGCATTTACAAGAATAATTACAAAATAGATAGATAGCCTGGCACAATCTTGACATTACTTATTTTGTTTTAGAACATCAATCCCTTTTTAAACTATTTAAGGTTTAAAAGTGTTTAAAAATAGAATATATTTAATAAATGTATATTTATTGTAGGTAGGTAGGAAGGAAGGAAGGAAGGAAGGAAGGAAGGAAGGAAGGAAGGAAGGAAGGAAGGAAGGAAGGAAGGAAGGAAGGAAGGAAGGAAGGAAGGAAGGAAGGAAGGAAGGAAGGAAGGAAGGAGAAGGAAGGAAGGAAGGAAGGAAGGAAGGATGGATGGATGGATGGATGGATGGATGGATGGATGGATGGATGGATGGATGGATGGATGGATGGATGGATGGATATGTGACGACTAGTTCTGAGAACATATTTTAACATCATACGTATTTATATTCGGTGTATTTTTTTATAAAATCATAACATTTTATGCAAGGCATCAGGCGTTTCCATCACGCGAAAAGACTGATGCGAGTCACGCGACACTACTGTTGGTGACTCGCATCACAACCCTGTATGTTTCCATGAAATTAAACGATACACAGCACAATAACGAATTTATAGATAAAATAAAGTGTACACAAACCTGTATTTTACCGAAGACATGCACCATTTTGAGGGAGCTGCACTGTTCTCTCCAAGTATTTGGTACTAGTATTTTACCTAACAAAGCTCTGATAATAGAATCTTAGTGTCACTTCTGTGTGATCAGAATCCTTGATATGGGAAATCAGGTGGTTTAGGGTTGATCTGACAAGATGTTCTCCAAAAGAAAATATCATAAGGTTGAAACCCCTGCAAGAAAAGGAACAATCACCATGCTCTAGTTGCCCATAGGGATCAGCATGTTGACAGTGTTTGAAGCCACCACAGCTACCTTCAAAGCTTGATCCCTCCTTTGAAGATTACCCACAATTCAATTGCTGCTTTATTCAGATGAAGGGGGTTATTATGCTAATGATGGCGCGCCATTGGAGACGTGCTTCAGAAGTGCTTGAATGCAACAGGGGGATGAGGAAAGCTCCGGGATGAACGTCTTCATCTGCATGGATCTTCATTTCTGCTGTGAGCTTAAGAGCAAAATAATCCTGCCTAAAGACTAATCTAAAACAAATACCGCACAGATGACAACACTCTGTTTAAGTTGGTTATGTAATTGAACAGAAGCTGAGTGATATCAAAAACACATGCTTCTTAATTTATCTATAGAGGGATCACAACATGCCAAGTGCCACTTTCAGACAAACACAGACTCCACCTTGAAGACAACGGAGGGCAGCTGAATGTGAATGCAATTACACAGATTGCCAAACAGTCAGTTGTCCTGTCTCAGCTCCATTACTGATGAAGTGTGGCCTGTTAAACCGCTCTGCGATGCTGTATTCACTGCCATTATCTGCCGTTTATCTCTTAATTGTGCTTTCGATGGGAATCAGTCCAGATATTTTAATTTAGCTCTAGCTGCTACAGAAACATGCAGAGCATTGATAAACTTTCTTTTTGTAAAGCTTCAGCTCTCAAAGTGATGATATGTGATAGAAAATTACTTCAATTACAGTACAGAATTCAATAACTGGGCTTCATATTTCTCAGTGGATTTGTATCTAATTACTTGAATTTCTTCTAAGGTCTGTTCCAAACCACTCATTGCATTCATAACAGTGTTAATGTTGCAAAAATTCATCAGTTACGAATAAAATCAATTTAAGCTGTAAAGCAGCTCTACAGAAGACAATAGCGTTATTATTAAGCTCAATTTAGTTCAATGTTGATTCAATTCAGTTCAATAACACCGTCAATGTTGCAAAGTTCAATTATAAAACAAATTGAATTCAGCTGTAAAGCAGCTCTACAGAAGACAAGTGTCATTGTTTGTCTTAATTTAGCTCAGTGTTGATTCAATAACTGAGAATTCCTTCAAAATTGATTCAATTTCAAAGTCAGATCAACAGAAGACAATTAGTGTCATTACGCAGCTCTATTCAGTTCAAGTATTAACTGCTAAAGTTTTTCGTAAGCATTTATTAGCCTTGTTTTTATGCTGGACATTTTAAACACTAACACCATAAATAAAGTTACTGCAATGTAACCCATATGATAAGTATTAAATATGGCATCTAAAACATTTGCGCTACATCAAAATAATTCAGATAGTCTCCCGTCATGTCAGCCGAAGCAGGCTTCAGCTGTTATAATTTTAAAGTTCACACAGGCTGCAGAATTTGAACATCTATCAAATCTAGCCCACATCGATCCTCCCAGTGTAACGGTTCACCCACAGCTGTCTTACACACTGAAGATGTGGTCAGATTACCAAAAAACATACTTCAGTCTAGCAGAAACAGGAAACTTTCCTGTCATTTCTAAGCCTTTGATATTTTATCAATACTTAATACAGTGAGATCTGTTTTTTTTTTTTTGTGATTTGAGTGAGATTCCGTGAGATTCGCTTTGAGATTGAAAAAGAGCTGTTACGTATTTGCAAAAAAAGCATGTTCTCTGAATGTACTTTCCTTGTTCTTGTTCTTGTTCTGCATGAACACATGTGTGATCATGAAGTAGCACTGGTGCAGCAGTTCCTTAGGCGTGAGGATCAACATCATTATCAGATGCATGTATCCTCCATGGACCTTACCTACTTTATCTGAGCCAATCCCTTTGAGAAGGCTTGTTGTGCCATCAGAGTAAAAAAAAAAAAAAAGGGAACCTGATTCATGGTGGACCTCAAAGGGAATCTACCCTGAATTTGTCTTGGAGCGCAGCTGCAACCTATGCTGATGCCTACTGTCATCCATAAAGGAATCCAACAAGAACACAGTCCCACAGAATATATGTAAACCACACATTTGTCACATGTTTCCCTTGATAGTGATGGCTTAAGGTGGCATCACTCATCAGATGGGCTGGCAGAAAGGTATATGTGCAGTGCATTTAAAAGCTATAAAAATGTTTTCCAATGTTTACTGTGTATTCCAATGTTATTGCACAGAGGCAGAAAAAAAAAATCCTTATCAGTGGAAGCTACTATGGCCTCTCAAGCTCCTGTACATAAATTAAATTAGTTATCTAGATTACAAAGTTTGTGAGGCATTCAAAAGTGTTAGTAGTTCTTACTAAATACCCACAAAGAAAACATCATAATGTATTACCTTAACTGAGTAAAATCATAGACCAACATTAGCATTTCACTAAAGTTAATAAAAAACTGTCACATTTATTACAAATACAATTTTAACTTGTATCATAACAATAATTTAAAAAGAATTAATATATAATATAAAATGTAATTAATGCATCAACCAACTTTGTAACACAAGTTATTATTAATGGTGCTTGCTTTTTGCAAGTCCCGCCGAAATTTTGATGCGCTACTCCACCCGCAGTTTTTGTCACAGACCCATGAATGAGGTGTCAAAACGTGCGGCCTGGTTTGGAATGGTGTGCTATGACTCTTATAAGAGATCGGGGGTACGGTGTTCGCCCCCAGGGGCAAAAAAGTCGCCGAAAAATCCCATAGACTTAACATTGCGACAAACTTTGACGAGTCACGGCTCAGAGTGAGGATTTCGCAGAAATGTGAAATTTACCACATTTGAAGAGGCTGGCAGGCTCTGTAAGAACATACCTCACAATGGGGTAAAAGTTGCACCCCTGGGGGGCAGGAGCGGCCCAAAGTTTCCCCATTGACTTACTATGGTGTAGGACGGCCCATTTCATGGGCCGTCCTACACCATAGAAAGCGATTTTGTATTGAACATAACTCTGGATCACAGTGTCATAGAGACAAGGGGGCGGGCTCATTTTACTCAGACGGCCAATCAGTCTCTCGGGATCATTGTGAAGCTATCAGGCCACGCCCCTAGCAACCATTTAGAGCACCTTAGCAACAAAATCCATAGACTTCCATTGAAAGAGATCAAAGGGATATCTTTGGATAGAACAGTCATTAAAACATGAGGGTGGTCTCGTTTGACTCGGGCCAGCAAACAGCCAATCATGAATCACATCAACACTTCCTAGCCCCTCCCTAGCAACCATTGTCGAGCACCTTAGCAACCAAAATCCACAGAGGATATCTTCCATTCTGAATGTCACAGAGGCGTGGGAGTTTGTTTATATTATTCATACTGACAAGCAGCCTTTGGATTCTCATTACTGGTAGCTGCCAAGCCACTCCATAACAACCAAACAAAGTACCCTAGCAACCGTTTAGCAAGACGTATATCTCTGCATCAGAACATCGTATAGAGATGGGGGTTGGCTCTTTCGACTCATGCTAGCAAACAGGACTTCCTACATGCTACACATGCTAGCATTGAATAGCTACATGCTAATATTGATTAGCTAAGTGCTAAATCATGCCAAGAAAATGAGTTCAATGCTGAATGCATGAGAAATATGTTCGGCTTTTTTGACTCAGACTGTCAACTACTCTTTAAATATCATCCCATAAACTGTATAAGCACATCATAAAAACCATATAGAGTACCCTAGTAACCATACAAAAACATTAATAAGCCATATCTCAGCACCAGAACATCGTACAGCCATATCTCAGCACCAGAACAACATGGTTGTTGTTCCGTACACAATAATGTGCAACCGGGTCGTGTTTTTTGCCACTGCAAGCACCATTCACATTTTCTTCTGGAAATGTACATTCTAGTTATTATTATTAATGTAAAATAATATTTGAAAATAATTTCTAACCAAAATATACATTTCTAACTAAATGTATTATTGTAATAAAATCGAATTATTATTATTATAAAAATTATAAATAGCATTATTATCATTACTATTATTGATATCTAAAAAAATATATATAAAAAAACAATAATACAAATATTAATAATACTATTTTTTTATTATCATGTAAAACAATTTTGTCAAAACAACATCATCAGTAGTAGTAGTAGTAGTAGTTGTTGTTGTTGTTGTAGTAATAACAATGATCATTATTGTTAGTATTATTATTAATAATATTGTTGTTGTTGTTATAAGAAGGATAGACAGGCAAAATATTCCAGTGTTTTATTCCAGTCAAAACTACAGAAAAAAAGTAATAAATCATGCATTTCACGCTCAAAAACATTTCCTGCTCGCCCCCAAACTCTGTCTGTTTATATCTACGTATTTGGCAAGATGTATTTAAATGAGAACATTGGACCTCCTAGTGTCTCACCTAAGGGAATAGTGGCCACAGAAGGAAAAATGTTGCCATCACTCTCACAAGAGCTGAATAAAGAGAATGGAGGAGATCGCTGGGGAATATGAGAAAAATGCTGAGAAAGCAACTCCCACTGGATTCCTCATGACGGTGGAGGGCTGTCAAAGACTTGAAAATGAAGTAAGCAAGTAATCAAAGAAGAAAAATCAGGACGACTTAACTTACCCCTCAAGGGTCCCCCAGGCAAGAAGACGACTGACAGAATTAGTTCAATCATTTTATAAGAACACCTGAATCCCGCAAACAAGATACTGCAGCTGCCAAAACAGGAGAGGAGATGTTTGAGAACAATCTGCTGTGGACAGCATGTAACTATTGGATTTACTGCAGCTGGTCTAAATGTATAAAGGCCTATAGAGGCCTTTATAAATGTATAGAGGCATCACTGGTTCAGTACTTCTTTTTCATTGTCTTTCAGTGTTTGTTTACCCTAATTAAATGATCAACAAATGAACCAATCACCATGGTAGGTCACGTTAATCAAGCTCACATCAGCTGACTGTCAGCTGACCCACGTCTACCTATAGGAATACGACGCCTATCACTGTATACATATAAGCTCCTTCAGTATTGTCAGCAACTATCGCGTTTCACAGGAGCTAATTACCCTCCTCCATCCCCAGCTCCTCCTCTCGCTCAGTCAGGATTTGGCATTCTGATTCCCCTTGAATCAAAATAAATTCTCCAATTATGTTGTACTTTAAAATATTGAATGAATTATTTCTGCATACATTCATGTTGGTTTACCCTAAGGGGGGTTATTGTACTCTCCCTGCTCTTATCCATGCTAGGCTGCATGGATGCACTGGGAGTTCTCGCCCAGAACGGAACCATACCGCTAATCCAAAATGTATGTTAATTGTCAATCGTATTTGATGATAGTTGTCCTGAGAGAACAACTGTTTTTCATTCACATGACTACTTTAAAATAGAACAATGCTTGTGCATATTACTGATAAATAGAGAATAATTAAATTCTAAGACATACAGAAATAATATTTTCCATAATTCAACCATTTGACACCATTGCATCCCTTATTTACATTTACCTTTCTTCCCATCGTAATAATTAACATCCGGCCTAAAATCCAACCATCTGAGTGAGAATCATTTCTAATCCGGAGTGATCAGGTGCAGCCCATATTATTTGTTCTGTGGGTAAAATTATTTATTCTCCCTCATTTTCTACACATCTAGGATAAGGTATCATTTCTCAGTTTGGCATGGTCCTGAAACAGATGGCCATAGTGTGGAGCATCTAATGAACATATGAGCTCCAGTAGTAATGGGCTTTCCTCCTGATCATAGTGTGCTAGTGAACAGTCATTATTCAGATTCACTCAGAAAGACTCCAGATCAATATCAGAAAGACAGATTCCTGGCACAATTACCAGTAAAAGTACTGTGGCAGTACAATGGTGTCCGTTCATCATGATGCTTTGATATATACCATGGTACTGGTATGCACCATGGTATATACATGGCATTCCAAAAATGAGTTAAAACTGTGTTATTACCATAGTACAAGTCATAATGTTGAATAGTGTTAAAGCCATAAAGCAAACCCTGAAACTAACCCTAAAACTGATTGGTAAATACAAATGTTGTGGTAGAAACCAATAAAATGTTGATCCAGGAACACATGCAACTTGACTTGGGGGAAAGAAAACAGTCTATTCCTGTTCCTCGGAAGCACTGATCTCTGTGTTAAATGTTCAGCCATTGCCTGGGTTTTTTTCCGCGAAGATCAGCCCCATCCACACCTATTTTCATCTTTATAAAACCGAACTTAAAGGGGTCATGACATGGTTTTTTTAATTTTATTATTATGTTCCCTTAGGTGCAATTATAGTATTACTATAGTTTTTTTTACAAAAAACTTTTAAAATGTAGTGATTTATGACCTTTTCCCACCCTGTTTCTCATCCTCTGACTCAAACAGTCTGTTTTGGGGGTGTTTCCCCTTTAAGAGTTCAGTGTTAACGCCCACTGTTATGATTGGCTAACGTCAGTGCCTATGCATCAATTATTAACGCCCCCAGCCAGAAGGTTTGCGGATTCGGCGCAACTGTTTAATAGCGGGTGATGCATGCGAAGCGATGGCTCTTGCAATGATAAAACCTTATTATGTTTAAGCCGGAATCAGATGAGGAATGACCACAAAATGAAGCATCACCACAACAACGAAGACTGGATCAGCCCGTGTCCACATGGAAAGTGAAACTATTTTGAATTAATAAAAAAAATTTAACCCGAGACACTTGAAAACGGATTATTGTTGCATAATTATCCTATAGCTTAATTTGCTAACAGTTTAACATTATTTAACTAATTCCAATGAAATGATAGGGTGTACCACGGACAGAAATGCATGCACAGGCCATCTTTGAAGATGCAGCATTGATAAAGGCAACATTTTTGATTTTCTATCACATGTAGGCCTACTAGAAAGGCGACATATTTTCAAGATTCTCTTATACAAATGTGTTTATATTAGCCATGGTAAAAAGTAAGTTTGCGTCGTCGTTGTTGAGCCCAGAAGAGTCGGCACGGACTTATCTTTGAGCAACAGTTTTCTGGCAAAGCCAAGCATCATATTGGGATTTTTTCCTCAAAACAGTCATCCTTAAATGTATAGAACACTGCCGTGACTGGGACGTCCGCAAAAAATAAAGTGCATCCATTTTTCCCTGACGACTGGATCTTTCAGCGTATTTAAAAAGTAGTTTAAAGTTTTAAATACATTACTTACAGTTTGCGTCGTCGATGTTGAGCCCAGAATAGTCGGCACAGACTTATCTTTGAGCAACAGTTTTCTGGCAAAGCTCAAAACAGTCATCCTTCAAATGTATAGAACAAACGCTTAAACTAACACTGCCGTGACTGAGACGTCCGCAAAAAATAAAGTGCATCCATTTTTCCCTGACGACTGGATCTTTCGCAGCGTATTCACAGATGTTGTTTGTCTACAGCCAGGAACAGCACATCTGCGTGGCATCGTAATTTCCCTGTACACAGACCCACTCGCTGTCCGTCGACTGAACACTTGTGAGGCGCGCAGCGCGCGGGCGCAACAATGATACGAAATGAGCGTAGTTGTCTTGCGCTTAAAGCGTAGTTGTCTTGTGCTGGAGGCGGTCTATATGCAAACGCTGGTACGTCACTTCGTACCGTGACGTCACATCTTACCATGGATCCAGAACGAGCTGTATTTAGAGCTTGATTAAATAAATGATTCGTTTATAATGGGGAGGACGTCTTAAGCTATGAAACTTGCAGGACGTTTTAATGGTACAAAGACCTCTTATATACCAAAAGATCAAGGCAAATTTGGTTTCTCATGTCATGACCCCTTTAATAATTAATACTCTCCACTCCATGTGTGTGCGAGAGAGAGGATTTAATTCGAAAGCACTGCTGAAACTTTCACAACAAATGACTTTTGCTATTTTTGACTCACACAAGCCATTAGGTTTAAATAGCACACTTCCCCCAGCAGTGAAAATGGCCTCTCAGGTGTGGTGATTATTTTCTTCTTCTTCTTTTTCACATCCATAAAAGACACAGTGTGTGCTAAATGTAGCCCAAGTGTTTAATCTATCATTACATACTGTACTGATGATTCAATGTTTCTTCTTGGTCATATTTTTCTTATTTCTTATTTCCTGTCCTACATAAAAATGAAGATAAATATAAAGCTAGATACAGTATTAAATGCACGCAAAATCTTTACATCTACAAGCAGCAGCAGAGCTCTTAGCAGGTCAGTGCCTATAATTTCATCAGCTTTCTTTCAGGTTTCACGGCAGCGTATAAATCCACTTTGAGAAACACGTTCATTCTCTGAGAACTTTCCTGTCATGTTGCATAAGTTCTTCAAGAACTTCTCCTTGAAAACATCAGGTTATCCAATATGTCCCTGCAGCACTTATTTAGGTAATGACATAGAAGGTAATGTAGCCTTATGACCTGAGTGAGAATCCCCCTAGTGCTGAATTAGCAGTGGCATAACAGGCTTTTTAACGGTCTGCAATACCTGCTCAGAAGCCCCGTGTGAAGGCTGGCTGTCTGGGTCCATTACGGTTTATCACTGCCTAACATTAGTCCATTCACACAACAAATTATGGCCCGTACATCCACACGTCAGCTCTCTACCTCCAAAATGGCTATGAATATTTCATGTCACGCACAAGCTGACAAACTCTGGAGAGAGAGAAAAACAGGTTGATGAGAAAAAACAGCATAAAAGGGCAAGAGAAGAGGAGAATTGAAGAGGGGAAAGACACTTTAATCCCAAACATCATGCCCATCAATTTTTCATCAACCTTTAGGCAGTGAGCCACGTGGATTGCTGGAATTTTAATTACAGACTGTCCTGAGGCTCCTCTGACCACGAAGAGGCCCGTCCATATGGCAGAGAGGAATGGACAGCGCGGACGCACTTGTTTTTCATCTCAAATGGAGGATAATACATCAAACAACTGCCCAAGGCCTTTTTTCAGCCACAACAACAACAACAACTGCAGCGGAATATTGTCAACATCAGAGGAGATTGCCGCTCTTTGGCCTTTGTGGCATGACTTGAAATTAGAGTGTGCTTTACAGAGGATTCATGTCATGGTAAAGTGTTAGGAAGACCTTTTCATACATATACACAACACTATCTAAAGAGAATATCCTAAAAGAACACACCCAGCTGCACACACACACAGAAAATAGAAAAATAAATAACTTTAGTGATTGTTTAGAAATCTAATTCAAGGAAGTGATTTTTGCCCAGATTAAAAAAAAAAGTTTGGGTTTGTATCTGCATTTCGCTTCCAAAGTAGGCTACTTTATTTTTGGGGTGTGCGATATCACGAATTTTGGCCGTGAGTGATTAAAATGTCTCCACAATCTGCTTTTGAAGAAATATCGTAGTTTCGTGCTATTCTAACAATTGCAGTTCTGGCGCCTCCGTCCCAACATACTGTACAATTCACGTACATTCTCAACACATGTTAATGCAGAGATCGAGTTACACTCACGGTCACGGGATACTGCAATTCACAAAAGTGAATTATTTGCATGTGCTTTAAAGCCTTGCCGGTTAAACATTTCATTCGCGCGCTGTGGCGCTGTTCTAACATGCACTTTTCTGAGCGCATACACCCGAAGCGCACAGGCACTTAAAAGACTCAAACACTGCCTGGTTACTGGACTTACCGGTTAAAGTTATCTTTCGAGTCTTATTGGGTTAATACTGTCAAATACACACAAGGTTTACGTAAACAGTTAGTTATGTCTAAAGTAAAAGTAAAGATTTGAGAGAAAATCGGGTGCGTGTCATATGCGTGTACTGTATATTAGATGCTTGCCGCCAGTCTTAAAGTGACAGTAGCCTAATAGTAAACATGCTGCCACTTGTCCTTAAAGTTCACCCAAAAAGGAACATTCTGTCCTTATTTACTCACTCTAATATTGTTCCAAGCCTGTATTCATTTATTTATTTAGAAACTTATTTGTGTATAAAACAACTTGAGAGAGTAAATTATGACAATTTTCATTTTTGGGGGAACTATCCCTTTAATGTTAATAAAACAACAAAAACAGAGAAAACCACTCACTGCTCTGAGAACTTTAATAGTAGCTTTAGTAGCAACCGTGCCGTTGTGTCCGTGTCTGTGCCAGTGTGTCCGTGCCGTTGTGTCCGTGCCAGTGTGTCTGTGTGTCCGTGCGTCTGTGTTTGTGCCGATATCCATGTCGGTGTGTCCGTGCCGGTGCCCGTGTGTCTGTGCCCGGTGTTCGTGGAGATGTGCTCGTGCCCGTGCTGGTGTCCATTCCAGAGTATGTGCCGGTGTCTGTGTGTCCGTATCGGTGTCCGTGCTGGTGTCCGTGATGGTGTGTCTGTGCCGGATTCCGTGCCGGTGTCCGTGCCGGTATCCGATGCCGGTGTGTCCGTGCCAGTGTGTCCGTGGCGATGTTCCTGTCGGTGTGCCCGTGCCAGTGTGTCCGTACCGGTTTGTCCGTGTTTGTGGCTATGTCTGTGTGTCCGTGAAAGTATATGCACCGGTGTGTCTGTGCCAGTCAGTCCGTGTCTCTGACGATGTCCGTGCCGGTGTTCCCGTGCCAGTTTGTCCGTGGCGGTGTGTCCGTGTTTGTGGCGATGTCTGTGTTGGTGTGTGCGTGCCGGTATACGTGCCGGTGTGTCTGTGCCAGTGAGTCCGTATCTGTGACGATGTCCGTGCTGGTGTGTCCGTGCCGGTGTGTCTGTGCCGATGTCCGTGTCAGTGTGTGTCCGTGCCGGTTTCCTTACCAGTGCCCGTGCCGGTGTGTCTGTGTCCATGCCGGTGTCCGTGTCGGTACCCGTGCCTCTGTCCGTGCCTTTGGCAATGTCCATGTCAGTGCCGCTATCCGTGCCAGTGTCTGTGTCCGTTCCGGTGTCCGTGCCGGTGTCCATGCTGGTTTCCGCGCCAGTGTGTCCGTACCGGTGTCCATGCCTGTGTCCATGTCTGGGCCTGTATCCGTCCCTGTGCAGGTATCCGTGCCGGTGGAAGTGTCTGTGCCGGTGCCTGTGTGTCTGTGCCGATGTCCGTGTCAGTGTGTGTCCGTGCCGGTTTCCTTACCAGTGCCCGTGCCGGTGTGTCTGTGTCCATGCCGGTGTCCGTGTCGGTACCCGTGCCTCTGTCCGTGCCTTTGGCAATGTCCATGTCAGTGCCGCTATCCGTGCCAGTGTCTGTGTCCGTTCCGGTGTCCGTGCCAGTTTCCGTTCCGGTGTCCGTGCCGGTTTCCGTTCCGGTGTCCGTGCCGGTTTCCGTTCCGGTGTCCGTGCCGGTGTCCATGCTGGTTTCCGCGCCAGTGTCCGTGTCTGTGCCGGTGTCTGTGTGTCCGTTCTGGTGTCCGTACCGGTGTCCATGCCTGTGTCCATGTCTGGGCCTGTATCCGTCCCTGTGCAGGTATCCGTGCCGGTGGAAGTGTCTGTGCCGGTGCCTGTGTGTCTGTGCCGGTGTGTCCGTGTCTGCCAGTGTCCGTACCATTGTGTCTGTGTCGGAGTGTACGTGTCCGTATCGATGTGTCCATGTACCGGTGTGTCCGTGCTGGTTTCTGTGCCGGTGTCCATGTCAGTGCCGGTTTCCATGCCGGTGCTGATTTCTGTGCTGGTGCCTGTGTCCATGTTTGTGCAGGTTTCCGTGCCGGTGTGTCTGTGCCAGTGTGTCCACGTCTGTGCAGATGTCCGTGTCTGTGTGTCCATGCCAGTGTGTCTGTGCCAGTGTGTCCATGCTGGTGCTGGTGCTGGTGCTGGTGCCTGTGCCGGTGCAGGTGTCCATACCGGTATCTGTGTATCCCTGCCTATGGAAGTAAAATAATGACAAATGTTTGACAAAATGACAAAAGTACAGCTCCGCGATATAAAGTTAAGGAAACTAAACAACCAGGAGAAATATATGTATAATACCTCAGATTTAACGTTTGATCTGTACGTCAGCATCAGGGAATAACGTTATAATCTCGTTCACGGTAGAGAAAGCTGCTTACATGTGCAAAACTAACTGTGAAGACTTAAATGTATACACAGCTTTTGTGTCTTTATCAGCTTTTCCATATATAGCTACTACTGGTCCTGATAAACATCACACATACTGACCGCTTGCTCCATTACTGTAAATCAGTTTTTATGAATGAATGACCCGTTGAGCTGGTCTTCATCAACAGCCGCTTTCACCTCCAGCTGGTGAGGTCGACCAACAGCTATGAAAATTATTAGTCATAATCTACTGCCATTCCTGCCGTTCCCAGATGTCGAATTTGCTGTCGAATTTGAACCACTGAATTTGTGGAAGCGAATTTGTAAGGCGAAATAAAATGGACTGAAAAATTGCCTGTCGAATATTATAGGTTGTATTTTAGACCGAATTAACATTTTGGAAGTGAAATCTGAAAAGTGAATATGAATTATTGATTTTTTAATAATGAAAATATGTCTGAAATGTTTTGAATAGGAATATTCACAGCTTAAGTATTCAACAATGTAGAATTTCAGCCCATAAAAATGCAAGCCCTAAAAATACAATGCATTAAAATGCAAGCACAGTTAATACAGTGCCTAATTTTTTCAATCAGTGCAATTCAACAAGCTTTTTTGTTTCAAAAACATTTGTCACTATTTTACTTCCATACGTGCGCCAGTGTGTCCGTGTCCATATGTGTCGGTGTGTTTTATACAACATTGCCAAAGCATCAATAAAAATACTCACTCCAAGATTGCTTCGATGTACAGCTCCATCAAGTGTAACAAATCCAGGTGGAATTGAGAATGCCTTTAAAATTCCAATTAACTTTCTCAATTGAAACTGAGTTTAGCAAAGAGGGTGCATAATTACAGTTTCAAGTGAAATTAGTGAATTACAATTCACATGCGATTCAGTTCTGTGAGCTGTAATTTTCGACTAGAAAAACGATGGATGGATGGATGGATGGATGGATGGATGGATGGATGGATGGATGGATGGATGGATGGATAAGCAAACATGTAATTTTTTCATTAGTCCTTCACATCTCTCAGTAGCAACACCTCTCTCCCGCACTGGCAGTCCGGTGCTTTCTATCTATCTATCTATCTATCTATCTATCTATCTATCTATCTATCTATCTATCTATCTATCTATCTATCTATCTATCTATCTATCTATCTATCTATCTATCTATCTATCTATCTATCTATCTATCTATCTTTCTTTATTTATTTACTTATTTATTTTCCCCCTCTTTTTTAAAACTATCTGGAGGAGATAACAAGAGATTTCTTCTCGTTACTGTTGCCGAAGAAACTAGTGCAAGAACCCAGTGATGCTGTCACATGAGAGGGGGAGACAAAGCGCTGCCCCTCTCAGGCGCCCAAATGAAAATAATTACACTCCCAGTTCCCTTCACCTCGTTCTCATTACACGGCAGGGGTGATTCTCCCAGCTGAGATACTGAGGCAAAAATAACACAGCAGAACAAAACAAAGTTTGGAAGCTGACTCTCTACAGCTCGATGGAAAACAAGAAAAAAGAGTGGATGTGGAGAATAAAGGAGAATGACAAAGACAGACAGAAAGTAGAGAGATAAAGGGACACCGGGAGGGAGGGAGGGAGAGGGAGAGGGAGAGAGAGAGAGAGAGAGAGAGAGAGAGAGAGAGAGAGAGAGAGAGAGAGAGAGAGAGAGAGAGAGAGAGAGAGAGAGAGAGAGAGAGAGAGAGAGAGAGAGAGAGAGAGAGAGAGAGAGAGAGAGAGAGAGAGAGAGAGAGCACATTCTGCAAACTAGCCTTTTTAGTTCTGGGATGTCAGCTTGGTGGAATTTAGAATACAAGATATGAGAAAAGAAGATAAATTGAGGGAGGAGGGAGGGAGAAATGAAGAAAGGACAGAACAGAAGACAAGGTAGAAGAAGTGGCAAAGCGATTTCACGGCTCTATGAGCAGGTACAATACCAGGGCTGTCTCGGTTGTTGGCCATTGCTCGTGAACCCCAAAGCACACCCTTTTCTGCCTGGCTGAAGGTCAGGAGAGACAGAGAGCCCAGCCGAACGATCCGGGTGGCGTGACATCGAAAGCACTCAAGTTGTCAAAGGTGCATAAACAAAACAACACACTGCTCATTTTCTCACAAGGAAATGACACCTTTCTGGAGAACTGCTATTGTCATCAGATGCAGTATCTGCTTCTGGAGAGAGTGTCCAAAAATTGATTTCTGGGGTTCATCCTTGCTATATAACACTATCATTTCCACGCATAATATAATATGATATAATATAATATAATATGATATAATATAATATAATATAATATAATATAATATAATATAATATAATATAATATAATATAATATAATATAATGATTAGCACTATCAATAGCATATTATGGCAAAAAAAATGGGCTTCTAAATAAATACAAATTCTTACTCCGATATTATGATTAGCACAATACGCAGAATTGGACAGTAACAAAGTACATTTACTTGAGTACTGTACTTCAATACAATTTTTGAGTATCTATTTACCTGAGTATTATTTTTCCTTTCTGGAAACTTTTTACTTTAACTTCACTACATTTGAAAGACAAATATCGTACTTTTTACTCCACTACATTTCTGTTAAGGTCCTTGAGTAGAAAGTAGAAACGTCAGTCAGGGAATTTTTTTTTATTATTATTTTTTGTTTGTTTTTTGGGGGGGTTTTTGCAGGTGACACAAGGCCTATTAGTAAACACTCTTGTAGGGTTCAGCGATTTCCCATCATTTTCTTTGTACACTAATCAACTGGTGGCAAAATGGACGAATCCTCGGCACAGTGTGCACATCCATGGCAAATATGTCTTTCTGTTGTTGGGCAGTTATACAACTATAGTTGTGTAGCTAAGTTTTAAAGCAAGTTGGATTTTTACAGACCACTTGTTTCGGTAACACTTTATTTCGATAGTCCACTTTAGACATTCTACTAACTATAAGTAACTTTGCAACTACGTGTCAACTAACTGTCATTAAAGTATTAGTAGACTGTCTGCTAAAAATACAGCCTACTAATATAATAAGAGTTAGTTGACATGTAGTTGAACAATTACTAGTTAGTAGAATGTCTAAAGTGGACATCGAAATAAAGTGTAACCCTTGATTCAAATGTGCATGAATGGATACACATAGAGGTGTACTTCTTTTGTTGGGGTAGTAAGAGTGTTAAATAAATAAAAAATTCGGAGGATTATGGCTGACTTTTTTCGTCAATTCAGTTGTTTAATTTCAATAGGTTTTATAACATTCTAAAAGCTCTTAATTCCACAGATACTACTAACTGGTTGGTGTATTTACAAGGTTGCTTCAAGAGGCATGAGGTACTGTGAGTATCGCATACAACAATGCAACAATAATAAAACAATGCATTGACTTTTTAGTTTTGATACTTAGGTACTTTTAAAAACGAGTACGTCTGTACTTTTACTTGTAACGGAGTAATATTTGACCAGTAGTATCTGTACTTTCACTCAAGTAAGGAAGTTGTGTACTTTGTCGACCTCTGACAATATGACTACAAAAGGAGCTTCTAAATAAATAAATCACATCTTGCTCTTGAACAGCTTAAATGAATACAAGATCTCTTGCCTAAAAGGTTTGACATTTGACTTGTAATTGATTGTTAAGGATGGAGCTTTTACAGCTGTTAACTGGCAAATGAAAAAAAAAAAAAAACACACACAGGCTGGGCTGCTTGAGTAGCTGGTGAAGTGCAAACCTAAAGGTGAAGTGACTGTATTATTGGCTTTACCAAATGGAAATGCAAAAATTATGAGTTTTGGACAGGTTTCACTTCCCCCATCAGCCCTTGGTCAAAAAATAAATAATAAATAATACGTTTTCCCACCCTAAACTCATATAGCCACATGTCAAGAGCTGTAGTTCCAAACACAAATTTGCAATGCTGTGAATGTTTGTTGGAGCAAATGTTTGGCCGTAATTGGCTAACGATACTTTCGGGAAACACACCCTTGACCAATTTTTTGACAGAACCACAGAGTCAGTCAGTATTTACATTTTCTGGGGAATGAACCTTACTTTCTATATAGCTGCCTGTCTCTGCATATTAAACTGGAATAAGAGAAAATGTTTTCACACACTTTTTTTCACTTACATGTACAGTAATCATAGCAGAAACTGGTTTATGCAATTATAAGCTGGATCGGTTGCAAGGCCTAGTAGAAAACCACTTAAACTGCATGACTGTGGGAAAGGATTTACTTTTTTTTACTTGCCATATCTAAAAAGCACAAAGCAATACAGCACAAAGGAAAGAAACCGTATGAACACTGGTCACGGATTAGGTGGCTCAGACAAGAAGCT
Organism: Phoxinus phoxinus; assembly: GCF_949152265.1. NCBI lineage: Eukaryota > Metazoa > Chordata > Actinopteri > Cypriniformes > Leuciscidae > Phoxinus > Phoxinus phoxinus. Next base: position 23,496,438 of record NC_136882.1, on the reverse strand, counting down.
TTATTCAGCAGTCTGATCATCCACTGTAAAACCTCTGTGTGCATGACTCTATGCCATAGCTTGTCCTCTAACTGGTCAGCATTATCAGTCAAAGAGTAGCCTAAATGGCAACATATTAAATGCATTATTAATAAATATCGCACATGCAGTCATGCTGCCTGTAGTGAATATTAGCACTGATTTTATACATTACTTAAGAAGTTAATACAGACAAGTTATCCTGTTAGTGTATACTTTTTTTCATCCTCGATGATGTATGGACAGATGTGATTTTCGGAGGCCTTTTGGAGTATCTACCACAACATTACAGATAAACAGAAAGTTCGAAAGGACAGCATTTATTTGAAATAGAAAACTTTAGTAACTATCAATTGTATGGTCAATTTAATGCATCATTGCTGATTAAAAGTATATATATATACACTGTATTTAAACAAAAAAAATCGTACTCTCCCCGAACTTTTGAACATTAGTGTATAAGAATTATTAATTTTGTTCAGTGTGCCATGCATCAGTGGCTGCAATTGAAATACTACTGGCATACTTCCCTACTATATAGCAGGAGAAAAACAGTAGCCTATATGTGAAAAGAGTAGTATGTCTGAATTCTAAGTATTCATAAAACAGTAGGAGAAAAAAGTACCGAGATGGCCGGCTACTTGTGGCGAGATTCTGAAGTGCACATTCAATGGACACTTTACTACCCATGAGGCCATGAGAGAGTGTTGTGAATGACAATGACAACATAGTGAATGTAGTACAGATTACATTCATACGCACACATATACTAGACCATACTTTCTTATTGATTGTAAAGTAATTAGGCTACTTATTTAAAAGAAGTACCAACTCAGAAAGTATGCAATTTTGGACACAGTATGGCTCTAGGATGATGTCATAAAGGTGATGTCACAGGGGGGGAATCATTTGCTGCGCTGCTCACAGAGGATATGTCAGAATTTGCTATTTTTTAAGTACAACCTGAATAAAGACTCAATTGGGAGCAACACTTCCTAGCATCAGTCTAACATTATTATCTTTTATAATTGTCACAGCAACATTTAAGAGATAACAAATTAAAATTCTGTACGCTATCTTATAGGGGTAATATCTGTGTGCTCAAGGGTTAAACTAGGGAAACATATTGGATGTGATAAGTCTGTCTGTGCCAGCATTACTGTGAAAGGACATGGTGAAGTGCCACTGGCAGGAACAGAATGAATGAACAGTGAACACCATGCACTTTATTTAGTTCCTCTGTTCACAACATCAAGCGTTGTCAGCTCTGATTTCCTCCCCATGATCCCAGAAGCTAGAAAACAGCCAGTGAATCACCAGCAAGGACAGAATGTACAGCCGTCAGCATTAATGCCTGCTGGACCTGCTCTTAGCATGATGTTCAAACAAAATCTGTTCAGATTGGGCTGTGGTGTCAGGGTAGGCAATGTAGACATATGTTACTAAGCCGTGATTTGTCTGCAACAAATTACTTTAAGACACAGTTTTGAAAGACACAATCTGCAGCCTGCGAGGCAGGATTTTTAACAGCATACAGCTTCAAACAGCAACACTGACATATACTGCTATATTTACAAGAATGGGGAAACCTCTTTAAACTTTAAACAGCATCCAGCTCCAGCACTGACATCCTATTCTTCTAAAACCATAATGTTGGCTTTCAGGATTTGTCCTAATTAGTTGCACTGCAAGCAACATCAGAGTTTGATTCTTTTCGTTGTAACTTTGTGTAACAATTTACTTCTCAGCGCTTCTTTCCGTACCACTGCACAGCAGGACTTTAATAACATGCTTTAGTTTGTAAATCGACACATATAACATTCAAACATGTGCTATTTAGACTCCTGTGTAATTTGAGACTACTGTGTAAGTTTCTGTGCTCATAATTACCTAAATAACTGGTAACAGAAACTTAATCTTTCAGTATTACAGCTCTTTTGTTCCAGTTGAACATAAAGGAATGAATTATGAGCTACACTTCTTATTGTTTGATCAGTTTGTTTCAAATTAGCACTGATAGTGGCTTCATAGGCCATGTTTTATTGGTTTGCATTGTTTATTTGTATTTACTTAAAGGGGTTTGATTACTGTTCGGTAATCCTCCACTTCAGGTTATTGCTCACAGAGACGGTTCACTGTATGCCATCCTCATCCTCACTCTTTTTCTCTCACACTGTGTACTAACCCAGAGCAAGGTAACAAAGCAAAATGCAATAAAAGCTATCTCTCTGATGTAATCGGCAGCTCAGACTGACAACCATTTGCAGTAGGCTAACAAAGCAACTTCACCACTTCCAGCCGCAAACACAAAAAGCGGCAAGCAACAGGAATGCGTTTGTTTTTCAAGATTCTATGCAGCTTGAATCATTGGCAGGTAGCTCTGCCCACTATGAAAACATATACTGGTTGTAGTTCAAATGAAAAAATAATGAAAAATTTACAATTGGATTTACACACTCAACATGACATTGACAGCATCTAAAACAGATGTATTTGCTTAATTTTTTAACTACGGTAGTTAATAGTGAGAATTGGACCCAAAGTGTTACCATATATATATATATATATATATATATATACATACATATATACATACATATACATATATATATACAGTTCTCACTATTAACTAGTTGCTTATTAGCATGCATATTACTATGATATTGACTGTATATAAAGTATAGCCTATACCCTTAATCCTACCCAATACCTTAATTTAACTAATACCTTAACTTAACTTACTAACTTAACTAATTGATGAAAAAGTTGTAGTTAATAGTTAGTTAATAGTGAAAATTGGACCCTAATCTAAAGTGTGACCATACCTGTATATACACACACTCACTGGCCACTTTATTAGGGACACCTGTTAACCTGCTAGTTAAATGTACAATCAGCCAATCGTCAGAGGTCAGAGGAGCTGATAAAAAGCTAACAGCAACTCAAATTACCACATTTTACAACCAAGGTATGGAGAAGAGCATCTCTGAACGCACAACACGTCGAACTTTGAAGAAAATAGGCTACAGAAACAGACGAACACACCGAGTGCCACTCCTGTCAGCTAAGATCAGGAAACTGAGGCCACAATTCACACAGGCTCACCAAAATTGGGCAAAAGAAGATTGGAAAAAAATGTGCCTGGCCTGAGGAGTCTCAATTTTTGCTGTGAAAAAAGATTCAGAGATTTGAATTATGGATGTGCAGCCGACAAATCTCAATGTGGACCAAAATCTCAGAGGATTGTTTCCAGCACCTTTTTGAATCTATGCCAAGAATAATTAAGGCAGCTCTGAAGGCAAAAACGGGTTCAACCAGGTACTATCAAGGTGTACCTAATAAAATGGCCTCTCTCTTGAAACCAACACATAGTGACTTAAACTGCAATTCATCGACTGGCCGCTTAGATGCTGGGTGCAAAAAGGAGTCAAATCTGTATCTCCCCCATGTTAAAATGCCTAACTTTACAGCAGTTTTCTCCTGGTGCAAAAAGTGGTTTTGGTCTATATAGCTAAGGGGGTGAATTTTATATAACTCACCTGTTAAAGTTCTGCATAATTAAGGGTGTGGCCACTTGTGTGTGGATTGCAGCTGCTGTCAGTACTAGCTGTTTGTCTGCTGTCTGTGGTCACGTTACTATCTCAGCTAATTCCAGCCGTTGAACTTGGCATCTTTGCCGTGTTTGTGCTTTTTTCTGGATTATTTCAGACTTTATTATCTGCTTGCCTCGATTGAAAATGGTAAGCTTGTAATAATGTTTTTAATTCAAGTGGTACTGGTGGATTTCTGCGGGAAATTGGAGCATGTCTTTGCGTCATTATGTCACATCTGTACACATCTGTGTTGCGTGTGAGGATAGAGGTAGGTTAGAGTTGGAGATTTATAGCCTTTTCTCACAGCACTTGATATAAAATGATCAATTTGATGGCGTATCCAGAAAGGTTCAAACGACAATCACCAGTTACAACTGGAGATTCACCCGTTGTAAAATGCAAAAGACTACGGACTTCGGAGTGGCTACAGTAAAAAAGAGACTGCAACCGGGCCCATGCGAAAACAAGGATAAATATCGGAAGAGCATTAAACATAGTCACGCAATGCGGATGTTGTTATTATTAACAATTTGAAAACAAAGTATAATTTGCACGGTTTGACTTGATATGATAAGCGCAATTTACTGCAATGCTTTTTCCCCTTAGTTGGTCAGAACAAACTATGTTACTTACTTGTTCAGATTACATTTTCCAGTGAAAATTATTATGTTGGTCATACTTCCAAAAAGTAGAATCTGTGATTCTGAATGACAGTATCCACACCGGCGCAGTGACTGACAGCCGCACATTCTCCTTAAAACATTGGATTCATCCACACTGTGCTGTGCCGAGCCACAACCCATGTAAAGTTGATAATTCCGCGAATAACTGCAATTGCAGATTTCGAACAGAGATGGCGACAAAGAGGAAAAACTGCAGCTTTAACCGGCAGATACATGTACAGTTACAATAGTTACAATACATTATTGAGGTGCGGTTATTTCAGTCATTACAATAGGAATCCATATGATCAACATCTTTGTTTGTTGCCTGAGTCTTGGCGACTGTAATTTTGATTAGTGAAGAGAGGGCCCTCAAGGTTTAGAGGTCTCCTTTACTAAATCAAGGTAATTGTTTCAATTAAAACTGTAATTACTGGATAAGCTCAACAGTCAGAGTTGAAGAGATGACATGAACAGGGGACTAACCATAGAGTAATTTAGAAAAACCACTTCTGCCTTAGTCAAGTGGTGTCTCATCTGTATCTCATTCACACGCTTCTATGTGAGCTGTAGCTGCACAGAACATGAAACAATGTCTGTCTGAATGGAGAACTGCAGTGGTTTAAAGCCCTATTATGAGTATTCAAAACATAAACCCAACAATATAACAGTCATTTGCTCTACATTTAACACTTCAAATAATTTCTAGAGTTTCTTTGGACTTGAGGTTCCTTCAGGTAGGATATCTCAAACCCAGCATGTTTCTCAAATCTCTTAGCATCTGTTCTCCTCGTTTTTCCCTGTCTTATGACTGTCATACATAAAAGAGATGAATTGGGCTTCTCTTTCCCCACTTCTCATGCCGACAGTTCCGACAGTGAGAGCACGACAGCAATTAGCTTTTCAGCTTCCTTAGCAAAACCTCCTTGAAATCCTGTTGCATCAGGCCGAGGAACTCTGGCTGAGAGAATCTCTAATTAAAGAGCGGATCGGGTGCAGATGAGCTCCTCTGCTCCCTGCCACCCTCAGTGGCAGACACAGCCAAAATCAATGGGGTCAAGGAACCGTCAAGAACGGGCCTGCGATGATCAAAAGGGACAGAGGAGAGAAGAGAGAGAGATGAAAGAGAGGAGAAAGGCCAAAGCATTTTTGGATGTCGATGATAAATTATCAAACTGCAAAACATGTTATGGTGTTCAGTATGCATGGCTTTTCTTCTTTTAATTTCTGGCCAAAAACCTACAATGCAGTATGGCAATGCAGGTGCACTTCTGATGTGATGGCTGCTTCTAAAAGGTAGTCAACTGTTGATTAATACTGTTTACACTAAAATTCAAAAGTCTGTGAGATTTTTTTAATGTTTTTGACAAAAGTCACCAAGGCTGAATTTATTTGACCAAAAAAAGTAATAACGAGTAATCCCTGAGACGGGAACAAGACTAGTCCAAACAACTAGACCAATCTCGATTGGTGTTGTGTCTAACACAGTCTCACCCCAAAACGTCACATACTGACGCGTCTTGACCATTCGGCAACATACGACGAAAAAGGTACCCTTTAACGTCCATATGTGACGATTCAGGAATGGTTGGGTTTAGGTATGCGGTAGGGTACCGCTAGAAGGCGCTGCTGGTGCGCTTATGTCTGCGTCTCATATGGACGTTAAAGGGTACCTTTTTCGTCGTATGTTGCCGAATGGTCAAGACGCGTCAGTATGTGACGTTTTGGGGTGAGACCGGGCTGTTGTGTCATGACGTCACATTTCTTCACGGTGTACACGGAAGAAATATTTATGTCGGGCAAGATAATCTCGATGAGAACGGCCTTTTCAACAACCGTGACACCTCGTAGATCGGGAAAGAAAGGCAGACTCCAACGTGAAGGCTGTGACCGAGCTTTTTCTGTTGGCCAGTCGATATTTAATTTTGCCAATGCTAGTCACAACCTCCAGCAGCTCCTCAAATGCAGGGGAATGAGGTGGCGAGTCCTCTAATCCTTCTGCCTTGATGCTTAGAACATCTAACTCCTCAGAGCCAGATAATTATAGCGTCAGGTTCTCATCCTGGAAGAGGCCGCAGAGCGGGCTTCCGATCCCTGAATGGAGACAACGGAGCTGGCTGCTGAGAGCTGAAAAAGGCCAGCTCTCAGCAGCTTTGGCCATAGAGCAGAGGCCATAAAAGAAGGAGCGATGTCAGTGAAGAACGAGAGAGGAAAGGACTGGATTTATGCTGTTTTGTTTCTGTTTTATTGTATGTGTTATCTGTTTTATTATATTTACTTTCATTTTGTTATTTGTTTATTTATTTATAATACACGCTTCCTTCTTCCCACAACAACGAACTGTGTTACAAATGCTATCCATAGTAAGACAAACAACACCAAATAAGACTGACAAGTCACACAGAACGATTGCTGAAGAGCAGAAGCTAACACTGTTATTGTACACCATCACATTTGACGCCAAGACTCAACACCAACCGAGATTGTTCTAGTTACACACATGCTTCAGACACTATCGCACTGGAGGCGTTCCCCAAAGTGTCGTTTGCGAAGCAGCACTTAAAAATATATTTCAAAATGTAATTTATTCATGTGATGCAAAGCTGAATTTTCAGCATCATTACTCCAGTCTTCAGTGTCACATAATCCTTCAGAAATCATTCTAATATGCTGATTTTCTGCTCAAGAAACTTATTATTATTATTATTATCAAATTTGAAAACAGTTGTGCTGTTCACAATTTCTACAAAAATATTACAGATTTTTTAATGAACAGAAAGTTAAAATGAACAGAAATAGAAAGCTTTTGTAATATTATAAATGTATTTACTGTCACTTAATGCATCCTTTCTGAACAAAATAATTAATTTCCTTTTTTTTTTTTTAAGTACCTCATCTCACCTGATCGGTAGCTTATGTTATCAATTACTATGTTTGTGTGGCAGAATAATATACTGAACCTCAGTTGGAAGTGAAAACATTAACAATGACTTCACAGCAGATCTATTTCCTGCAATATAAAACAATTTACTGCTATATATTTCTTACATTTTCCATGGGGGTCCTTTAGCCCAATCATCAGGCTTAACTGGGATTTTTTTTTCTCTCACTTATTCAATATTATACAGTAAGTCTTCTATCTTGTGGTAATTTCAGAGATCCTCAGTATCACATGCAATATTTTTATAAAAAATTATATATGTTACATCAGCTTACCTAAAAATAGCCCTAATTAACACTATAAAAATAACAAAAATCCAGTGATGTGTTTTTTTTTATGGATCTCTTTGATTTGATTAAAATCAGTTGTAAATAATTGTTTTAAATTTTCTCTTTATGATTAGTAGAGTTATATCAGGCATAGAGGGGAAAAAACAAGCAACACGACCACCATCTGTCACTGGAGCTGTACATATATGGAGGACCCTCCTTTGGCGACTGGTAGACTGCCAACACCAGCTTACCCAGAGGAGACTTCAGCAGGGCCTTGAGGATTTAGGCGGGACTTCGTTTGAGCTCTAGCCAAATCCAATCTCATCATTTCCTGGTTCTTTCTATAGCAAAGCTCCATATGAGCTGTGCTTGCAGCTGAGGGAGAGACTATACTAATTCATAACACGGAGGTTATACTGCAGTGTGTGGCTATTAACCTCGCTAAGTGGATGCAGGGCATTTTTTATTACAGACCATCCTCAGAAAACACCTTCTGTTGTGCAGAGATGAACCTGTGGGGAACATTTTCCTTCTCAGAGTAAATAGATAGAGAGCGACAGTTTGAAATAATACCATTCATTTATGTTCCTTTTTTTCTATCATTTTTTATGTTGTTTTTGTAAAGAAAAAGGCACACATAGAAAGTAATTTGGGGGGTTGGGGCAAGAAGCGTAATTTCTTACCCAAAATGAATCAAAGCCATCATCAGCATTAATGATGCAAATTAGAAAACATTCTTTAAAGGCATAAATTATTATTGCAGGCAAGTAAAAGAAATGGATGGACAGATTTTTTATTTTATTTGTGTAACCATGGAAACACCTGGGGGAAAGTCAGTGCTGTCCTTGGTCAGGCATGACTCACAAACTTTCAGGACTGTTTATTAGAGGACTGAACAGAAAATCAAAGCTGTTAGATTTAATCTGGATTGCCTTTCTCATAACAAATACTGTATGCCATGGAAAATGATATATAAATACTCAAAATCAGATAGAAGGGGTTCATGTAATTGTCCATAAAATTGTTCATAAATGAATAAACATATTTTGATCAATGTAATGCATTCTTGCTGAATAAAAATATGAATTTATTTTCTTACTGACCCCAAACGTTTGTGTACATTAATGACAATGTTTGTGTGACAGAATTGTATCGTTACTGAATCTCAGTATGAAACTGAAGCACATTATGAATATCAAGTATAGCTTGTTCTTGATGTATTAAACCACCAACTCTAAACCTAAAAATAAACCTATTCCAAATCTTTAGCTGAAGAAAGACGTTTTTGGAAATGTAGTCTATCATTTTAAGTAAGAGGCTCATTGGAGCAACATTGTTTAACATACTTCGTTAAATTCGTTAAACAGAACTTGAGGCATACTGATGTTGATATACCATAAAAAATCATTTTAATTTGTCTCTCAATCAATCAATTTTCAAAAAAGAAAAATCTGGGTTACACTGAGACATTTACTGTAATGGAAGTGAATGGGATTAATTTGTAAAATGGAAGCAACAAACAAAATAGTAAGTGATTGGTCCATTGAATTAATTTGGATTGACTTCTGATAACAAATTCGTAATGGGAAAATTATAAAAATGGTCAAAATCGAATAGGTCGTCATATGTCTAATTGTGTTCATAAAAAGGTATACATTTATATTGGGAAAGTACTATATTACAGACATGCAACCATGCTGTGCACCAGAAACTCAGCATCTAACATATCTGTGTAGCTCGTACAGAGATGATCTGCAAAGCTGCAAAATGAATCGCATGTATAGCCTCAAGATTGTTCTGTGTGGACCATCACTAGACCCTCAGAGCCACCGATATCCCTGATTAAGCAAGACAGCATTACTAATGAGTTCTTCTAGCATCTACTAGGCTTCTTTTAATTAGAACTAACATGACATTTTACCGCAGAACTGGTCAATACTCCCTAAACCACGTGCAAATCCAATAAGGCTGGTAAAACATATCTTTGAGATAATAATCACTTAATTACCTGGGCTGTAAACAAGTCTGTCTCGTTTAAAAAGTCACACCTTCTGCTCAGTGGGAATTTTGGTTATCGTACAGCAATTAATAACCTCTCTTGAGGATTGCTTTTAGCTCTTTTGATTAATCCTCTTTGGAAGGAAGGTAAGAACTGAATAAATTGCTGGAGGGTCTACGTACTATCAGGCTTTGGCAACTGTGAGGAAGTACAACTTCAAACTTCTGTTTGGTGGGGGGAAAAAAAGTTCAGGATTTCCCCCCTTTTTCTTGTAAAATTTTTTCAAGGAAGTTTAAATGAATCTTGATACTAGTTATATATACATATTTGGGTGAAATGGTCCCTTAAGAGCATTTTATTAAAAAAACTAATTTACCATGAACCCTAAAAATAAAACCATTCTCTCTTCAATTTGCTGTTTAAATTTCTCAGTTTAAAGGCCCTTTCACACCGGACGCGTACACGAAAAAGCGAAACGAAAAAGCGAATAGTTCGCGTGCGAAATAGGGTCAATTTGAGGAGCTCGTTCAGACAGTGGCACCGCATCTGCCGAGACAAACCACTAACTTCAGGGAACCAATCGGTCCGGAGCAGCGTCTGGCAGTCTGCTGAGGTGAGGGCTACGTTTACATGCAATAAAATAAACAATCCACTGTGTGTGATTGGCTGAAGCCTTTTCTGTCGCCGCAAAAGTAAAAAAAAAATCGACATCGAAGCGGAAAAAAAAAAAGTCGTTTTTTCGCCGCAGCACATTCGCGTTCGGTGTGTAAGCACTCATTACACAACAGCTGATCAAAAAATAAAACCATCGCGCGAATTATTCGTGCGTCAAAATCGCGTCCAGTGTGAAAGGGCCTTAAATGGCCAAAACAAGTTGTCGACAAGAAGATCTGACATGCTCTGGCACAAATTGATTTTTTTTTTCTGTGTTCCTTCCGTTTAATAATTCCATCTCTTGGCTTGGGGAAACTCCATTTCTGACCTCAGACAAGAGCTGTGATAAAGCAATTAAGTGAATTCTGTGTGGGTGGCTCGGGTTGACAGGCCTAGTCTGGGAAATGGCAGACCCACCAAACTGCCAGAAGACAAGCCTGCTGTCAGTCCTTCACATGCACAGGAATCCATTTATCTGATGGCAGTGAGTCAGTCATTGAGACAGGTTGGTATGTACTTAATGAACAGCATAAATTACATTTTAATACGGTTTTCTACCTTTGGAATAAATTACCAATATGTGCCGTTGACATTTCTCCTATAGGGCATTTTGACTAGCTTGCAAAATTCCTTAAAATGCAGTTTTTGCTTTATATTTCTTGAAATTGCTAAAAATCATTCCATCCGTAAAGTAACAAATATATCAGATGGGTTTTAGAAGTAATTTCAGATTCAAGGAATCTTTTGAAAATCAGATATTCACTGGGAATTATTTTTTTGAAAACTGATATCAAATCAATCAAAAATGGAGAATTTTCTCAAATCAGAAGAGTATGAGTGTCTCTCAATATTGAGATATTTTTGTAATACAGTGTTCATGCTTGTCATTAGCCCCTTTCACACAGCAATCACAGAAAATTACCGCAAAATTGCCAGAATGACATTACCGGAAAATACACAAATATGTTGTTCACACATCACAAGCAATGACGGTCTGGCTTTTACCGGTAAGAGACAGACCACTCATACTGTACATCAGCTCCAAAATACCAATAAATTCTGTGATGTCAGTCATCGGAAGGGATCTTTAAACTGTCTTTATCCGCCCGCAGGAGGAGAGGCGCTTTAGTTTCACTATCTGTTCAATTTGAAAAAAATGTTTTTGACATCTGTGTTGAAAGCATAAGGGGATGATCAAACAGAACACGTTTTTGCTCTTAAAAATACGAGACACGCATAATAGTAGGCTATCCAACTGCAGAGCCACAGCGCTGATGAATGGAAAAGAAGGCTGGATCTCGAGCGTGACACGTTAAAAAAGCTGAGAGACGTGGTGCAACGGTCAAAGATGATCATCTTGCGCATTTTTACATAGAAAAACTATTAAAAAGCTTAATGTAAACAGCAATGAGTAATCACGTCATCTCCATAAGAACTTTATGATTAGCCCAAAGCAGACTTGCGTCAGCCGGTTCTCTGACCGCGTATGTGATCATACTGGTAATCTTCATTCCGCTGGGTAATGAAGGCTAATATATCCAATATTATTACCTATATTAAATTCACATGCACACATCTGTCATTATTTATGATGCACCCTCATTATGATATTCTGAACCTGCATGACTTTCCCTCAAATTTGTGTTTTTGCATAGTAACTATACACACAAACCATCAATTGATTAGCCATATAAACGTCAAACACACGGATGTGAAAAATTTAAAACACTATCTTGTGTATTTTGCTTGTTCAGAGTGCTGTGTAGTGCACAGGCGTTTGTCACAGCACCCACGGCTACATGTATGTGCAGTGCACACATACAAGTATGTATGTATGTATGTATGTATGTACAATTGTTGCACAATTGATTAATTGTACAGTTATTGAGCAGAATAATGACACTTTTGCCTTGTTAGAGCTGCTTTTAAGGAAAATTTAAATGTGTTACTATTGTCTTGTTATATAAAGCGCTATGGAAATAGTGGTGACTTGATCTGTATGCATATTCAGTATCTATTTACAAATTAAACAGAAATGCAATTTATTGGAGAGAGAGAAAAAAAATTATTTGTTTCTTGAAACAATGAGTTTTTGATTTCTAAGTGAACAAATTAGAAATAAATGTTTTCACACATGATCACTGGGTGTAGGTAATCAGTAAATGAGAGTGGCATTTCAATCGCAGTTTTCAAAAAAAAAACACAAGAGCGGGTCATTTTGAGTGGTTGAGAACTGTGTTTAGAGTTCGGTGAAAAGTTTGTTTTACAATTGCAAACTGAGTGTAAAGCTGATAATGTGCTTGCAGGCTCGGATTACATGAGTAAATGGCTTCACTGAGTGGGCCTCAGGTACCACTTTTATAGTGTGTAAGCAATTTTAAAAGTATCTTCTATCATGTTCCACATATGATGTTTTATAAACAAAGTTCGGGAGGAGCACGATCAGATAACCAATCCAAATTACTTGTCATCAAACAATTACGTCTACCCTAATCAGCATGACAGGAAGCATATATATCCATTCTGTCAACTCACCTAACATTCCTTGACAGTTTTCCAGCATCCCTCCACCACCCCGACTCCTCACCCTTGGCTCCTCTTTTACAGCCAGGAATACGGGGGGAGTACTCTGGGTTCGGGCCGAATACCGAGCCCGGAGCCCTCTCCTCGGACAGCACGCCAAATATGCATACCATTTATTCCATCAGACTTATTTGTAAGTGTGAACTCGTGAAAAGAAAAAAAATCATACAGGTTTGGAACAACGTGAAAGTGATTAAATCATGATATATTGAGAGGAAACCCAGACTATATTTTCTTGATTGTACAATCACCGTAATGCAATAATATTAAGGCAACAAATGAATTGTGGACAATATTTTATATTTTTTTACCACATTATTTCTGATCTCCAACTTGGTATACAGCCTTGCAGTTCCCAGAGACCTATGGGAGCACAAAGACAATTTTCTGCCCCACCACTCAACCCAAACAGCCCATTAGAGGAGGGAGGGACGATAAATAAATAAACAAACAGCAGAATTTCAGATTGAGCACAGAACGGAGTGACTCGTCTTTCTTCCTCTTCAATGCATCACTACAGCACATCCCAGCAGCAGCTTCCCCGAGACACACCAGCATAGGATCTTTTTAAGCTGATAGAGCTGCTGGCTCAGCAGCCAGACCTGAATCCAAGCAAAGTGCTTTCTAAAAGGCCCTCAGAGTCTGCGATCGTCCACACATCCTCAGGGGCCACCATGCTAATGCAGCTGCAGAGTGGGTGATGCAGCTGTGAGCGAGAGTGCTTTCTGATGAACAAACACCCGAAGGTGTTTATCTTCAGCTTGCTCCATCTGCCAGAAAGCGCCTAGATCTCCTTCAGCTCCCTGATCAGGACATCTTGGAGTCTCATGTGGTGCTATTCTGAACTAGTACAAAGGTGATAATGAGTCATTTATGGCCTCTGGTGGTTTGTGCTTCTGAAGATGTTCATTTCACGCGCAAATTAATGATGCATGTGTATTCAAAACATGTTATGAGCAACTTCTTCCTACTTGTTATTGTGACCTCTGCCACAAATGGAACGAAGCATTGGGAATTGAACACTGGATCGTGTTTGCGGTAAAGGATTTATTTACAACAGACTTGATTATCTATTCATATCACCGCTTAATAGCTAATTGACAATAGAATTGGACATTACTTTTAGAGATAATAAAAGTCAGTATTTCATGCTAAATCTTTCATTTTCACACGTCTATACACATAAAACAGAGATCAACTATAATTTTAGACAGCTTAGAACAAATATGCATACACTATCGCAACAATGACAAACCATGTGTGACATATTTGGAGGGAAGGTTGAAGGAAAACAAAGATTGATGTCCATATCAGGGCTAGAATTATTACTGTGACTGACAGTTATCTAATTATCAGATGCTGCTGGTGGTGGTAGTGTGTGTGTGTGTGTGTGTGTGTGTGTGTGTGTGTGTGTGTGTGTGTGTGTGTGTGTGTGTGTGTGTGTGTGTGTGTGTGTGTGTGTGTGTGTGGGGTGTGGGGTGTGGGGTGTGTGTGTGTGTGTGGGGGGGGGGTCTGTTCTCTGAGCAGAGGAATCATAACAGCCTGGCAAGTCATTAAAAGATCTGAGTGAGAACAACACAAAATGAATATTAATCATAGCAGCCTTAAATAAATGCAAATTTAGATTCATTCACAGTTGCATCTCACACACTCATTTTCCAGAATGGAATTTAGCAGCAATAGTTTGTTGTGTGTTTTGGCTAATGGATAGCAGTTTATGAGCGCATTTATGCATAATATCAATTTATGAATCTTATTGGCTTTGATAAAAAACATTTGTCTCTTGTTTCCTTGTAGACATTTGTGAGTAATTTGAAATGGTGACATAAAGGCTACTAACAATTTCAGACACCGAGAGAAAAATGAGATATGCACAGGTGATGTTTCCGATAGTGTGTAAATATATATTCAGTGTCAAACAATACATTCAGAGATGAAGGCTAGTTTTAAAGCCTCATTAAATACATATTTATTTTATTTGGCATTTGAATCAATAGTTGAACCTATATGTTGTTTTATACTGTGATTTTTTTTACAGCACTTTGGTCACCACTGGCTGGTTTTAAATGTGCTTTAGAAATAAATGTTGCCTTGCCTAGATTATTTTGTTCAGTATTAATATATGCAAGCTGAAAAAAAAAAACGCATATGGAATATTATGCCTTCTATGTGCTCAACTCAACTGGATGCTCAACTGGAATCTATTGATATGATGCACGTGTAACCATAGCTAAGGCCCGCTCGGCCGTTAAATGTTACAATATTCCAATAATAGATGGCCTGCAGCTGGGAAGAAGACCTGAATACCAATAGCCTGATTAGATGGATTGTGGCTAAACTGAAAACTTGATTTCTCCCCTCTTCCCCCCAAACCCCCTGCTCCTCTGTCCCCCCCTCTCTCTCTCTCTCTCTCTCTCTCTCTCTCTCTCTCTCTCTCTCGCTCTCTCTCTCTCTCGCTCTCTCTCTCTCTCTCTCTCTCTCTCTCTCTCTCTCTCTCTCTCTCTCTCTCTCTCTCTCGTTCAGAAGTGATCATGTCTTATAGAAATTAAATGTGTTCCATTATTAAATAAAATGTCACTGAGTATGCTTCTAATTCAATTATACCAATTACCACCTACAAAACAACATAGTAAATAATAAATTGTTTTAAAAAGTAAATAATAATACTTTTTATAATAATACTAAATTTGAGACTTTAATACAGTATTTTTGAATTGCTAAAACACTAAAATCCATTCTCTGAACCCAATGCTCAGTGACCTAACCCCATTTGTCGAATCAGTCACTTTAGGCAAAACCTTAAACAAGTTCAGGTAGTTAAGACACTGTTTGCAAATGTCATCCACTCTTTTTGCAAAACTCTAAACATTCTTACTCACTAAAACACATTTTGCACTGTGTTGCAAAATGGTAAATACATGTGGCAAAAGTTAAACACAACTCCAACACAGTTGTCATCGTTTACACACAACAACTCAAAATTGTTCACACTTGTTTCTCATGATGTGATCAAATCAGTTGTCTAGAATATAAGCCAGTACAGGTGGCCCAAGTACATTGAGTGTTGATACCACAATGGATGGAAATAATGTGAGAGGCAGAGGAGGAAGAGTTCGAGAAAGAGGTGGTGGATGAGGAGGAAGAGTACAAGGACAACGAAGAGCAAGACCAAGAATAGTAATTTCAGATCAAATTCGGGCAACTGTGATAGACCATGTTCTTGTTCATGGAATGACAATGAGGGAAGCAGGACAAAGAGTACAACCCAATTTGTCGAGATTCTCTGTGGCCACCATAATCTGGACATTCAGAGAAGAGAACAGGTAAATGTATTGTTTTTCTAATTTGTGCGACTGAAAGTTTACTGTATACATTTGATATAGTACATCAGTTTGTCAATAGAAAGGGGAGTGGGGAAAAAAGAAAAAAAGATTTACAATACATTATACATATGAATGCGATGTCCATTACTATTGTTTCTGTATGTATACATTTGTAAGAGCATTTTCCCTTTTGTAGAATTGCAAGACTACCAAATGAGGGTGGAATGACTCCTTTGTTCTCCCAACAGCAAGAGGCTCTCATTGTTGATATGGTCCGTCAAAACAATGTCATTCGACTGCGTGAAATACAGCAAAGACTTGTAGAAGACAATGTAAACTTTGAAGGTATCAACAGTGTCCGCCTTTCTACCATTTGCCGTGTCCTCCATCGCAACAGGGTACGCATGAAGCAAGTGTACAGAGTACCCTTTGAGCATTGATGCTTACAGTACAAGTTTGTAGTCTACAGTTATTGTCCTATACTGTTACTGTAACTGCACTATATTATAGTGTATGTAAATCAGGAGTGCATATACAGAAGTATGTCTTTCTGTAACACTTACAAAACTATTTATTTATCTCTTTTATATATAGAGGGTGTTTGAAATGGATTCCATGGAAAGGCCCCACTAATATATTTTTGTAGATGAAGCAGGGTTCAATCTGGCGAAGAGGAGAAGGAGAGGCTGGAACATAATTGGCCAACGTGCCATTGTGGAAGTCCCTGGGCAGCGTGGTGGCAATGTCACCCTATGTGCAGCCATAAGCAATGGGGGGGTTCTCCACCGTCATGCAACCCTGGGGCCATATAACACTGACCATCTTCTTGCATTTCTGGGTGGTCTTCGGGATTTTTTGTTTGAACGTGAGCAGGATCCTCAGCAGGCAGTGCATCCTGTCTATGTTGTGGTTTGGGATAATGTCAGCTTTCACCGTGGTGTCCGAATGCGTGAGTGGTTCAACATCAACCAGCGATTCGTCAATGTTTGCCTTCCACCAAACAGCCCTTTCCTCAACCCAATAGAAGAGTTTTTTCTCTGCGTGGCGATGGAAGGTCTATGACCGTAACCCATATAAAAGAGTAAATCTTTTACAGGCAATGAATTTGGCCCGTGATGACATAGGTGTGGAGTGTTGTCAAGGCTGGATCCGGCACACGAGAGGGTTCTTCCCACGTTGCCTAGGAAGGGACAACATTGCATGTGATGTGGACGAAGTCCTCTGGCCGGACCCAGCACGAAGACGGGATGCTGAGGCAGAATAAGTCTCTCATTGACTTTGATTTTGCAATTGCACAATATTTTGTGTAATACGCTTTTCATTTAGAGTTGTCTTTGTTGAAAATATGAAAAATACAGAAATTCATACTGTATTACTTGTAGTACTTACAGTATGCAATATATGTGCTGTACTGAGTTGTGAATTATTTACTTTTATTTATGGCAAAATAATTTTCTATATGCAATAAAAAATAAAAAAAAATCTGTAACTACATGCCCTGGATGCTGTGTTGTCAATTTTTTGATGTCGTGTCTAATGAATGCTGATGAGTGTTTATATATTGACTGGCTGTGTTTATGTTTTGAAAGCATTGTTTGATTTTGAGCACATATCAAATGGTTTTGAGGCAAGTGTTTGATTTTGCCAGAAGAGTCAGGGGTTTTGTGAATGTAGTTTAAAGACTGGGGTTTGTGTTTAAAGTTTTGAGAATATGGGTGAAGGTTTCAAGAAATGTGTTTTAGCAATTGTGAAATACTGTAAAACTACAGAGATGAGAGGCTTTTTACAGATTTTTAATTACGGTACAGAGTATGTTTGCAGGTGCAGCTGGTTTAATTTACGCTGACAAACCTTTTGCTGATTTATGCCGATTGATCCCTATATAGTGAGAGGTGATGAGGAGCAAAGTGTCCATCAGATGAACTCTACTAAAATGTTCAAAGAGAACTTTGAAGTGGTTATGTTTTGCACATCTGTTTAGAATGACACTACAACATGGCTGCTGATTGTTCTCCCTGCAAAGTGCCCTGTGAAGGCATCATTTATAGTTTGGAATGTGCCGTTTCTCTCAGTCATTTGCAGTTTGTTTGCTGAAAGGGCACTTAAAGGGTTAGTTCACCCAAAAATGAAAATTCTGTCAGTAATTACTCACACTTGTGTTGTTCCAACTCCGTAAGACTTTCGTTCATCTTCGGAACACAAATTAAGATATTTTTGATTAAATCTGAGAGCTGTCTCACTCCTCCATATAGGCTTCTATTGTAATTGAAACTTGCCCGCCCATAAAGTTATTAAAGACATCGACATTAATAACGACGTTATTAATAGCGACGAGAATACTTTTTGTGTGCAAAAAAAAACCTAACAAAAATAACGACTTTATTCAACTATTAATTTTCCTCTGTGTGGCCCTCTAAGTGAGTTCACCTAGTGTAACAGTGCAACGCTTCTGGGTTGTACGTCAGAAAATAGGCTTACGCTGGTCATGTGTGTGATGCTGGCCAATAGTGAGCCTACAAGGCCTACAAGTAATCAATAATTGCAAGTCTAAAAGCCCTGATTTATCAAAGCATCCGAGTTTTCTTAACTTAGCTTTGGATTCTGAGTTTATAATCTACCTGCACATTATTCTATAAATCCCATTCAAATTCTTCCACCAATATCAGATTTTTCTTCTATTTGCTCAAAACTGGCTTTTACAATGCATATTCAATATTACTCATCTCATCTCATTTATTTCATTTCTACCTGCTTGAATCCCCACAGTTCATTCTGCTGAGTTCAAATTGAACATATAATGTGAAATCAGTCAGTGTAGATGTTTCCTTTGCTGCCTAAGATAACTCACACAATAATGTTTATGTGATTCAGCGGATGAAAGAATAGCAATGAAATGTGGCTGAATGCAGTCAGTTAACTATCCAGTTCCATTAAATTAGAAACGGCCAATATAGATAGGCATTCGGTATTTTAGACATTCTATATGATTCACAGCTATTGGGTTTAGACCTTTAATGACCTTTTGACCTTCCTTTTCACATTTGTGTTTCAGGCCTCCATGGTCCTTTGATCAGACTCTGCATTTTTCCACAGTTTGTTTACATCACAGATTATACACATGCAACATTTATGAGCATTGCAAAAGCAGAATGTATCAAATTATTTGAACTGAAACTATTCAAGATCAGTTAGTAAGAGCATTTTGTGTGTGTGTGTGTGTGTGGGGGGGGGGTGTCCAGATGGTGTTTAATTCAATAGCAACACGTCTGAAGAGTTCTGCAAAAATCTTTATCTTTGTTCAATGAATTATGGCCATACCATTATAATTTTAGCTTGCAAAAATACAACTTGAAACATGCATTGCAGTAATTGGCCCCAAGATGAGCTCTTATTTTTGTGTTACCTGGCCAGACTATCTGTCCAAATGTCACTGTAAACATATGGCTCTCATATTAAGAAACTTCAGGGAGAATCTAGTTTAGGTTGGTAAATATTTGGCTAGATTTGTAATAGAATGTGAAGAGTATCCAGACTGCGTATCACAATCAGGTCAGGTTAACAAACAGCTGCTCTCTGGCTATTTACGGTAAAGGCTTTGGTAAAGATGAAGAACAGCTAAACAAGTTTTCAGGATAAATCTTACAGTGAATAACATTTAATTCTTGCAGGTCACAAAAACGTCCATGAATAATTGGCAGCAATTCCTTATGATACACTATATGGCCAAAAAACCTAACCTAATTCATGTATCTATCCAGTGTCCAGTTAGGCCAGTCAAGTTCTTCCATACCAGACTCGGTAAATCACTTATTTGGACCTTGCTTTCTTCACAAGAGTGTTGTTTTGCTAAAATAAAAACTGGCCTAAGGCCCCCACAACCTACTGCAAAGAAATCTAGAAACAATTCTCTAAAATGGCTTTATATGATCTAGCAATATTATTTGTCCACACAGAAATTACTGTAACAGTCAAATCTGTTAATTAGAAGCTTATTGTTGGTACGAATTAGTATAAATTTTGTATGGATTTGTCTTATTTATTAATGGAGAAATGCTTTATGACCTTGTGGATGCACCAAAATGTCATGACATTCAATTAAGAATTAACTAAACTCAGATGCAATGTGCTTTATACACAGACTGAGAGTCATATTCAACATTTCTTAAAATCCATTGTAACGGTGGTGGCCGTCCTAACATAAATAAATTATTTTAAAGAAAACTTCGGGCACCAGACAGGACTAAACCAGTCCAAATTTAAATTAACCCATGATAGCAAAAAGTAACCACCTGTTACAAGTGTCCACATTCATTCACAAATTCTCCATAAAAAAGAAAAGTGAAAAAAGTAAACATTTGATAAACATTTCATAAATCAACAACATCAAACAATCATTTTAACAGGCAGCAACAATTAGGGAAAAAACACTAAGTATATATTCGCACATTAACAGAATGCGCAAATGTGAAAGGTATGAGAGTGGGTGCGTGTGTAGTAGTGTGTGTAATGGCGGCACAGAGGTACTGACCAAGTTTGCAGGAATGAAGGCAGCTAGAGAGCATCACGGGTCATCGTCAGACGCCAAGATAGGTGGATAAGCAGCTTTGACTTGTCTTCAGAACAGCTCAAAAACAGTCGGTCTAGAAGGGCAACACTTCAGTCAAACTTTACAACGCACCAGACATCAAACACAGGAAGCATCAGAGTGACAAGCCGCCATCTTTCCACAATAATCCATCACTCTCTCACTCACTACTGACAAACCTTGCATGCAAATAACAGTCTCACCCCAAAACGTCACATACTGACGGGTCTTGACCATAATTGAAACACTCTGACTCCACCCATTCACGCAAAGGGAAAGTGAAAGTAAAACAAACAATGTTGTGGCACAAATCTTCTTCACTGCCACACCATCTTATAAGAGACCCCTTAGTGTAAGTATTTCCTGCCATAAGTCAAATATATAGCATTAAGTGTCATTAGAGTAACCCAGAATGTCTAGATTAGAGTATGTAGAGACGTGTTTCTGAGAAATGGTTCTGCTACAGGGCGGAACATTGTAAATGTAACCCCAGAGAAAATAAATAAAACCCTTTATAATGCAAATAAATATGGAGTCATAAGAAGTGAACAAGCAAAAGCAGAGTAAATTGCCTCCGATCTGAAACAATCTTTCTGACCTCTTTTGAATGATTTCGAGGAGATTCATTCTATACTATCACCAGAAAACACATCCTCCTGTTCACTGTAACTAACAGGATCAAATATTTACGGTGGGACTTTCCAGCTCTGTATCATTTTGGGAAATGATGGCCTTCAGCAAATTTTTTTTTTTTTTTTTTTTTTTCAGTTTTGCTGACAATGCCGGATAAGACTTTTGTAAACTGTAGTTAATAATGGATTTTTGTAGATATGCAAGTCTGCCTCAATTGAATTGATGTAATACAATGCCAGCTAGAAAAGCACTAATATTGAAACATTAAGATAGCTTTGCATAAAGCTGAATACTGATTATCTTGGAAATGATTTTCTAATGACTGTATTATATTAATTTTGACATATTCATTAATGGCAATAATACTAGACTTATAGTCCTATTGTATTATGATGTTTCCTGGGGTGCACTTATAATGTTAGTTTGATTTTGACATAAAAAAATTGTCATAATTTAGAAATAAAAGGCTTTTTTGCTACCCTGATTTTAGCCCTCTGATTTAAAGGGTCTGTTTGAAGGGGCGTGTCTTCTGTGTAAATGCCCACTGCTGTGATTGGCTAACATTTTTGCACATGAAATAGCTAGTACATGTGGAACTCTCACAAAAACTTTTAGCATGTTATTACTATTACAGCTCTCAATGTAAACTAATCATGGAAAATGTTGATTATAGCATTATATTTAGATCACTAGGCTATATTTAGATCGTGGCATGAAAGGTTGCAGTAATGAGCATGTAGCCGATCACAGACATGTTGAGGGCTTGAAATGCAGTGATCTCGTCTTTGCAACTCGATTTCTGCACACTAACGAATGCTTTCATCATAAGTGGTAACATTATGTAAATAAGAGATGTATTGATTATAACCAAATACTATAGATAAAAATGACTTTGCTATAACGTTGTAAATTTTTTGTAACAGATTTGACTTTTGTTATATATTTGTTAGTGTTATTTTTTATTTGCTACAGTGTTATTATATGTTTGTTACAGTGTCATTATACCTTTGTTATTTGAGTATACATTTGCCAGTGTTAATATACGTCTGTTATATTGATTTTTACCTTTTGTTACAGTGTTATACATTAGTTAGTGTTATAATACGTTTGTTACAGTGTGTTTATACATTGTTGTGTTATTGTGCATTTGTTAAATTTTTATTATATTTTAAACAATGTTATTATATGTTTGCTACAATGTACTTTTTTACAGATTTATAATGTTTATTACAGTGTTATTATATGTCATTACAGTGTTATTGTTACAGTCTTATTGTAACAGTCTTATTGTAACAGTGTTATTATTTGTTTTATTATAAGCTTGTTGCAGTTATTATACGTTTGTTACATTGATTTGATACATTTGTCAGTGTTTTTATATGTGTATTACAGTGTTATTGTTACAGTGTTACTATACCTGTAATTATAAAAAATTTTAAAGTGTTATTATACATGTTACAGTGTTATACGTTCGTTGGAGTGTTATTATACATTTGTTAGAGTGTCATTATAATTTTTTTTGTGTTATTATACGTTCTATTATATTTGTACACATTACATTTGTATTACAATGTTATTGTTATAGTGTTACTATACGTGTAAATATAATTTTTTAACAGTGTTAATATACATTTGTTACAGTGTAATCATACGTGTTGTCAAAGTTGTATACAGTGTTATACGTTTGTTAGTGTTATTATACATTTCTTAGAGTGTTGTTATAAATATTATTGTATTTATTTTACAGTGTTAATATACATTTGTTACAGTGTTATTAATTTGTTACTGTGTTATTGTACATTTGTTACTGTGTTATACATGTTATTATACTTTTTACAGTGTTATTATATGTTTATTACATTGTTATTGTTACAGTGTTATTACACTTGTTATTATATGTTTTTAAATTGTTATTATAAGTTTGTTACAGTGTAATTATGTTAGTGTTATACGTGTTATACATTTTTAAAGTGTAATTACACATTTGTTATCGTGTTATTGTACATTTTTTACAGTTGTTTTATATATTTGTTACAGTGTAAACATAAATTTGTTATTATACTTTTTTACAGTGTTATTATGTTTGTTTCAGTGTTATACATTTTTTACAGAGTTGTTATTCAATTGTTACAGTGCAATAATAAGTGTTGTTATACAGTTGTTTACAGTGTTATTATAAGTTTGTTACAGTGTTATATGTTTGTGTCGATAGAGAGATATCAGAAAAAACCTTCATGGGGTTCCCTATACAGAAATATTTTTTTAAAACATGGTTGTAAGGATCCCTGTGGAATTTAATATTGAGTTGAAAATGTTGTGCGACAAAAGAACAAGTTTTAAATTTTTACTATTTTGTTTGGAAAAAGCTGGCCTTGTAAAAGCTGGCCTTGTAAAATGAAATAGCTAAATCATCTCATCATCTGATCAAGCAAAATCATCTGATTCTGTTCTAATTCTTCAATCAGTGAAATAATGTATTTACGACATGAAGACTAAATGATTTCATTCCTTTATTATCAACACTTTATTAATGCTAATGTCTAGAATAGCGATTTAAGTCTAAATTGTGATTTATCTTTGTTTTAACCCCCTGAGGTCGGCAAACGTGCGGGCGCGTTTTGCTCGTTTTTTTTTACATAGCAGCAAAATAGACCTAAAATACTCCGTCGGTTTTGGTCATACAGACTTAAGAAATATGAAAAAATAAGCTGTTAAATGTCTACTTTTTTATGTGTCCACTTACATTCGAAATAAAACATTGTGCTTTTGTAAAATAAAGAAAGTAAACAGGGAGTGCTTTATGCCTCTCCGTCTCCGTGAACTTTTTTTCTGAAGCACGTCTCTAAATTTATACAAATCTCAGCGAATACTATTCACTCAGACATGAGCTATATATCTCTGTAATCATTTAAGTGTGTAGTTTTAAATTATCTAATTCAAAACTAAAACAAATATTCTCTGTTTATGTAATCTATATAAAAAGAGCGAGAGATCAGCTGTGCTCATTATCGTTCTGGCACCTCATTATCTGCTAATGTGACACGCCCATCGAGAGCGCGCCGCTATTCAAACACAGATAATCTGAAGCAACACATGCAAACCAGTCAACGCCCACAACAGCTGGACAACACACTCGCTGTGAGGAATAATAATATCGTGATAATCCTGGAAATTTTACCTCAAACGTGCTGGAGTAGCCTAACAACGGATCCAGCTGCAGATCATCAGTAAGTGCTTTGTTCTAATCGCGATATGAAATGGTGTCTGTAAACCGCAAAAGACTGTTTAAATTTGAATCGCGTTTCTGTGTTTGAATGAATGAACGGCACATGCTGTTGTTTACTCCAGTTCGCACGTTTCTGTGTTTGAATGAATGAACGGCACATGCTGTTGTTTACTCCAGTTCGCGCGTTTCTGTGTTTGAATGAATGAACGGCACATGCTGTTGTTTACTCCAGTTCGCGCGTTTCTGTGTTTGAATGAATGAACGGCACATGCTGTTGTTTACTCCAGTTCGCGCGTTTCTGTGTTTGAATGAATGAACGGCACATGCTGTTGTTTACTCCAGCTAGCGCGTTTCTGTGTTTGAATGAATGAACGGCACATGCTGTTGTTTACTCCAGTTCGCGCGTTTCTGTGTTTGAATGAATGAACGGCACATGCTGTTGTTTACTCCAGTTCGCGCGTTTCTGTGTTTGAATGAATGAACGGCACATGCTGTTGTTTACTCCAGCTAGCGCGTTTCTGTGTTTGAATGAATGAACGGCACATGCTGTTGTTTACTCAGCTCGCGCGTTTCTGTGTTTGAATGAATGAACGGCACATGCTGTTGTTTACTCGCGCGTTTCTGTGTTTGATGAATGAACGGCACATGCTGTTGTTTACTCCAGTTCGCGCGTTTCTGTGTTTGAATGAATGAACGGCACATGCTGTTGTTTACTCCAGTTCGCGCGTTTCTGTGTTTGAATGAATGAACGGCACATGCTGTTGTTTACTCCAGTTCGCGCGTTTCTGTGTTTGAATGAATGAACGGCACATGCTGTTGTTTACTCCAGCTCGCGCGTTTCTGTGTTTGAATGAATGAACGGCACATGCTGTTGTTTACTCCAGTTCGCGCGTTTCTGTGTTTGAATGAATGAACGGCACATACTGTTGTTTACTCCAGTTCGCGCGTTTCTGTGTTTGAATGAATGAACGGCACATGTGCATGTTGTTGTTTACTAGCCTACAGCTCGCGCGTTTCTGTGTTTGAATGAATGAACGGCACATGTGCATGTTGTTGTTTAGCTACTAGCCTACAGCTCGCGCGTCTGTGTGTGTGAATGAAACTATCTATATTGCCTACTGAGATGAGTAAAAATCGACTGAATACGTTGAAATAAAATGTCTTTGTATAAGCAACATTTTAAACTGCAAATTAACATTTATGCCCTAATATAGGCTATATTATAAAAGACGATGTTACAGACGAAATATGAAAGACAACATTTCGTTTTGGATAGATTATAAAGTTTGTACTGCCACATCAAAACCTAATTTCCAAGGTGCAAACAAAATCTTAAAAGGTCAATATAAGCCTTCTCTTTAAATTATTTTTGTGTTTTATTAGTGACAAATTTGGGAAGAGGATAGCCTACATAATCCAAAACTTTCTGAAAATACGAATAAGAATTAACTGCACAATTACTAGAAATGTTTACCTTGGATATTATACAATTTGCAAGCATAGGCCTACACAGTTTGTGGAAAAATACACTTTTTTTTCAAGATGTTTCCAACTCTGAACCAATTCTGTAGTAATATATATATATATATATATATATGTGTGTGTGTGTGTATGTATGTATGTATGTATATATATATATGTGTGTGTGTGTGTGTGTATGTATGTATGTATATATGTGTGTGTGTTGTCTTTGCATTCTGTGTGGTTCAGTGACACCTAAGGCTCATTAGGATGCAGCATTAGCAGGTCTTCTTTGTCTCCAGGTGTGAATGAGGACATTATTCATGACCTTGTTGGATCATTCACGCCCCCCTGCATATTGCCTTTCCAAACAAAAAGTGTCTTACAAAATTTAAATCAATCTATTGTTTAATGTGAACGATTAGCCCGGATGATTTTCAGATCATTTTGATGTAAATACTCTAGCCAACAAGATCCATTAGTCAAAAGTATTGTGGAAATATGTGAAGTTGGTTGTTTGTGGTCTTATATCAGAACATTTAAGTTTGAGTTTTTTGAATAACCACGCATAAATAATATTCTCTCAAAAATGCAAACATGTACATACATGTTGCTCACATATTATGATAGCCATGTCCGTGCTAAATAGAGTGTAATTACCTTTACCATTAATATGTTTATAAGCAACTGAAAAAAATACAAATATCAGGTCATGTCAAAACATCTCAAGGACCCCAAAAACACCTTAGACTCCAGAGGGTTAAGTCAGTCTCAGATGCTCCTCTCATGGCAAAGACAAAGCTCCTTTCAGGATAAATCTTAATAAATAAATGGTGTAATGTATTTACAGGTATTTCACGTGAATCAATTGACGTGTTGAATCCAATTATTTCAACAGACTCTCCTCTGTTCCGGAGGTTTGAGGTTTAAAGTGCTCCATGTCAACCTTTCTCACTAGTTGTGACAACTAACCTATGAACAACCCACTTCAACGGAGCAACTTTTCTCTGTTTATGGATATGACAAGACGGGCGAGTGACGTATGTAGGCAATTTACCATGAAAACCATCCCATCTAAAATATAAACACTTCTAATAGGCTTACCATGAATCAGGGTAAGTACCACCAAAGCCTCTCAAAATACAAAATATCATTGTGCTACACCCAAATGAGGAGTACCTCATCCTGGGCCCCAGGAAGACTAGCAACCACATTGTGGAAGCTAATGGGGATCCAAATAAATAAACAAATAAACAAAAACATGTCTAAGAAGGAATGATGATGTATTGACTCATTTTGGTAATTTTAGAAATAAACCTAAATAAAAAAAAAGAAAATTTTAATTAAAGTGTTTGCTAAAGAACCGAAATTGGTACAGAGAACCAATACTAATACCTACATTTAGAAGCTTTTTTTTTCACCCCTTTGGAAGAAATACAATATCACACTATCTGCAGAATTTATTTAACTTTGATACTGCATGAGTTTCTTGCACGTACAACCTACCATTTGTTGTACGGCCACCAATGGCCTTTATCTATCATTAGTATTGTTAAAATGACAATGCAGTATCTTAAATAAAAAAATAGTACTTTCCAAGGTGTGTACTTACTTTTTCACAGCACTGAATTAAGTGCAAAAACTAAGGAATCTAAATACAGAAACCCACAGACAAGGCACGACTGGGAGAAAAGAGGGATGGAGAAAGATTTTTATTTTCACCTGAAATGGTGAGAGAACAAGAGTGAAAGAGTGACTGGCTGTCAGGCAAATGATGGCCATTAAAAACAGGGGGCCTATACGTGCTGTCAGGCCTCAGCCTCTCTGCTCTGCTTTCTCCACACTCACTAATTAGAGTCCCGTGTCTCGACACCGTTCTCTCCCTCTTACTTCCTTCTGAGGTGCGTGCTTGTGCTCGGACAGACATGCGGCATCCGTACCGAACTCTTATGCTGTCCATGGTGTCAAATTGCACACCGCTCAGAGTAGCTGCGAAATAAAACCCACATCACAGCTTTTGATTCATGTCTTCAGAGCAGATCACAAACAATATTGTTGTATTTTAATGCATAAGTAATGCATCTCTGGTTATAAACGGCAATTTAAAAAAATAGTTTCAGTATGAATGATTAAATTGAACATTATTAGAAAATGTGTAAAAATATTTCAAAACATTTTAAAACCATTTTATGTGACAATTATTTTCAAGCAGAAAAAAAATATTGGCAACACTTTCTGTGAAGTGCATGCTTATAATTAATTATAGCCCCGTTTATACTTATTTATAAGTATTACTATAAATCTATTTAGACTCATTCAGACCTATACTGCATTATAAGGAAAGTCAATGACATTTATATTATTTTTCATAATTATAAGTCATGGATTTGCTTTTTCAATGGTCATAATCTATTATACTCTGATTTATAAATGAACACATATAAAATAGTTCCAGAGACACTTGTTTGCTGTACCAATTACTGTAGTTATCAATTATGTCTTTAATGGCTAATGTTTGCATTAGAGGTCATGAATGGTAATCTCCTCAGCCATATGCTTGGTATTGCTTATAGCAATTTAAAATTATACTTTAACCCTCTGGTACTCCTCATTTGGGTGTAGCACAATGATATTTTGTATTTTGAGAGGCTTTGGTGGTACTTATTAATATTTATCCAATAATTATGGTTAATTTTTGCCATTGAAAATAATAATAATAATAAAAAATCTAATTAAAAAACAACAACAATTCAGATTAATTTAGAGACAATGCCTTTGAAATCCAGTCAGATTAGTCCCATCTGTTGAGAGAAAATAAAATAGAACATGTAATTTTATGGTGTTGCACTAGATGAATAGCTCTCTATGGAGAGGCTTGTAAATTCTCTAGTTTTTGGACAAAATTACTTACTTTTAAGTTGTGGATATTAATGTATTTTTTAGAAATTCTCAAATAATGAGCACTTTTTTTCTGCATCGTGGCCGATTTCTAGAGAATTTGTGAATTAATTTCCTATGGTCGGTCATTTTTGACCGAAGAGCACAATTTTTTTTATGACCACTTCGAATCATGCATTCAATTTGTGACTGAAAAGCACCAGAGTTAAAAAAATATTGTTGCTGTGTTTTGCTAATATGTTACATTAAAAAAGGGGAAAAGATTTACTGTTTATATTAATGATTTGTTTTTTGTTTTATTTCATTATTTTATAGCGTAATTTTTTGTTCATTATTTACATTTAAAATAAACAACTTAAAATATATAATAAGCACATGTTTTAGGAAAATTGCATCCTGTCTTCACTTTTCTGAAAGCCATCAATGATGCATTTATAGAGGTTAGTAACTGTATTAGCACTCACAATAAGTATTTATAAGATCACAACATGGCTATTAATAACAATATATTCACTTATTTGACAGAAATAAATCTGAATTATTAAAAAGTCACTGTAACTATAATTACATTATAGCAATGGCTGCATCTTCATAAATACATTGGAACCATACAACTGACTAATTAATACCATAGACTGTAAAAAAATATGGACGTAGTGTCCGTAACCTCACCCGTAGGTTTCTGAAGAGCATTTTTGAAGCATCGTCAAGTTCGTAGAGAGCTTTATTATTCAGTCCATTTTAAATTCTGATTTTGGCCGCATCTCAAATGGGTCAAAACATAGATATATTACCTATGAAGTTCAAGTAAATGCACTACAAATCCGCGCTCATTCAAGGATGTGCATTTATTGCATGGACGGAGAAAGCACCGACACCTGCAGGATTTCATAAGCATGTTATAATCTGTTCCAGAGCAACGGTACAGCAGAACGAGTGTTGCCTTTATATATAGACGTTTTTAAATCTGAAAACTCCAAAAAGCAACGAAATTGTCAGACATTCATTAGTGCATGTTCACAGAGGAAAACCCGGCTGTAAACAGGGTTTTTTCTGCTGTAAAGTTGGGCATTTTAACATGGGGGAGATACAGATTTGACTCACTTCTGCAGCCAGCCTCAAGCGACCAGTCGATGAATTGCCGTTTAATTCACTTCCGTGTTGGTTTCAAGAGAGGGACAAGGAGGTTGCCGCTTGTGTATGTATAGCCTAATGGATTATGAGGATGCGCATTGAAAAAGCAAATGGATGACTTATAAGTAACTATAATGTTCAATAACTATAACTCTTCTTCTAATGCAGTATAGGTCTTATTGAGTTTTTTTTATCAATATCTTTATAGAATAGTAATACTTATAAATAAGTATAAATTGAGCTATAATTCATTATAAGCATGGACTTCATAGAAAGTGTTACCCTCCCATTTAGACCCCAATTAACTGCACTGAGTAAGTACAGTAGCTCTCTTTTCTGCTTCTTGCTACTTGCTTTCTCTCACGAGATGGAAATCAAAACAGCCGTGGATGTGTGAGAACTGGAGTATAGCCAGTTAGACTTACCACAAATGCTTGTTATCCAGTCTGTTCATCTGAAATGCCCTTCGAACCACGGATTTACAGGTTTATAGCAGTCAATTGTATAGGACAATAAAATGTCTCAAATGAAAACTCCTAAACACTGGCAAAAAGACACTATGGGCCAGATTTACTAACAGCTTTCTCCAGTGCAAGCCCTTTTTTTGGTATTTATGGATCAGGTTTGCACTAGTCAATTTGCTAGTATTTGCACCAGGGACGTGCACAGGAATTTTGAGGGGCAGTTGCTCTGACATGAAAAAAGGGCACATTCTCCCCCCCCCCCCCCCCCCCCCCAAGAAAAAAAATAACTCACAGGCTATATGAGGGACTGAGAATAACAGGGTCTTTATTAAAATATATACACAAAGTAAAACACTGAAATACGCCACTCAATCACCTTAACTACTACTAATAATAACAGAAAAACATGACTTGAGTCATGAAAATCCCTAACGTTACATCAATATCCCTATCGCGCATATTAATCAAAATCAATTGATACGATGGTATCGAGAGAGAAAAAACGTACAGTTACGTTAGCTAGCTGTCGGCTATAGCTTGTCAATAGTCCCTCCCATTCATACAAGCTGTATGTGTGTAGTATTACAGTCGAAATTCACAAATTCTACAATTCGAAATTCTAGTGAAATTCATCGTTATCTAAGGGATTATGTCAGCCAAATACATGATATTTACCATTTAGATATATGTGCCAAATGTCTTTCAGATTTCGCGCTCCTAGCTCTTCTTCTGTTTTTTTTTTTCCTAACTCACTGACGGTGCACGAGCTACTAAAGGTAATGGGAAAACATGACATGGATTTCAGGAGAAATAGGTTTTTGTTAATGTATAGTAGGCTACATGAACAAAAACCTATTTCTCCTGAAATCCATGTCATGTTTTCCCTATACCTTTAGAACCTCGTGCACCGTCAGTGAGTTAGGAGAAACCAAACAGAAGAAGAGTTAGGAGCGCGAAATCTGTAAGTAAGGCCAGTCGAATGGATTTGGGAAATAGACCGGCCGGGATTTTATATTTTCGGACATCGATATTGCCCGCATAATCAATTATACAGTATGATCAAATATTGGGGGGGACAAATTGTCCTTCTTTGAATATTGGGGGGGACGTGTCCCCCTGTCCCCCCATACAATTACGCCTATGCAAAAAAATAGTAGACTAGCTAGGCTGCTTGTCTGCAAGCTATCTGTCTGACTCTGATTATTTAGGCTAAACGTGGCAAACGCAGGATGATATGGTCTTTATTGGATTTATGAAGATTTTAATTAATTTCATAAAACTTGATGATGATGAATGATGATCATTCGTTTGTTATATATCACAAACTCACCTTTTCCGACAACGCTGAAACGCCTCACACCGACAACCGCGACAATCTCCTTCTAGGGAGCGCCCACGCTCATTCATGACATGCAGCTCAGGTGCCGGTCACGTGCAGCGCTGCAGCCACGTAAACAGAGTTTGTCCCCAACTGACTTTCACTTTCGGTGCCCGAATGGAAGTGAATGAGGCTTTGCGATTTTTTAATTTGTATTATTTTTTTTAAAATCTATGTCCACGTGAAATTCTGCATCCATCGAACAATTTTTTTATTTTTTTTTCTCTTTCTCGGAAGGGCAACGTGAGTCGAAAAGGGCATTTGGGCAGTTGCCCGGGCAACCTGAGCAACCCCCCTGTGCACGTCCCTGATTTGCACCATTATTAACCGCCCCAAAAAAGCATGTCTAAACCAGACACTAATTTGTGCTGCTCTTGGTAGATTGCGTCGGTCATTATGGAAATGATGCGGCTGTGTCTGTGTTCTTTAATTTGGAAGTCGTCAGTCGATCATGCACAGAACTTTCCACTCACATCAGTGCTTTTATTGGATTTGAACTTTCATGCTAATTTGCCGTTCAGTAAACCTGACCCTTATAGCTCTAAACAAAACATCAATCCTGCCTCGGAGAAACAATACCCCAAAAAAATGTGTGTGTGTGTGTGTGTGTGTGTGTGTGTGTGTGTGTGTGTGTGTGTGTGTGTGTGTGTGTGTGTGTGTGTGTGTGTGTGTGTGTGTGTGTGTGTGTGTGTGTGTTATAACCACAGTTATAAAAATAATAAGAAATATTAATAAAAACATAAATGCATAACCACTAAACGAACTGAAATGACAGCTTCAGCGTAGGTTCTGCCAGGAAGACTCAATCAGCGTGCCACGTATTACTTCTCTCCTAACCAATCATGTGCTAACACTCACAGTATAAAAGATCGGTACTTACATTCGTCTGAGTTCGCAGATGCTGACGCTGCCAAGTACTCACCCGCGTCTCGATTCCAATCATTCCCAACATTAAATCATATCGTTGGTTTTACAAACTTCGACGGCGCGCGAGTGCGGGACACGCGTGCAGGAAACTCCTCTCATGAGAGACGATCCTCTAACATGGTTTTTAGTTCAAATTCAAATTTCACTTTCAACGCTTTCAGTTGGTTCTCACGTTTGCGGTTCCAGCAGCCACGTTAACTTTTACTCACGATCAAACATTTAAACTTCATTCAGGTGAGTATATTAATTTGGCTACTCAGCTGCTTCCTTCACCAGAGGTGAAGTTCATTCGTGACTGTGGTGACGTGGCAGTTTTCCTAAACTGCGGATACAGATTGCAGTCTTCAACGCAACATACTGTAACGCTTTACAGTAGGGCTGGATAGCTCGCTGAATGGTTGCAGCATGTGTAAGTAAGATCCACGTAACTAATATCCCACAGGCAGCGCGGTGGTAATGTATTTTCAGCATCGTCGATCCCACGCACACATGGGCAGTTCGCACATACTTCACGATAACTGAATAGAAATAAACCAGCATAAGAGTAACAAAAATATTTACCGGCTTACACTTATGCTATATTCAAAGCTCGCGCTCTCGTCTCATACCGGCTGCCCACTCACCAGAGAGTGCGTTCCACTTAAAGGAGCAGTACCCAATTCAACTCGTTATGCCTTCTCTTAATTCATCAGCTTTGGCATTTACAGAGACGTCCGGCTATTTAATTTTCACGTTAATACATGACCACCATATCTATAAAGGAAAAAAAAAAAAAAAAAAAAAAGCTGAGCTTAAGAGAACAGTTGGTCACTATATTTAAGCATGTGCAGTAGTAAATATGTCTATGTAGGTATGCGTATAGTAGAGTATATTATACAAGACAGTATTTTATACATTTACAAGTGCCGGAAATTCTCTAACAAATGTGTTATACTATTTTTATTTATTTTATTCAAATCTTTAATTCAAAAAAAAAAAAAAAAAAAAAAATTAAGTTCTTCAATATCAGATATGGTACAATCGTTTTAACAAGTTTTCCTGGTGACTACTTTAATCCACTGATAGCACGTGTCATAGAAATATTTTATGTAATTGATACGAATTTACAAAGAAAGCATTATTAGGATGCTCAGGTCAAGGTCAACGTGCTTAACACCGTAGAACTAACAGCTATATGTTAGATTATTTTATTCAAACCAATCACCAGAACAAACCACAGTCAAGAGACTCAAGTGACATTATGTTTTACTCATCTGCATGATTTAAATGTTAATATATTTTTCCTATCCAAGGGACTCACTTGGTTGTTATGGCCAGCATCTTCCGGCCGTGGATAAAACTTAATTCCTACAAGAGCAACTCAAGAGTAATGTCTGGTATATGCTGCGCAGCTGAAAAATGTATTCTACGCTCAAGTCAACAACACAATATCAAGTGTATCGAGGTAGTATCTTATCGGTATACCGATACCTTACTTCAGGTAAGTATCGTACTAAGATTATAAGATTAAGATTTAGTGCTATATAAAAAAAAAAATAAATAAATAAATAAATAAAAAAAAATAATAATAATAATAATAATAATAAAAATAATAATTGTATTCTAGTATATGCTAGGGGCGTGCATTGGCACTGCCCTCACAATTCGATTACGATTCACCAGGTAACGATTCAATTCGATTCTACGATGCTTCGCGATGCATCAAAATTCTGTCACGAGGTAAAACAAGCAGTCATATATTGAACAACAGATTTTATAGGCTGCTATATGTGTATTATCACTCTCCTGTATCTTTGACATAAATGTCATTAAACAAAATCATATTGGATGGTACAGGGCATTGGATATGGCATTTTCAAACCTGAAAAAGAAAACATAAATCACTGCTTTCAGTGCTTTAAACGGGAAATGTTTCTCTTCTCTGCTTTGGAACCATTTGAAATTAAATAGTGCAATAATAACAGCCTACTTTTGTTGTTGTCGTATTGCCAACGCGCTTGATTTTAGTGTGGCAGGTTTTACACATCGCGTAAGTTTTGTCTCGTTTCCCATTATCTTCGTAGAATCCTAAATGTGCCCAGATGTCCGCTTTACAAGCTTTGAGTGCGATTTTAATTACCCGTCTATCGCGGTCATCTCCTTCCGCCTCAGCCATCTTGATTGTTGTTGTTGTTATGGCCCCGGAAGTAATTGAAACTTCACAACTTTATTGTCCAACCCAAGGCCAGAAAATAAACGGTGACATAATCGATTATGGCACTTCGCCGCATCGATGCTAAATCGTGCATGCCCCGCATTGCGATGCATCACCGAATCGATTATTGTCGACACCACTAGTACATGCTTCTCTGCTCGGTCATCGTAAATTCACTAAGAGTATCTCTATTCTAAGCAGGGCATCTATCTTGTCTGTTAACACTGGCCCACTCAGTGGCGAATTAAGCGACCCGATTCAGCTAGACGAAGGGTGCATGTCCAATCTCAGATTTGGGCATTCGGAACAGCTAAGGTCAGTCATATTACCAAGCCTACTCAGGCTTCGTTCATCCACGTTCACAGAATTATCCTATAGCGGCTGCTAACGTCCTTCTGGGTCGAAGTGGTGGTAAAACTTGTATGTGCTAAGTAACGAAGCTCTGTTGCGTCACTAAGGCAGATCTCGTCAGGTGTTCATTCTATTTCTGGATGTTTATCTGGCAATCAGTAGTCTCTAATTTCATGATTAAGGTTGCGCTCATTCCTGGCCACTGCAATGCCATATCTATGCGCTTTCAAGCTTTAGTCTTCAGGCTTCAGATGGCTTCACCCTTCAGCAACCCGGATCCATCACCCTGCCCTCATCTAACAGAGATCATGTAAATTAAGTCAATCCAGCTAGACCATATTTCACTGAAGGCGCGGCTCCCAACACCTTCAAGCTCAGACTCTGCAGTTTTTGTTATAATGTTTCGCTTATCTTTTCAGATTCCTCTTGTTTCCCATCCTGATCATGGCCGGTTGTTCCTTCCTCGTCTACAATTACAAAATCCGAGTGTGGTAGGTCTCCGGTGTCCCCAGGGTGCGTACGAGGGGTTTTGGCTCAGAAAGCCCCACAGATATTTTCATATTGATGCTGGAATTGTCATTGAGGGTGAGTGAAGCATACAGTTTTTGTCTATCCCTCGGATGCAGTCAGGCTACTGCTCCCAGCACAGGGGGCGGAGTTTCAACAGCTCGTACTACAGCTTCGCTTACCCCTAATAGACAAATTTCAAAACTTTTAGCTTGTTCAAATCCAAGTCAGTCAAAGATGGAGAGACCCAAGAAGTGTAAACATGAGACCTCACTTCAGGATGGTTAGTTCATGATTATGCAGCTTATACGTAGTTATCTTCTAGTCATCGTTTTGCTCATTCTGTTTCGATATCTATAAATCATATTCTGGGGACTGGATTTATGTAATTTTAGGGTTTGTGATGCCACAAACCCAGGAGGAATGCCGCTCTGCGTTTGTCGTAGTCCTTAAAGCAATCTCGTTAAATGAAAATCTTCCATGGTTGACCTTCGAGTGTTGTAACTTTGCTGAATGTACTCTAGAATTCAAGTTCTGTTATCACATTAACAATTTCCAAAATTAGCAATAAATTCTGTTCCTTCATCTATGATTAAAATCTGCCCAAGTTCTCAGATCACTCCCCCTGTTATTCAACCTAATGAAGCACCTCTATCTAAAGCCTGGTTCAGGGCTCATTTAGTGTCTGTCTTCAAAAGCTGCCATCTACCCTTTTCTCTATACTGGCCATTCCTCCAGATTCGGGGCAGCCACTACAGCAGCTGAACGAGGAGTTTCTACATCAGCCATTAAGATCAAGGGAAGATGGTCTTCCTCTGCTTTTGAATCTTATAAGAACCGATTCAAAAAAATTTCTTGAAGCTCAGCAAGCTCTCCAGTAACGATCCAGGTAAATCCTAATGCAAATACTGGTGGTGGTGTCTCGGTTGTATATTACTCACTTACCGAGCAGCAGCCTAATTCACATCATCTGATAAGCCACATCATGTCTGTCTCTATGTGTTGCAACTCCGTTCTGTGTGGCTGTTCAGCCTGTCTCTCGTCTTTGTGTGATCCTTCTCGGCCATGGTCTGTGTGGCCTATCGTGGCCTTGTCCTCATGGTCCATCGCGGCCTGGTTCGTGTGGCCTAGCGGCCTTGTCTCGTGAAACTTGTCTTTTGTGTGGCATTAGCGGCCGTTGTGGCTCCTAAGCGGTCTCGTCTCTGTGGTCTCCCATGGCCGTGTGGCCTACCGTGGCCTTGTCCCGTAAGGCCATTGTGGTCTAGTGATCTCTAGAGGTCGTGGTTTCATGTGGCTTTATGGCCGTGTCTATGTTTAGCCCGTCTATGTGTGGCCCTTAGCGGCTCGTAGCTCATTGCTGCCCTGTCCTGTGTGTGGCCATTCGTGGTCTGGTCCATCGCGGCCCTCTGTTCTGTGTGGTCTATCATGGCCGTGTGGCCTATCGTGGCCTTGTCCTATGTGTGGCCCATCGGGTCTGTGGTCCATCGCGGCCTCGGTTTCATGTGGCTTAGTTGCCTCGTCTTATAGGCTTCGTCTCTGTGTGGCATTAGCGGCCGTTGTGGCTCCTAAGCGGTCTCGTGTCTGTGGTCTCCCATGGCCGTGTGGCCTACCGTGGCCTTGTCCTCCAAGGCCCATCGTGGTCTAGTGACCTATAGAGGTCTTGGTTTCATGTGGCCTAACGGTCGTGTCTGTTTAGCCGTCTACGTGTGGCCTTAGTGGCCTTGTCCTATGTGCGGCCCATCGCGGCCGCTGTTTTGTGTGGCTTAGTAGCCTCGTCTTATAGGTTCGTATTCATGTGGCATTAGCGGCCGTTGTGGCTCCTAAGCGGTCTCGTCTCTGTGGTCTACCATGGCCGTGTGGCCTACCGTGGCCTTGTCCCTCATGCGGCCATCATGGCCTTGTGGTCCATCGCGGCCTTGGTTTTATGTGGTCCAATGGCCGTGTGGTCTATCGCGGCCTGTCCTGTGTGTGACCCATCGTGGTCTCGTGGCCATTGTGGCCCTGCTTATATGTGGTCTATCATGGCCTTGTGGTCCATCGCGGCCTTGGTTTTATGTGGTCCAATGGCCGTGTGGTCTATCGCGGCCTGTCCTGTGTGTGACCCATCGTGGTCTCGTGGCCATCGTGGCCCTGCTTATATGTGGTCTATCATGGCCGTGTGGCCAATGTGGCTTGTCTGCGTGTGCCCGCGAGGTATGTTGGTCCATCGCGGCCTTGCTACGTGTGGTCGAAGCCGGCCTGTGGTCAAGCATGACCTTGTGTTTATGTGGTCTATCATGGCCTGTGGTCAAGCATGACCTTGTGTTTATGTGGTCAAGCATGACCTGGCGCCTCATCGGCTTCTATGTGCGGCCCATCGTGGTCAAGTGGTCCATCGCGGCCTCGTCTTTATGTGGTCATCTCGACCTTGCGCTATTATGGCTTCTATGTGTGGTCTATCGGACCTCGTCTCTACGTTGTCTGTTTCACCATGTTCACGTGCAGCCATCACATTCTAATGATCCATCGCGGCCGTGTCTATAGGCATCATAACCATGCATAAAAAAAAAAAATAAAATAAAAATAAAAAAAAATTATATATATTGTATATACCCACTATATTGCTTTTGTCACGTTATTTTTCTAATTTTTCTTTCTCGTTTCAGGAACTGCAGGATGCTCGACCGGTGGGTATACTTACTTTCAGTTCTTTGGGGGTGGGCTCCGTCCCGGTGGAATTATTCCTCCACCTATCTTTGGGGGTCGGCTGCGCCCCTGCCTTCGTCTTCAGGCAGGATATGCAGATTCCGCTACCCTCGCATTGCTCTCTAAGGACGGGGCCTACGCCAAAGAACTTTATAAATTCATGCTTGCTGGGCTGTTAATAAATATACGCTGTTATATCAATTTATCTCCCGAGTCTTTCTGGTAGAAATGACAGCTTCAGCGTAGGTTCTGCCAGGAAGACTCAATCAGCGTGCCACGTATTACTTCTCTCCTAACCAATCATGTGCTAACACTCACAGTATAAAAGATCGGTACTTACATTCGTCTGAGTTCGCAGATGCTGACGCTGCCAAGTACCTCCATCCTCCCCAACCACCACCCAGATGGCACCTTCCCCTTCATCCTCCCCACCACCACCAGGATGGTCCCTTCCTTAACCTCCAGGGGGGGTCGGCTGCGCCCCTGCCTTCGTCTTCAGGCAGGATATGCAGATTCCGCTACCCTCGCATTGCTCTCTAAGGACGGGGCCTACGCCAAAGAACTTTATAAATTCATGCTTGCTGGGCTGTTAATAAATATACGCTGTTATATCAATTTATCTCCCGAGTCTTTCTGGTAGAAACATACATTAATACCTAAACTGTCGTCGCAATGGAAATTTAACCTAAATTAATAACATATTTATAAAGACATAAATATAACCACTGATTCAAAATTAAACACAAAAGAACACCTACACGGTTGCAATAAAAGGTGGACGCTCTTTCCGGAACAAAATGGTATAGTCCAGTTTCCTGCTGGAGTGGCATAGAGTTATGTGTCTACGATGCTTTATCTGCTAGTAACTCAAAATAGACATTTCCCCATTTGTCTGATCATACATCATGTGCGTAACACCAAATTTAACAGAACAAATCAAACAAACTGCAACAAATTGTATAATAAAATTCTTCAGAAAGCTGATATGAAAGTGACCCAATTATTCGCTGATTCAAGAGTCTCAAGACGTGTTTATAGCTAGGGCAACTAGTTAATCAGGCCAAGAAAACAGTGCAACTGACCAACATTTTTCATTCATGGTGTCCTCCCTCAATTTGACTCTCACAGGTCAAGTGCAGAGTCCTTCTGCACCGACATGGCCTAGATCTTCACTCACTGGAACATCTTAAACTTTTATATTTACCCTTTTTCTCACAATGAAAAGGATATTGCACTAGATGAGTGTGACAAAAGCTGCGAGTCCAATTCCAAGTGTGTAAAAAAAGTGTGTCACCAACCGTTCATTTCCAATAGCACATCATGCCACTCAGATTATTTAACCAAATTAGCCACTATTTAATGCCAACTGCTGTGTATTTATGCATTTATTAATTATTCTGAGGAGATGGGCATTGTGGTTGACAAACATGAATGAATAATTGTCATTTTGAATACATAATAAATTAATTAAATAAATAAATAAATATGAATACATAATTACATTTCTGCCCTCATTGTGAACAGAGTAGAAAATAAATTAATCCTTGTGCTGCCCTGCTGAAGAAGAAAAAGTATGACTATGAAAATCCTTACAGATTTGAATTCAGACAGCAAAATTACAGCAGAAACAATTACAGCCCTCACATCAGCACTTTAAGAGCAAACAATTATGAGGAAAGTTTAAAAAAGACCAAATAATGAGAGTATTAAGTAAATAAGAGAAAATATATTTTAACATTAGTCATTCAAAGGTCTCACCATAATATGTTTGTCAGTTTGTTATTCCGTTTCCAACAAGTCATTAAAAAAATAAATCTCTCCTAATGCTTCATTAATGGGTTAATCACAAGGTTAGGACTAGCGATTATAAACAGCAACAAACATATGTGATTCGCCTCTTACTGGCAATTATTTTGGCAGTAAAACTTCATTGCAACAAAGTGCCACTTCATCTTCGGGCAAATTTTCTATCACGTATGTAATTTTCAATGTGCCTCACTCTGTACAGAGAAAGTCTAATTATCAATTATTCACCTGTTAAACTCTCACAGCACCATTTCAAAAACAGTGTTTCTTTGGCCTTGTAATTCAGGGTGAATTCGAGACAGAGGGCAAAGACATGAACAGTCTGTAGGAGCAGAAGTTGCTGTTGGCCATTTTCTGTGACCAGTCCTTATCATCCCTGCAGTATTTTTTTTTTTTTTCAGTCATGTCCTTCACAATGAATCCCATGCGGGTCTGAATGTCATAGTCATCATTATTCGCTCACTGCTCTTCAAATGGTTGAATCTGAATCACAGCCTCCTCTCAAGATTGGCCCTGGGCTTTCATTTTTAAAGGTCAATATCTGGTCATAGTGGATTCTGTTTTCAGGGAAGGCCTGCATTTTAAGTTCAATCTCATTTTAGATAGACCATATCAGGTGTAATATATTTTGAGCAGAACATCGTTCTAGTTTTTTTCTGAATCTGTCTCTGATTTAACGCTATCTTGTGTGTCTCTGGCTAATGATTTATTTTTGATGGACAAGCTCTTGTTCAAAGTAAAAGTTTACTTAACTGTCAAGTTTATTAATACAGGAATGGAAACTGTTTAGTTTAGACCATTAGAACCCTTGATCATAAATTAATAAGAGAAAAATAATAATGATTCAAAAGCTGTAAATCAAACCGTTAAACTCTACCACATTGTTCAAATTAAAAAGGTGTTTTGGAATACGTTATGTTTTCACAGAAGAAATCTGATTACTTTTCCAAAGAACATTACAAATACTACTTAAAACTATGAACAGCAGCAAATGAAATTTTCCACATTTTGGATTGTACGATATGCTTTATAAACGGACATATCTCAGAGGTTGCCGTGTTTGTGTCTATAATTCTGGAAGTTGTCTGGGTCCTCGGGGAACCTGACATCTAGAATGCAGAAGGGACAAATGGTACACCGGCTGAAAAACTGCCCCCTGTAACAGGCACTTGTTTCTTTCATTTGTCATTGTGAACAGACCTTCTGCTGGATAAACAAATGATCTCCATCCCTCTATTGCTATTGAGCAAACACTGACAGAATGGACTATCAGCATGATACTGGATTGATTACAAATAAATAGTAAAGGTCATCCTATAGCTTGACTCAGAGTGCTCTTTTTCTAGAGTTCGATATATATATATATTGCAGCATGGGAATCATAACATCATACTAGTTGCTTAGTTGCAACTTCATGCTGGGAGTCTGGGTAGATCAAAAATTAAAGAGGAATATGCATCATCTGATTTTCAATGCAATGTAAGCCTCTTTAGATACAACCATCTATGAAATGCATTCAATATACAGTAATGCAAGGAATCATATTTTACTACCTCAGTCCCAATGAACCAGGGCGATAACAGCTATAGACCATCACACTACTAATATTAGTGGTCAGCAGATATGCATAATATTCTTAAACTAAAACTGCCAATCCTATATTTTGTATGTGGTTACAGATTTGCAAAGTACCAACAGTTGTGAACTGTTACCAACCCGAAGTCTAACTCCCTACATCATTTCAACCTAATCTCCTATACTCCAATTTATATACTTTAACATAATTAAAAATATACAAACAATTACTTATTTTTGTCAGTTGTAATGTGTTTCTTAAATGTAACAAGCCCCCTGCATTGTGTTCCATTCTGAGGTCCAACTAGCAGGGTTTGTTCCCTTTCGAGGGAACTCGAACTGCGTCGAACGACACTTTGGGGGAAGCCCCTCAGCGTAGCGCCTCTGAAGCATGAATGAAAACTAAGCCAATCCTGATTGGTGTTGCGAAATGACGTAATGTGTGACGACACAAGCGGAAGCTACAAAGGGATGCCGGCACACAACCAGAGTTAGCTTTCTGTTCTTCAGCAAGCGCTCTCTGTCTCTGTGTGTCTTATTTGGTGTTGTATTGTCTGTTCACAAGCAAAACATATATAAAAAGTGTATGATGGCGAGTGCAAGTTACAGACGGTGTGTGCATCCCTGCCCTCGTTATATCACGGGTAGGGACACACACCGAATGTGCGTGCATTGTTTGGGAGTGCAGCACGCGCAGGCAGCTCTCGAGGGGGCTGCTTGCGAGGATTGTGAGTCTCTATCAATCCGTGTGCTGCGCTCCCGCCTGGCTATTTTTGATGAAGATGGCCAGGCTCGCGAGCCCCGTGGTGCGGGACCCGCGTCCGCTGAGGCGGCGCGGCAACGCTCTTCATGGGGCTCGCAGATGGATCTGACAGGGGATCCTGAGACTGCCGAGGCACGTTCTCAGGATTCCTCTGCCAGTTCCGATGTTCTCCCGCCTCGCGCGGAAGCCCGCCCCGCGGCTTCTTCCGCACGAGTGGAGAACCCGTTGCTCGAGCTGTCTGCTTCCGAGGAAGTAGACGTGCTCAGCATCGAGGGCGGGGATTTCGGGGATGACTCGCCACCCCATGTCCCCGCATATGAGGAGCTGGTGGAGGTTGTTTCTCGTGCAGTGGCCCGTTTAAATCTAGATTGGCCACATGAAAGGCAGGAAACGTTGGTTAAAAGCAAGTTGGACGAGCGTTTCCTGCAGCACAGAGAACAACCTCATTACCGGGGTTTACCGTTCTTTCCCGATTTACACAATGAGTTGTGTAAATCGTGGAACAGACCACACTCTGCTCGCGAGTCCAACCCACCTATTTTAAATTATAGTAACATCCTGGGGGCGCGAGAGAACGGTTATGGGATGATGCCTTCGGTGGAACAGCCACTGGCTACTTATTTATCCCCCGAATCTGCATCATCCCTAAAAACCCCGGTGCTGCCCACTAAACCTTGTCGGGACACATCATCCTTAGTGGGCAGGGCTTATATGGCTGCGGGTCGGGCTGGCGCTAGTCTGCACACCATGGCAGTACTTCAAGCGTACCAGGCCGACCTTCTTAAAGATATTGATGAGGGCGAGGGTCCAACTCCGGATGATATTGCGGAGTTGAGGAAGGCTGCAGACTTGTCTCTCCGAGTCACCAAGGAAACGGCCCGCGCCATCGGCCGTTCCATGGCAGCAATGGTGGTCTCGGAGAGACATCTATGGTTGAATTTATCAGGCATCAAGGAAAAAGACAGGGCTTTCCTCCTTGATGCCCCGATTTCGTCTTCTGGCCTGTTCGGCGACGCTGTCAGTACGGTCGTCGACAGGTTTCAGGAGGCGAAGAAACAGTCTGCAGCCTTCAAACAATACCTCCCTCGCCGCTCCAAATCTAAGAAGTCTGCCCCCAGCGGGCAGCCGCAGCCATCCACCAGCACCTCCACCTATAGACAGGCGCAAAAGCAGAGTGTCTCGTCTAGAGCCCCCCCCCTCAAGGAGCTTGGGGGCATAGACGGCACTCTCAGGCGAAGCCTCAACAGAAGCAGGGCGACCTGAGGGCCGTCCTGCAGGCTAAAAAGGCTTCGTCAAAGAGATCCTAGCCAGCCTAGGTTCTCTGCGGGCGGCCCCACCCGTGGCGGAGCGATCGAGGTCGCCTCCTCCACGGAGCCCGCAGGAAATCGATGTCGACTTCCCGCCGTTGAGAGCGCTTCGGGACGCATCGGTTTCCAGCGAACGCATGCTGCTCTGTCCGCCCCTCAGGCCTGCGGCCAGGCAGCAGTCGCGTTCACCCATCGAGAATCGTTTTCGGTCGAACCCTGCCGGAGATCCGCTTCAGGGGGTCGAGAACGAATCCCGATCGATACCCGAAGCCAGCCTCGAGAGGCTGGTTCCCTTGGTAAAATATTTCGATGCGTGGAAAAATCTCACGAATATTTCTCCTTGGGCCCTGCGCACCATTCAAAAGGGGTACAGACTGCAGTTCGGTTACCGCCCACCAAGATTCAACGGGGTGGTCTGGACTGTAGTCGACCCAGAGCAGGGTCGGGTATTGGAACAAGAAGTAAACTCCCTGTTGGTAAAGGAGGCTATAGAACGTATTCCTCCGCCAGACAGGGAGTCCGGGTTTTACAGCCGCTACTTCATAGTTCCCAAGAAGGATGGGGGGTTGCGTCCAATAATAGATCTCAGGATCTTGAACCGGTCTCTGAGGAGGTTCAGGTTCAAGATGCTCACCATTCCCATCATTGTGAACCAAATTCAATCCGAGGATTGGTTTGTCACGATAGATCTGAAGGACGCATACTTCCACGTTTCCATCCTCCCATCTCACAGGAAGTTCCTGAGGTTTGCTTTCGGGGGCGAAGCATACC
Source organism: Phoxinus phoxinus (assembly GCF_949152265.1). NCBI lineage: Eukaryota > Metazoa > Chordata > Actinopteri > Cypriniformes > Leuciscidae > Phoxinus > Phoxinus phoxinus. The sequence goes on along the minus strand of NC_136882.1, from coordinate 23,451,728 downwards.
AATATCGGGTTCTTCCGTTCGGCCTAGCTCTCTCCCCTCGCACATTTACCAAATGCATGGATGCAGCTCTAGCACCACTGAGGCTCCAGGGCATCAGGGTGCTCAACTATATAGACGACTGGCTAATTCTGGCCCAGTCACAAGAGCTGGCAGTTCGGCATCGAGATGTCGTCCTTGCCTACATCCAGAGCCTGGGGTTGAGACTCAACACAAAAAAGAGCGTGTTGGCACCAGCCCAGAGAACCACGTTCCTGGGAGTGGTGTGGGACTCGGTCACGATGCGGGCACAATTGTCTCCTGCACGGATTGAGTCCATCCTGGCCACAGTGAACAGGATAAAGCTAGGCCAAGCCATCACTGTCAAACACTTTCAGAGAGTGTTGGGTCTCATGGCAGCAGCATCCATCATCATTCCATTTGGCCTGCTGCACATGAGGGCCCTGCAGTGGTGGTTGAAAACCAAGGGGTTCTCCCCGAAGGGGAACCCATTCCGCATGATCAGGGTTACGCGCAGATGCCTTCGTTCCCTATCTATGTGGAAAAATGCTTGGTTTCTGTCCCAAGGTCCTGTGTTGGGAGCGTCATGTCGCCGGAAAACCGTTTCGACAGACGCCTCCCTCAGGGGTTGGGGCGCGGTCATGGACGGCCGCTTTATGACAGGCCTATGGCAGGACCATCATTCCTCCTGGCACATAAATTGCCTGGAAATGTTGGCGGTGTCCCGGGCTCTGAGGAGCTTCCTGCCGGACCTCAGGGGTCATCATGTCCTTGTGAGGTCAGACAATATGTCAGCAGTGGCCTATATAAACCATCAAGGGGGTCTGAGGTCTCGCCCTCTATGCAGACTGGCGCACCAGATCCTCCTGTGGTCCCAAGGGAAACTGTTGTCTCTCAGAGCAACATACATCCCGGGGAATCAAAATCAGGGAGCAGACATCCTGTCGAGGCAGGGGCTGAGGCCCGGGGAATGGAGACTCCACCCCGATGTGGTGGAGTCAATATGTCAGAGGTTCGGCCCAGTGGAAGTGGACCTATTTGCGTCTCGAGAGACGACCCACTGTCCACTGTGGTTTTCCCTCACTTATCCAGCCCCGCTGGGGTTGGATGCCATGGTGCAGACGTGGCCGAGGCTGCGTCTGTACGCATTTCCCCCGATCGCTCTGCTCCCGGGAGTTCTAGAGAGGGTCCGTCGCGACGGGATCAGTCTACTGTTGGTAGCCCCGTTGTGGCCGGCCCGAGTATGGTTCTCCGACATAATATCGCTCCTGGAAGGCCCTCCATGGGAGATTCCCATCAGGAGGGATCTGCTGACGCAGGCAGAGGGCACAATATTTCACCCTCGGCCGGAGTTATGGAAACTGTGGGTCTGGCCCCTGAGGGGGCACAGTACCGAGAGGCCGGCCTGTCAGCAGGAGTAGTGGAGACCATACTCAGCTCTAGAGCTCCCTCCACGAGGAAATTGTACGGCCTAAAGTGGAATGTTTTCACCACTTGGTGTAGAGAGCGTGAGGTGGACCCAGTTAACTGCCCAATGGCTTCAGTACTGGAGTTCCTCCAAGATCGCTTCTCAGCTGGTCTTACCCCGTCCACACTCAAGGTGTACGTGGCTGCCATTGCGGCTTTCCACGCTCCTCTGGGTGATGGGCCTCTGGGGAGACATCAGTTGGTCGTACGTTTCCTCCGTGGGGCTTGGAGGATGAGACCTGCGGCTCGTACCAGGGTTCCCACTTGGGACCTGGCGGTGGTTCTCGAAGGGCTGGCCGAGGCCCCCTTCGAGCCTCTGGAGTCGGCTGAGGCCAAGAACCTTTCCCTAAAGGTGTTTTTTTTGTTGGCTATTACTTCTCTGAGGAGGGTAGGAGATCTTCAGGCGCTCTCTATTTCCAATGGGTGCCTGGAGTTTGCTCCAGGCGACATTAAAGCTATCCTTCATCCTAGGCCGGGCTATTTGCCTAAGGTGCCATCTAATGTGGCACGGCCTACGGTTCTGCAGGCTTTTCATCCCCCACCTCACGTGACGGCGGATGAGGAGAGACTTCATCTGCTCTGCCCTGTCAGAGCACTTAAATTATATCTTCAGAGGTCCTCTTCGTGGCGGAAGTCAGACCAGTTGCTAGTGTGTTTCGGGTCGCCCAAGAAGGGGCCGTGAGGGCTCATTCGACCAGAGCCATGGCGTCTTCTAGAGCCCTCCTTTCAGGGGCCCCGATCCAGGAAGTCTGCGATGCAGCAGGATGGGCCACCCCTCACACCTTCATTCGGTTTTATAGCCTGGACATTCCATCTACACCTGGCACCCTTGTGCTCTCGTCCTAAGTGTGCCTGTGCGCAGCTTCACACTGGGACAGGCAGGGCTCGTTGTGGCATAGTGGGTACTCGTTCCCCCAAAGTGTCGTTCGACGCAGTTCGAGTTCCCTCGAAAGGGAACGTCTCGGGTTACGACTGTAACCCTTGTTCCCTGAGAAAGGGAACGAGAACTGCGTCACGTCGCCACGCCTCCCCTGCCTGGAGCACTTGCTTCATCACAGAAGTTAACTCTGGTTGTGTGCCGGCATCCCTTTGTAGCTTCCGCTTGTGTCGTCACACATTACGTCATTTCGCAACACCAATCAGGATTGGCTTAGTTTTCATTCATGCTTCAGAGGCGCTACGCTGAGGGGCTTCCCCCAAAGTGTCGTTCGACGCAGTTCTCGTTCCCTTTCTCAGGGAACAAGGGTTACAGTCGTAACCCGAGACGTTTTATATATATAAAAAAATTCAACACACAACCGATCAAAGGTTTGGGTTCAGTAAGATTTGATTTAATTATTTTATAGTACTTTTTTTTTTAAAGAAATTAATGGTTTTATTCAGCATGTAAAAGTGTCAGTAAAGACATTCATATGCATATGGGTGATTTCTAAAGAATCAAGACATTGAAGACTGGAGTAATGGCTGCTGAAAATTCAGATGTCATCACAGGAATATATTACATTTTAAATGACATAATACAGTTTTTACTGTATTGTTTTATTAAATGCAGCTTTAGTAAGCATAAGAGACTTATTAAACACTTAATTATTATTTACTTAATGATATGCCTGTGTTCAGTTTCCTGTTCTGTCTGATTATAATCATGTGTATTAACTTTATAATGTGGTAAACTTTTTATAAAGAATATTGTATTAAGTGGTCTGTCTGCTTAAATAAAACACTCATTAAATAAAAAAGTTTCACAGATACTGTATAATAAAAAAGGTCCTCAGTTTTCAGATGATTTCACAGTTTCTATTTCACATTCAGTCAGTTTAATAGCAGTTTTACAGCAGTTAACAATGACTTCTGACGCAACCAATTATTGGATTACATGAAAGCCATCCAATAAAGGGCATTTCACTCTTGATTCACATCAATAAATGTGAATAAATGTGCTCAGCTCCGTTTCACGTCTCACATTGTGTTATTTTATTCTCTCTCTATCTCATCATGCCAAAAATAAATGAGCTGGTTAGACTCTGGCATCGACAATAAAATAGCAGGATTACAAGGATCAGAACATTTTTATTTATTGTTGTTTGTTGTATTTTTGCCTTAACTTAAGTTCTTTTTTTGGCATACATTATTGTAGAACAATCTCTGCCAAGGTTAGCTTTGATCACACCACCTGGAATGTATGTTTTCTCACAGTGTATTCTGGAATATCATGGGTTTAAAAACCACCTTAGCCTCTCTCAGCAATTCCCTCCTCTTCCACGTGCTGTGTAATGGGTTTTCTATCAAACAACCTTTTAAAGTTGCTCTCTGTGATGATTATGTGCTACAAATGTTAAGTGTAAGGTTTAAATTTGGTTTCAACGGCTCTTCATGCTTCCAACATAGTGTTGTGCCTGATGTTTAATGCAATAATTGTAAATGTATTTTTCAATGTAATATTTTAGGATTTGGGACAAAACACTTTATACACTCCCTTGATTTTATACTGAAATTGGTCAGACTGCAAATTCATAACACAAAGCAAATATAAGTTAAATCCTCTGCAATTCTGCAAGGACATATGGCCTTGTTGTGGTGCTCTCAAAACTCACGGCAGCTGCAGCATGTCACATCTGGCCTGACCGTATGTTAAACTCGGACTATGGGAATGTCTTTCACCTGCACTTGTGCTAAAACAATTGTCACTATAATTGTCACTCCTATTCAAGAGGCCACAGACACTCCACCCCATTCCTGACTCGGGATTCATCAAGTTGGTTTGTAGGAAAAGTTATTTATGTCTTGATACTAAAAAGCTGTTGGTTTTGATTTCTCATGTCTGAAGTTTTAACATCTAACTTGCTTGTGGTATCCTAAAAAGCAAATTTTATGATTCAGAGTTGCTTTGCAAAGCAGACAGACAAGAGAGAGCTGGACTAAATTTCAGTACAAATTAACAGACTTCTTGTTCATGAAGACAAGTGTGGGGATTTGTTAATCAAGCCACATACTGATGAACAAATCAAACCAAGGTTTGTAGGAATATGCTGGCAGTTTGACACATTCAAGGTCATGATTCCTTTGAGTGATTGCTGCTTTCGGTCATGGAGCTGTAGGAGAAAATCAGCTCTTCATTTCCAATGCAGCACAGGCCATCATTGAGCTTTCTGCAGTAGAAGCCACACACACACACACACACACAGCCCAGCCATCTACTCTTACTGTGACTGTCCTCTTAAGCCCCTCTTCTGTCCTTGACTCTCTGTCTCCTCTGAAACTCCACCCTTTCAGTGTTTATCTGGCCGACTCTCTCCATCCCAGCACCAGTCTTCTTATATGAGCCTCTTTCCAATCACCTCCTAAACTCATGTTTCATTTGATTTCCTGAATTATGGTCTGTACTTTACTCATTTCTACTATTATTTTGTTATTGTTTAACTATTTGAAACATCAGACCACTAATGCAAAAAATAAATGTGGTATGTTGACAATGTCCGACTTATACACAAACTGGTAACTTTTAGATCATGTCTCTTACATATTAACTTTTGTAACAGGCAACAATTAAGTATTTTTGAGAACGTACGGACAACAGTAGCAATTTGCTAGTTAGCTGCATTTAAGGACAATGGTGGATGACTCACCAGTAAAAAAAATAATAATACATATGCAGTGAAATTACAGGTATTGGTATCGTTATTGGCAAGTACCATGAAAGTATCGGTATCTGACTACTTCTGGGAAAATTGGTATCAGTACATCCCTACTTTTAAGGAGAAAATACTCAGCAATGGTGTTGACATGAGTTTGCACATGATTTGTCTTAAAGCATATTAAAAACACCACATAGACATATAAACAACATTACAAACTTGATTTTCACCACAGCGGGTCTTTAAAATAGAACGTTGTTTTGAATTTCAATGATATTTCACAATATTACTGTTTTACTGTATTTTTGATCACATAAATGCTGCCTTTGATGAGCATAAAAGGACTCCTATTCTTAAGTGCTGTCTAATATTGACCATTCCAAGCTATTTTCATGTTTGTTTGCACAGACTGATGGTAAAAAAGTCAACATCGTATAACACACACACACACACACACTCGCACGCACGCACACACACACACTCGCACGCACGCACACACACACACACACTCACACACACACACACACACAAGGGTGTTTTGCTACCCTTGTGAGGACATTCCATAGGCGTAATGGTTTTTATACTGTACAAACTGTATATTCTATCCCCTTACACTGCCCCTATCCCTAAACCTACCCATCACAGGAGACATTCTGCATTTTTACATTTTCGAAAAAATATAATTTAGTATGTTTATTAACCCATTCCCCTCATGGGGACCGCTGGCTGGTCCCCACAATGGAGGTGATTTCAGGTTTTACTATCCTTGTGGGGACATTTGGTTCCCACAATGTAATATAAACAAAAGCACACACACACACACACACACACACACACACACACATCTCCCAAGGTCTTCCTCTCTCCATCAATAATAAAACCTCCTCACGGACTGAAGGATGTCTTAATAATGTGTATGCGAAGCTCCTCCTCCACTGAGGTTGGAAACGGACAATCAGCTTGGCTGTGTCTCCCCTTGAGGCAGCTGGGACATTTGCCCTTTAGCATTTCTCTGAGTCACTGCTTCTCTAGGATACTCCCTTCTATTTTATTCCAAGGTTGCATCCTCCTCTGAATCCCAATAAGTCTTAAGCATAAGGAGGTTATTGTGCACCTGCTGCCAGGTTATGTGTCTCTTATAAAGAGATCTGCTCTGTAAGGCTGAGCAAGGATGATGGGACTACATCACCCCGGTCTGCTGCTAGATTTATTCAAATAGATGTATGAAAGGATGAGAAGCAATGCTTTTCAGCATCACGGTGTACTGACACCTAGGTGGCACAAGGGACCCTTTAATCTATGTTGGAATTACATCCCATATCACAGACAGACTTGTGGATACAGGTTGTAGAACAGAACATGTGCATGCCTGACGCTTATCAAAACAATTGTTATGCTGTAATACATTGTCCTGTCATGTTAGGCTTCATTTCATTTACTGAAAAGCAGACAGATTTGTTTTACTGTACTGTTTAGAATGTGGATTTTTTTTTTTGTTGTCTGTGTAATATATTTATATATATTTCTTTCTCAAAATAAAGAAAACAACATAGAGACTGTTCGGGAGCGACAAAGGCTAAATAGGATTCCCGTCAGGTGGATGACTTCTGTGACAGAAAACAGAACTAGTAAAGTAGATGCGGCTGACCGCAGGAGCTGAACTGGAATATGTGTTTGGTTCACTTATAATGGGGTCAGACTGTTGGCTGTGTCATACTGCTTGTAGGTCAGAAACATACACTGTTTCCCAAAATCGCATACTGTAAAGTTGGCACTACATTTTTTTTTTTTACTTTTTTTTTGTTTACTTAGCGACCGCTAAAAAACGATGTTATGATAGTATGAATTAGGGCTGCACAATTAATCGCAATGAAACCGCACGCGGTTTGGCTAAGGCTGCAATTATTTTATGCGCAGCTTGTAAGTACAGCACGGCTTATCTGTAGTAAATGATGCTCCCTCTGAACGCCAGAGGGCGCTCTCACGCAGAAATATGTCCCGCCGCAGAAGTAAGATAGCACACATCATTCCTGGAAATCCCTATAAGAAGCCACATCATCTCTCAGGAGGATGCTCAACTGTCGTTATGAAGAGAGTTTGGAGTAAAAGCATGTTATTAAATGTTGTCTTTTGTTGGACAAGAGGTTCATAAATGCTTCTCATGTTTGGAAAGATGTTTGACGCGTGTTCCTTTTTCAAATGCACATTATAAGTGACTCAAACTCACAGAGCAGCGTTTACAGAGCCGTAAATCAATGACAAGCTGCACATTAAAAATAATCGCAGCCTTTGCGATTTCAAAATTGCGATAAGATTACAATTAAATTATGATTAATCATGCAGCCCTAGTATGAATGTATGTAGTATGAATGGAATTCAGACGTACTTCATCTGCCATGTTGTCACTGTCATGTGACCTACAGCGTCAGTTGAGTCGCTTTACTGCCATTCACAATTGGACCTCATGGGACAGTAAAATGTCTATCGGATGTGCACTTGCCAGAAGTAGTAGTTCATCTGGGTACTTTTCGCCTACTGTTTTATGAATAGTATGAACTCGGTCATACTACTTATCTCACATATTGTTGTTCGCATATAGTATGGAAGTAGGCATATTCGGAAGCAGGGAAAGTTTTGAATCACAAAGCCAAAGGAAGGCATCAGCATAAAATACTAATATTTTATTTTCAGTAAAGAATTGTATCCTGACTATAATTGGCTCTTCTCCTAGTACTCTGTTCATACATTAAGTCATTAAGATTAAATGACAATTTAATATTTTGCATTCCAACATAATGAAGATGCAAGGACAGAGACTGCGTCTTCACAGCGCGTGAGCATAGTGTTCCTTTCATCAGCGTTGTTGATTCGGCTTGCTGGCTCTATTTCAGGCAGCTTCAGACTCTTCGGAAAACTTTGTGCTCAATTTTTAATTGGCATTACTGCAGCAATGTGAGCCCATTAGTGAGTGAGACAGAGGGCAAGATCACAGTGCAGTACGGGGAAGTACGTAACCTCGATGGAGGAGCAAAACTAGGTTTCGTGGCTGAGGGGCACATACACACACGCACATACACACACACAACAAAAAACTTTTGTTTTTATACTGAAGTAAGTAACCATATTTTCTATCTCCTAATCCTGAATCTTACTGTAAACAGAACCCAGTTTGCATTTTTAGATCATCATGCAATACATTGTTGGCGACACTATAAGATTCAATAAGTTTACATTAGTTAATGAATTAGTTAAATTGAATAGCATAAAACAATATGCAGTATTAACCTGTGTTAATAAATGCTGTAAATGTTATTTATAAATGTACTAATACAACAGTCAATACATTAACATGTCACTTTAAATTGTATAAATTACTTACTACATATTACTTATTAGTTACTACTTATTACTAACATTAGATAATAGATGCTGTACAAAACACAATTAAAATTGAAAAATTAACCTATGCTGTAAAAATACTGCGAAAGAAAGACTATTTAAAATAATGCATTAACTAAATATGTTGAATAAAACAATTTTGTAAAGTATTACCACATTATTGTGTTTATTAAGTCTCATTGAAAAAAAATAACACTTCATAAATTATGGAACGTTTTATTAAATTATTTATCCATGCATATTATATGTGTTGTTGTTTGTTTTAAATATGTGCTTGTAATCTTTAATTAAAAACATATAAGTGTCCCATCCCTCTCAATATGACATGATGATGTGTGGACTGAGCAATAAGTTTGAAAAATGGCCAGACAAGTTTCAGTCCTTCCCCTTCAGCAATCAATGAGCAAGCGACAAAAATCCAGTGATCTAATGAATTCCCAGTGGACAAACTCAAGTCTCGTCTTGCAAATTTCTCACACACACAATGACTCTCTCACACACACACACACACACACACACACACACACACACACACGCACACGCACACGCACACGCACACACACACACACACACACACACACACACACACACACACACAAACACACACACACACGCAATATACTTCCAGTTGTTAATCACACCTGCAGATGTGCATTTTGGTATTCCATTCACTGCAAAACAGACGTAAATATCATTGAGTATTGGACAGTATTAGTAAGAAAGCAGTGCATATGGTCTTGAATTCTGCACGGCCAGTATCAGAAACCTTTACTCTGCACTGCCACATATTATACCAACAAAAGAAAAATGTGACACCGCTAACACAATTTAGAGACATTATAGCATTATCCCTCTACGATACAGAGTAATATATCAAATCCAGGCCTGGGCACAGATGGACTACTCGCAGCTTAAGGGGGCCAGGCAGCTGGTGCACCTGACAGGTGGCTGGAGTAGATCCAGACACGCAGAAGCTTCGGGTGGCCTGTGGACTCTGCGGAGTCCTGCAGGTGGGGTGCTGGGTCACTCCGTCTGCCCCTGTTCTGATTGTCTGGTGGTCTGCCAGGCTACTGTCAGCCCTCAAGGACCAAACACACCGTCAGGTCACAGCTGGCTGTGGCGGTCACACCTGTCTGCGTTCTGTCACCTCTCCGTTCCCTCAGAGGAATCCGGGACAAATCAGATGGCCACAGGCATAAAAATTGGGCCCTCGAGGTTTAGAGACTGAATTGAGGGGCTTTCGCACCAAAGGAACCTTTTCATAGTTCCTAGAACTATTGGCCGAAGAACCTGGATTTTGGCGTGTTCGCACTACAGGAACTAGGAACAATTGTAGTTCTAGGAACTCCTTTTGGAGGAACTACAGTAATTTAGCTCCTACTTCAGAGTAGGTTCTATCTCAGCACTGATTGGCAGAACGAACACGAAACACCAGCACCCGCCATTTTTAAAAAAGCTGTGTAAACACGCAGATTATAGCCTATTTATTTACTCCAGAGACTAACTCTATGAACTTAGAAAACAGTGATAGATGGGCCTCTTAACCTTTACAATGAGGAGAAAATCAAACGCATCCTTTGAGGGGACCAAGAGAAACATGATCATGTATTTCTGCTCAGCTAGCATTCTCAGTGCCGGCAAAATAAAAGTAACAACAACAAATGCGGCTAACTTCACTTCAGAGTTCCTTCTGGCGGTGCGAATGCAAACTAAGTTCCTAGAACAATCTATCCATCTGCTCCAGCATGCACACAGACCACCACTCTATTTTATTTATTACAGTTTTTCTCAATCACTTTGGCACATTTTTTGAAAGAGTCTTAACATTCTATAAACTGTGAGTTAAATTGTTCAATTTTGTTCGACTGTTTGCTTGAACATCAGAACTCTATTGCATGTCCACAATGTGTGGTAACTCACCCAAAACGTTTAGTTAATGCTTCAAAAGTGTTTTTTGTCATTGTGTAAGCCAGAATGTTTAGGTGTTTTTTTCTTTTCACCATGGAAAAAATTCAGGTGTTTTCTACTTTTTTACCTGACAGTCTGTTTTCTACACTACAAGAATGTCATTTTTGTCTATCTGTGTAACGATCACCAGTGAGTGCCCGGGATAACCATCATACGGCACTCCAACCAGGACAATCACCACACATCCACAAACTACATTTCCCATAATCCTTTGCCCAGATTAAACAGCCATGATCACATTCACCTGTGTGTCTTTACCCTGTTGAGCTTACCACATAGAAACCTGGTTTTCACATTCATTCCCTGCAAAGTCTTGTTTAATGTTTGTACAGCAATTATGAGCGTGTTTGTGTCCTGTTTCTCCTGTGTCCTAGTTACCTTGATTCTTTGCCTGTTCGCTTGGATTTCTATCCTTGCCTCAGCCCTTTGCTGTTATTGTTTGGATTGCTTGATAGTGTATGAAACTTGCCTGGATTTGGATTACGTCTTTGGTTTACCCTGTTCAATAAACACTGCGTTTGGATCCTCAACCTTCTTGTCTCAGAGCAGTTCATGACAGAAGACTTCACCATACATGGATCCAGCAAAGATAATTCTGTTTCTACGTCAAGCTACTTGTACTATAGAGGTCTACACTGAACAGTTCTACCAGAAAGACTCGGGAGAATAGATACTCGACAATTATACATTTATTAACAGCCCAGCAAGCAACATGCAATAAGTTCTTTGGCGTAGGCCCCGTCTGTAACTCGCAATCCGAGGGTACGGATTCAGCATTTCCCGCCTGAAGATGGCGGGGGCGCAGCCGACCCCCAATGCGGTATTGGAAGGGACCATCCTGGTGGTGGTGGGGAGGTTGAAGGGGAAATCCTATGGTGATAGGAAGGATGGACGGAGGAACCCATCTCTTGCTGGAGGGAAGAATCATCTTGGTGGTGGAGGGGTGGATGGAGGTGAGTGAAGCGTCAGCATCTGCGAACTCAGACAAGTGTAAGTACGGTTCTTTTATACTTCTAGTATTAAAACGTGATTGGATAGATGAGAAGATAATCAATGACGCAACAATTGAGTCTTCCCAGCAGAACTTACGCTAAAGCTTCCATTTCTGTGCTCTTGCCAACCGGTTGAACTGGAAACATACTGTTTTTAAGGACTTGTGTTGTCATGGCTTTGCTGAGCCCATAATATGACTTATATTAAGGACAGAACAAACTTATTCTAGAACAATACATAGACTATGCTTTGCTGTTAAGTGGCTCCTCCTTCACTGTTGGGGAAGTTGAGGAGGACATGTCCCGGGCACCACACACATACATCCAGTGGCCACGGAGCTTGGCCCATCACAGTCACCAGCATGCCCAGCTCTGATGATTGCTAGTCCTGTGTTTTATGTACCTCCCTGTCCTTTGGTTCCAACACCAGAGCCCGAGCCTCTTCACGTCATGCCCGCCGAGCCCGAGCCTGAGTCAGCTCCGGAAGATACAGCACTCATCATAGTCGCCACGGCTATTTTGAGTGTGAGGGCAGCACACACATCGGCTCCAGTCCGTGAGCCCTCTGCCAAAATGGCCGCCGCCACGTCACAAAATGACTGCCGCCGTTCCAGGGTCTCGTCTCAAGATGGCCACCGCCGTTCCAGGGTCTCGTCCCAAGGTTGCCACTACTGTTCTAGGGTCTCGTCCCAAGGTGGCCGCCGCTGTTCCAGAGCACTTGGACAAGATGGCAGCCTCTACGTCTGTGTCTTTGGACAAGATGGCCGATTCAACGCCTTTGTCTTCGGACAAGATGGCAGCCTCTAAGCCTGTGTCTTCGGACAAGATGGCTGAGTCTACGACTGTGTCTACGCCGGTGTCTTCAGACAAGATGGCCCCCTGAGGCGTTGCATCCGCCTTGGCCGCCTGCTCCGCCTCTGTCTCCAGGCCCTCTTCCGCACGACAGGCCTGGCCCTCCATACCGCCCCCGGGTCCGCCTCAACTCCACCTCCCTCCTGGACAATATTAGGAGCGTCTGGAAGCCGCTCCTTTGAGGGGGGCTATGTTACGATCACCAGTGAGTGCCCAGGATAACCATCAGAGGGCACTCCAACCTGGACAATCATCACACATCCACAAACTACATTTCCCATAATCCTTTGCCCAGATTAAAAAGCCATGATCACGTTCATCTGTATATATTTACCTTGTTGAGCTCACCCCATATAAGCCTGGTTTTCACATTCATTCCCTGCGAAGTCTTGTTTAATGTTTGTACAGCAATTATCAGCGTGTTTGTGTTCTGTTTCTCCTGTGTCCTAGTTACCTTGATTCTCTTCCTGTTCCCTCGGATTTCTATCCTTGCTTCAGCCCTTTTCTGTTATTGTTTGGATTGCTTGTTTGTGTATGACCCTTGCCTGGATTTGGATTACGTTTTTGGATTACCCTGTTCAATAAACTCTGCATTTGGATCCTCAACCTTGTCTCAGAGCAGTTTGTGACAATCTGAATGCTCTTGTGTATTACACTGAGCTTTTTAAACAGATTTCAGTGGTAGGTCAAAACATGTGCTAAGAAAAGTCAATACTGTGACAAAAAAAAAGAAATTGGAAATTTGATCACACTTTATATTAGGTGTCCTTATCTACTATGTACATGCATCAAAAAATAAGGACAGTGTACTTATTTTGTTCATATTGTATTGCAAAACACTTATGCAGTTATTGAGGTGGGATATGGGTAAGATTAGGGACAGGTTTAGGGGTATGGGTAGGTATACGGGTAGTTTAAAGGGAAGGCGCAACAGATTTAATAATACAAATAAATAAGATTTAATTACAGTTGTAATTACATGCAGGTCTTTTATAAATGTAAGTACAATGAAAAAACTCAGTGCATCGTATCAAATTATTAATTTTTTAATGTTATTAGTTAAAGACACCTAATATAAAGTGGGACAAAACATTTTTATTTATTTTTGTAGAAATGTGAAACATGTAAATTGAAAATTCACAGAATTTGCTTGTTAATTTGTACATACTGTATTCTATTATGTCTTCATCTAACACCATTCCTTACATATCTTCCTATTGCTCTTCCATGACAAGCAACTTTGAATTTTCAGTTTACATGTAACACATTCCAAAAAAAAAAAAAAAAAAAAACTGCTGTAGCTGTTTATGGATTTAGTGAGTGGTAGTGAGATATGCTAGTGAGTGAGCTGGGCAAACTCCATATAGCCTACTGCTTCCAAACATGATTGGTCGATTGGGATTCCGATTTCATTACAGCCCATTCCTGTCAGGTTTGGGGTTGAGGAGATGAGGCGAGGACTCAAATGCAGGAGTTGGGGGGCTTTTAATGATAATGAAATACAACAAAACAGACAACAAAAACTACCCCGAGGGGGAAACCAAGACTGACTTGGCTTGGCTTGACTAGACTAGACTAAATCACAGGAAAAACACACAAGGGTAACATACCAGGTATAAATAACAACGAACCAGCACAGGACTGCAAACACAGGGAAAATGAATAGGGAGAGCAAACAAAGCAGGTAACGAGGGAGGACAGGTGGGGGAAATGAATCAATAATCAGGTAACAAGGTGGGCGGGGTTAGACAATTGACAGGAGAGCACATGGCATAAGGAAACACATGACAAGCCATGTGCTCACAACAAACAGGACTAGAACACAAGCACATGGCCAGTAAAACCAATCACCAGCCATGTGCTCACACAAAACGAGACAACATGAAAGCACACAGCCAGTGTAAAACACAAGCTGTGTGCTACACAGCACAAGACAAAACACACGCAGACGGAAGAGCTCGCGGCTCGAGCGAACTTGAAACCACGCGCTCACGTGACAAGACAGAGCATACGAGAACGAGCGAAAGCTCATTCCGTGCGCTCACAACAGAAAACAAACACGCGGAGCATGGATGTCTGAATCCCGACACAGAACCGGGACCCAAACACCATGCCCCACACATATAACAAGGCACGTAGACAAGTGAGTGCACGGCTCGAGCTAGAGACCTGCGCGGGACACAATGTTCAGTCCCGCTCCCGCCCGCTCCCGCAGTGTTCAGTCCCGCTCCCGCCCGTTCCCGCAAAGATTTGTAATTTTTAGTCCTGCTCCCGCCCGCGATCTGTGATATTATGTCCCGCTCCCGCCCACAAATGCCCGCAAATGCCCGCAAGACGGCAGGCAGGTCAGTCTTGTGACTGCTGAACGGGAACACCGTTTTTTTTATCACATTGCGCAAAGGTTTTTTTTTTCCATCTGCGTCTATGATACATGAAAAAGACTCCCATACATCAGACTTGCCAGACGTGGGTTTCTTAGCAGTAAACTGACCATTTTCCAGTCCAAGTTGAACGTCCTTCAAGGACAGCGCATCCACACACTTTGCTCTGCCATCCTTTCTGAGGGCCGTATTACCACCGGTACAGTCTGAGGACTACGCACATGCTGCGCGCACAGACCCCGCAAATACAATGCATGACGCAGAAAGAACTGTTCCAATAACGGTCCTAAGTGCAGGGCAGGCTGTTTACCGGGTGGTCGATAAGATTAAGATTAAGTAAAGTGAAGATATGCTGTTCTGAAAGGACGTGAACGTGGTAGTGTTTTTTAAGGAACGTGACCGCTCCCGTTCAAATTACACCAGAGTTACCGACCGCTACCGTGTTTTAGTCGGAAATTTAATCCCGCGGCGCAAAATATCTGGTCGGGTCCCGCGGTTCCCGCGGGACAGCCGCGGGAATGCAGACCTCTAGCTCGAGCACGCACGAAACCGTGCACTCAGACAAAGACGAGACAGAACCGGGAGCGTCAGAGCTCTGTCACAAAACCAAGAAATGAACTAGACCGAAGTGACAGAACCCTGACACTTCCATGTCATAGGTATTTATGGAATATACATGCATTTCCAAAATATTTTGATAATTGCATGTGTGCATGTGTTAATTGATCATTTTGAATGTGAATGTCAAGGTCAATTGAGCCAAAGGGATTGAAAAAAACTGTCATCCAACAAAACATTGTAAAGTTTGTTGTAATACAATTTTAGTTCCCCTATTGATTGTCTGTGGGTCTTGTTACGCATAACTTTACAATGAGCACCTATCACAAAGTAAAGCCCACAAACAGGGATATTAATTACCTCAATTTGTCACTGTCACCGTCGTTTCGATTTCATTTGAATGTGAATAGGATAAGAGATAAATAAAGTCGATTTCATGTGGCACACTGCAATGCGCATTTATAATTTCTGAATTTAGAGATGCAATTTAATAATGCCAGACCTCCTCTCTCCTCTGCTTACAATTTACCACTGATTACAGCCTGACGCTCTCACAATTTGAATATTTACTGCATGCCAACCAATCCACCCATCTCATTTACATTTTGATTTACATGCCAATAGATGCAGAGTGTGGGATAAATATGGACCGTAATCAGCTTCATTTATCCAGAGCTGAAATGAGCAAAGACCTTTGGGTACCCCGACTAATGGCAAACACCAAGCTATTAGAGGTCAACTATACTAATCCCACACGAGCAAATTGGACACAGCACAGGACTTATTAGCCATTTTAACAACAGCCTCGGGTTGCTTGACTACACCCGTCTTGATAGTAATCGGCTGTTGCGATATCGTTGTGTTTGTTTGTGCATGTGCGGCTACATTGGGAAAGTGTGGTGCCATTAGACGAATCATTGAGCATGTCTCTATGAGTCATTGTTGCGGAGGGAGACCGTTTCTTGGGAATTCAATAGAGGGGTCAATTAGCAATCTGTAAATAGAAGTTTGTTATAATGGCTAGTCATAAAATGTAATGTGGAACGGTTTACAGCCCCTATCAAAATTGAAGTGAAGAATTTTGTCAAGACTCTAAATTATTCATCAGAATTTATCAGGGCATTTATTCCTTATCCTGTGGTTAACATGCACTAGCAATGAACAATACTTCTACAGCATTCACAAATCTTTCAATATTTCAACATTAACCAATACTAAGATCAAAAGTTATATCTGTTATTATTAGTTAATACACTGTGAACTAACATGAAAAATCATACTAACATAACGTTTATTAAATGCTGTAAAAAATATACTGCTAATTGTTAATTCATGCTAACAAATGAGACCTTACTGTGATGTGTAACTAAATATTCATATGATACATTACAATAAACAGTTTGTTTCTGAGAAAATAAGCAAAGTCTTGCATAGTACTATACGATTTCCTTCAGCTAGATATTCGGATGTATTCACTGTAACAGATGTGTGCTCTAATTCCTATATTAAAAATTCAGAGTATCATCCATGTTGCTAACGTGCAGCGAGAAACCGGCCTAAATCGTTAAAATGTGGTAAAAAGTCTCTTGCACCTATTCATAGACAAAGGGAAGTAGAAAAAAAGTGGGAAAAAATCATGTTGTGATGCAAAAATGCAAAGTTTTACTCACAGATGAGAAGCATTCTGGTCCTCATCAACTAAACTGCGTAAGCAACAACATGCGTAAATGGAGCAGGGTGGTTGAAAAGGCAGGCAAAGGAATCCAGTGAGTCACAGCTGAGTGACGTGCACAAGTCTGTGCAGCCGGTAAATAACTCATTAATATGAAAAATACAACAGCCAAGAGTACAGACACGCTTGATCCAGATTCATAGCAAAGAGGAGCTCTTGCCAGTGTACTACACCTTTCACAGGGCAACATTTCAAATCAAGAAAATTAGGTTATGTGATGTGTCAAGGTTCTATTAAAACAATCTCAAACTAGTGACTCTTTGAGGTTAGATTAAGGAAATGTCCAAGTCAGTGTAGAATATCTGAATTAAAATTTTTACAATTTTAAAATGTTTGTAAATATCTTTCCGCTTTTTGTTCTTTCTCTTGTATGTGTAATGTTTGAGTCTTTTCGTGTGCCTTGATTGTTTGTTTGTAATTTTGCCTCTTTATTTATGCATAGAGCCCAATCTAGCTCAGTTGAAGTGGGCTCAGAACTCCCTGATGCAAATTACTGTAAGTCAATATCGTGATGATGCTTCAGCTTCTCTGCTGCACAGGCTTGGACGGCTGCCATACTTGTTACCTGCAGTTTTGCATGCTGCTCTATCCACTTACGGTTTTAAATCAGACCCTCTATCCATATCATATACTTTGGCTCTGATGTTCCCTTTTACTGAACCATTAGTTACTGTGAATAAAGTATTGTATTGCATAATTTATTTTATATTAGGAAGAAGACACAAAATGCCAAGCTGCGTTTCAAAGAAATGAATGTTATAGCGTAAAGTTCTGCCAGGAAGACTCAAATGTATCCAATCACTATCTACTTGTAGTATACAAAATTGTTACTTACACATGCTTGAGTTTGTAGATGATGACGCAAACATTCACCTCCATCCTCCCCACCACCACCAGGATGGTCCCTGTCCATACCTCACTGGGGGTCGGCTGCGCCCCTGCCTTCTTCTTAAGGCTGGATATGCAAAGTCCGCTACCCTCCGAATGAACTACGGATGGGGCCTGCGCCAAAGAACTTTCCCATCCAATATTTTTTGTTTTCATTATCTGGTCTATTAATTAATAAATGTCAATTGTGATATCATCTTGCATTTCGAGTCTTTCTGGTAGAACTGCATATTATTTCTGGAGCAATAATGGCGGAAACTTTTAACAAATTTTTTTTGGTAGCCTGTTCAGAAATTGACCCAAGAAAAAAAAAAAAAGATCAGAAATATTCACTGGAGTAAGTGTGACAAAAGTGATTTGAATCAGCCTCAGTGTCCTCTATACTGAGTCCAAAATCAAAACTCTAATTGTGTGCTAAGTAAAAGATTATGTGACTATTCAACAAGGTAATAGCATCAATCCTGCTATCACTCATTTCATATTGTTAATATATTTTCAGATGCTCAGCCAAATCTCGACAAATCAGTCAGTGGCCTCACTAGAGCATCACTAAAACAGCCCTCGCGTCAAGAGCAGGTGCCTCCACAGCTGCCGTTATCCAGGTTAATTAAGCAACAACACATTTGAGAGTAATTTGTGGGCCTGATTGCTTTAAACTGTAGACAACCTAAATATCTAATAACCATCAGTAGCACTGGAAGACGAGTAATTTGTTTAAAAGCCTTTAAGGGGTCATGCACTGAGAAATCCAATGTTCTTTGATCTTTTGAACAAGTTGTGGAACTCAAAACTTGCCTGTTAGTCCAAAAACAGCCTTTATCGAAACCAAACTTCCTAAACGACTTGTTTTGCATTTCTTCCTCTTTAATTCATAATAGACGTAAATAAATCAGTGCAAGACTGCCTGCACAGATACAGATCAACGCCTATTTTATCACTGTCTCTTTGACCCACCTACAACGAGTTAGTAAATCAAGCCAATGACTAAGCGGTCAACTTGACATATTTCCTCTTAATTGCATTAAAATCATCTGTTATTTGAATTTTGATTAAATTATATGCAGAACGGCATCTATGCTGCACAATGAATCTCTTTTTTACTATGTCTGCACTGTGTTGATTATAGTGTTGATTATAGTGAAAACATTTGTGAGTGCAAAAATAGAATAGCAATGGGAAGATCATTGCATTCGTGCAATTGTATATTTAGGAAAAAGGTAATCAACCTATGCTCATTGGAAATATGTGATGCCTACATTTATGCAAAAATGCAAAAAAAATGCACCACACTATAACAACAGAGTCAATAAAATGGCAAGAACTTTAATTCCTTTTCACACAAATTATGATTACATGGAGGAAAACATTTCTTGCAGTTCCTTGCACAATACTTTGTAATATCCTTATTCTTACTTTAGTGAATCACATTACCACCTCCATATGGTTTTTCAGATTTAGTAAACTTACTTGGTAGCTAACCTAGTAGAACAATGCACTTGCAATGTTAAGTGCTCGGAAAGAGAGAGAAAAAAATGATATCACATAACATTGTGCCACTTGAAGATCTGTCACCTAAACAGTGCTGCAAAATGTACCCGATGCTACACATTTCAGTTTTTGCAGAAATAAAAGCAGTCACGTGTGTCAAATGAGATATTAATGGATTTTAAAAAGTAAAAAAGGAAGTTAAAATTCCACACCCTAAAAGCATTGTCTGAATATTTTGTCAACAGTGACAATGATCATTCAGGGAACATGTTAGATAAATTACAGCTAGCAATTTGTCATTACACAGACAAAGCCATATAAAGTACATTATTGGCTTGAACCCCTAGTCTTTGGTATTGTGTGCCAACACACATGATGACCAAGATCTCCGACTCCTGGATCACTCCTGTGTGCTTTTGAACCTGATCCTTTGCAAACAGGATCATAGGGTGAACATTGCACCCCATAATTTATCAAGCATTAGTTAGAATAAAAGCAGACCATACTGCCGCCAATGGGTCATCTAACCAAACACAGACTTTCCATCATTTAAATCTATTACGTTTAGGGAGCAAAAACATGAAAATGTTATCTGAACAATGAAGACTGAGCATTTTAAACCACTGAACCTGCATGCTCTTCTTTTTTCCAGAGCAGTTATGTTCAGAAGTTTCAACAACCTTTCTACAGAAATGCTTAGCGAACTATTTACTCAGCCTAATGCTTAAATAGTACACATTTGATGGGAATCTGATATATATCCCTGACATATGTTCATCAGAAACAAAGTAAATATTTTAATCCGCTTGTGGTTGGATCACCGTGTGAGGGCAATTCAGTACATCTCCCACATTCCCTTGTGCACCGTTCTTAATCTGCGCTTTGTTTGTACACAGAGAGGGGATTGATTTATTTCAGCTGTGTCAAAAGCCATAAACCACACAAAAATTTTTTCGCTGGCCATGTGTTGCTGGCCATGTATCCACATGAGTTTTCCATTTAATTGTTTCTTGATGGAAACAGTTCAATGTCAGTGCGAGATCAATAAGCACTCAGTGAGTGTGTGTGTGTGACCGAGAGAGAAATTGCTGTTGTTAACTGCTGATTGATGGGAAAAGGTTAATTTGGTACTAATGCAGGCTTTCCTCCACCAAAAGAGCTTCTCAGACGGTGGTTCTATTGACAGCTGAGCGTTTAGCACAGATCTGAAGTGCTCCCTGTGATGGTTCCTAAATCAGACTAAAATATAATAAAGATCTGCACCAAAGGACAAGGCAAAGGCCAAATGCACTTTTTTGCTGACAGTCTCATTCCTCTGGCTGAGTTCCAACCGATCAGCATCTTTTTACTCATGACTAACTCTTCTTCTGAAGCTGAGAGCACAAACGCAGGTAGACTAGTTTCACAAATACTTTTCTTTATCTTTTTCAAACTCGATTACATTTAAATTAAGTAAAAAGTAAAAAAAAGAAAGAAAAAGTATGTGTTGTATATGTGAATGTGTTTCTTTAAAAGAGTGACAAATTAGCATATTAGAAATACATGACATCTTTTTGTACAAACAACTTGGCCATGTGGTGCCCTGGTGACAAAAGATGGCAGATCAACAGTGCATTGTAAAGTGACACCTGGTGAGGATCTCGTCAAGTCAAGACATTGCCTAGAGGTTATGTGACACTGTGAATAACACTCAAACACAGGTCAGAACTGTCTGTGTAAGGTGGGAGAGGCTTTGTGAACCTGATACATTGAATCACATTCTTATGTGAGTGTGCTCTGAGGTGTCAAGATTTAGCTGGTTAGCAGTTCCAGTTATCCCCTGTTGGTATGTCATTACATCTGTAGCATGTTGGTAAAATATCTATTCAGATCACATACTTCATTTTTACAGTAGATGTTTCAAGGTTAGCAATCTTTTCTCTTTTTGATGTACAGTATTCTGCTACAAACGTGTGTATGCCTGAACAATCACACAATTGTAATGATCATGTAAGACACGACAGTTTCAAAATACATGTTTAAGGTTTAAGGACTTCACAGAACGCATTTTGCTGTTAAAAAGGTGAGATGCAGGGAAAAGCGCAAGGTCTAGAGTAGTAATGGGCGATATAAACGATATGCGATATAAACGATACAAAATTGGCCTACGATAGAGATTTTAATTCTATTGCACTATCGCGATAATGCATGTTGATGATGCAATCTACCCGCGAAATTTAGAGCCACGAGCTGCAACCGGCTGAAACGCATCATATTCGTTGTCATCATTGAGTAAACATGGCTGAAAGCGAAACGGAGGAGCTGGTGAAAAAGATCGGTGCAACATCCATTATTTGGACTTGGTTCGGATTTACTGTAAGCCGTCGGACGAGCAGCAGCGAACTATACAGACTATACAGAGTGCGTGTTCGGTAACACAC
Source organism: Phoxinus phoxinus (assembly GCF_949152265.1). Classification (NCBI taxonomy): domain Eukaryota; kingdom Metazoa; phylum Chordata; class Actinopteri; order Cypriniformes; family Leuciscidae; genus Phoxinus; species Phoxinus phoxinus. Next base: position 23,429,951 of record NC_136882.1, on the reverse strand, counting down.
ACGACTAATCTGTTCTACCACCTCAAAACGAAACATGTCACTGAATACCAGCGCGTATTCACAAAATAGTGGTGTAAACACATCATCTCTGTGTGTGCCCGATTTTAAGATTCGTGGTTGTGTTGCTTTTTAACTGAGAAGACAGTTTTTCGGCTCTTTGCATCTTTTGTGTCCTTTAAAAAAATAGCCAAACTAAAACTACATTTGATTTCGAGTGCCTTCTGCACTGTTTTGCACTTTTTACTGCCTATGGCATGGCACTACTGTAAATAAACTTTTCTACTTGAAGCATTTTTTTTTAGTTGACGTACTGTATACAGGTGAAACTTGAAAAATTAGAATATCATGCAAAAGTAACAGGTGAAACTAATATATTATATAGACTCATTACATGCAAAGTGAGATATTACAAGCCTTTATTTGTTATAATTTTGATGATTATGGCTTACAGCTTTATGAAAACCTTTTCACAATATTCTAATTGTGAATTTGGGGTTTCATAAGCTGCTAGCCATAATATAAACATTAGGGCTAGTTAAAGTCTCTGCAGCTAGTGTACTTGAATTTTATTTATCTGCAACATTATGTTGTATAATTACAGTTTTGCAAAATAAATGTTCTCAAAACTACATACACTGTTTCTTTATTTCTTTAAAAAAAAATACATTTAGCAGTTGTTTGGCTTTCCTTAGGGTCTGTGTAACCTGTTCTGAAATGGTTTTATTATGATTTAAATATATCGTGATATAGGCTATATCGTTATCACAAGAGGCTGCAATGTATATCGCAATATGGATTTTAGGCCATATCGCTCATCCCTAGTCTAGAGGTGCGTTTTTTAAAACTTGAACTTATTTTAACTTGAGCGCCGCATTTTTAAAACGGCCTATCATGCACGAGGCGCTACAAAAATATTGTACAGTGTACATTGAAAAACAATAGGAAAGATAGCGCATTTGAATGGAAAAATGTATTCCGTGAAAGTATCTTCAAGTAATGCTAACCACAGACACAGACTTTATTTTACTCCTAAATCAGATCACAAGGGAACCCATGAAACCAAATGCAAATTCTCTTTGGGATTTTAGGTCAAAATACCTACACATAAAATATTTACAGAGTGTTGAAAGTCAAAGTCATTGATTTTTTTCTGATGAAAACTGGAGTTGGCCATTGTATCCACAAGTTCTACCCTTATCTTTCTATATGCATCTCACTTATAAAAAAGATGAAAAATGCAACCCAAATACTAATCTAGTTATTGTAAATCCATATTTTCTCTGTTGTTATTTTCCAACTCTATACTCTCTTCTAAGCTATTTCTCCTCTTGGCTTACCTGTTTTTCCCCCATAGCTTTTCTTTACATCACTAACCACTGTGACTGAGCAATTCTCTATTTTCTTCCTCTACACCCCACCACTAGACACACACACACACACACTCAACACTTGCCTAGATTCCCTGAATCTGTCTTTTTTCTTTATCTTTCATCCAGTTTCCCAGCACTCATTGCTCGCTGTGAGGCCCACCATTTGTGTTTTTCTGCCACAGTAGGACACTGTCTGCATTAGCGTAAATCCTGCTGGGAGGTTGAACCCACCAACACTGTCATGAATAACCAGCCTGACGTTTACACCAGAAGTCTTAACTAAATTTAGCACAGCCAAACAAAGAAGCATACTGCAGATAACAATGCTCAAGTGCCTGAATTTCACTGGGAGACCCTGCGGTGTCTTTTAATGACAAATTACAGTTGCCATGGGATCACAAAGCATTGCACAAGCCAAGTATTACATTTACTCTGGTCAGTTTAGAAGAAAGACTGCGAGATGCTGCTGATGCATGATATGTGAGTAACTAGATGGGTTATTCATGTTCACTTTCATGTTCACTATTCACTTTTAAGCTTTGTAACTAAAATAAATTCTATAGAATTATAGAACTATAGAATTCATAAAAAATATTTGTGTTGCTGTATTCCCATCACTTTTCTTTTCAAACACAAGCTAAAGTGCTGACTAAAATTCAAAGGTTTTACATTTACTAAATTTAATTCCATTCTGATTTCTAAAGAAATGAGAAATTGCTAAATTCATTGTAACTTTACTGGCAGCACTATTTCTGATCTTTCTAAATTATTGGGAAAAAATGTTGAGCTTGACAGGCATGCTCATCTTAATAACTTGTTTGAGCAATTTCTGCCTATCATCCATTTCACAGCATTAGAGACTACACTTATTAAAGTTACGAATGATGTTTTGATGGCTGATTCTGGACTTTTATCAATACTCATTCTTCTTGATTTAAGCTCAACTTTTGACAGTTTTACATATTATTTTATTGGAATGACTGATTTCCTTTGGAATCACTGGTTTTCCCTTTGCCTGGTTTACATTTTATTTATCATCTCAGTTCATTAAAATTAAAAGTTTAAAAGCATCTCAGATTACTAGTGGCGTGCATCAGGGCTCAATTTTGGGCCCTCCTCTTTTTATTAATCTATTGCCTTTAGGTCACATTTTTTCATAAATTCTGTATACATTTTCAATGTAATGCTGATGACACCCAGCTTTATTTGTCTTCAAAGCCTAATTCAACACTACTATACCTTCCTCTCTCTTGGCTTGTTTATTTGAAATTAAATCATGGTGTCCATGCAATTTTCTTAAGGTTAACAGTGAGAAAACTTATTCTATCCTCTTAGTAGACACTAAATATATATTTTTTTTAACTTTTACACTAAATATTGGCAACTCCGTTATCTATCCTTATTCTAAGAGTCTATTGTTTTTTTCACCAGATCCCTCAGGTCTTCTGCTTCTTTAACTTGTAACACCTTCTGTAAGTTTGACTACCATGGGATGTAGAGCTTTTAGTTGTACTGCTCCGAGTCTTTGGAATACCTTGCCTCAAGACACATGTAATAGTTCTAGTCTTTACATTTTTAATTCATGTCTTAAAACCTTTTTTTTTTTTTTAATAGCTTATTTTGTTTGATATACCCCAAAAAAACTACCGGTATACGAAAATGTTTTTTTTTTAAATACATTTATTTCATAGTAATACTACAAATACACAACATATTTAACATATACCCTAGTGAAAAAAAAGTATACTTTATTGTATTTGAAATATATTCCCTTTTTCAATAGTACATTGCAAATATACAAAAAAAAATATACTCTCTTTAAATATATTAAAAGTATATTAGCATCATGCTTTTTATCTATTTTTATAATACAACTTTTAACACACTTTAAAATAATAGTACTTTAGTATATTTTCTAAAAATATATTTAAAAGCAAGCACACTTTTAACATATTTCTAACAAGTGCACTATAAGTACATTGGTAATAAATATATGCTTAAATACACTTTTAAGAAATATGCTAAAAACAAGCATACTTTTAATATATTTCTAACAAGTGCACTATAAGTACATTGGTAATAAATATATGCTTAAATACACTTTTAAGAAATATGCTAAAAACAAGCATACTTTTAATATATTTCTAACAAGTGCACTATAAGTACATTGGTAATAAATATATGCTTAATTACACTTTTAAAAAATATGCTAAAAACAAGCATACTTTTAATGTATTTCTAACAAGTGCACTATAAGTACATTGGTAATAAATATATGCTTAAATACACTTTTAAGAAATATGCTAAAAACATGCATACTTTTAATATATTTCTAACAAGTGCACTATAAGTACATTGGTAATAAATATATGCTTAAATACACTTTTAAAAAATATGCTAAAAACAAGCATACTTTTAATGTATTTCTAACAAGTGCACTATAAGTACATTGGTAATAAATATATGCTTAATTACACTTTTAAGAAATATGCTGAAAACAAGCATACTTTTAATATATTTCTAACAAGTGTGTAACCCACCCAATTAATTGAGGCTGTGTTTTCATGTATTTTCATGTATGATTTTATATTTTTCCTTGCCTAATGCAAGAAATGTTCAGACATATGTTTTATTATAATTTATTTCATTTATTATTTTGTTTTTGCTGAGGGCCGAAACTAATAAAGAATTGCGTCGATGGGTGCTGACGTCACATTCGCGCCAGCTCGTTGAACAGAGAGAGATGTGAGCCACATGTGTGGCTATCGTTTATCTTATCCATCGTCGTCAATATTCTTCTAATTTTATGTCTGAACTGTTTTATTGCATTAGGTAAGTCACAATTGTTTCATATTTTCATAAATAATGTTTAAGTTTGTGTTTGTTCATATAAGAAAATGTGGATGGTTAATGCTGTTCGTAATCGAGTATAAACTGGGCAATACAACACATGTAAAGTGTTTATGCTGTATTAGTATACTTGTTAAACCTGTTTACACATTTATGTTATGGGAATAATGTATTAAGTTTAAGAGTTATATGAATGTTTTATATGCATTTCGTGATGGGTGCTGACGTCACATTCGCGCCAGCTCATTGAACAGAGAGATATGTGAGCCACGTGTGGCTATCGTTTATCTTATCCATCGTCGTCAATATTTTTCTGATTTGATGTCTGAACTGTTTTATTGCATTAGTTGGCTTGTTTCAACGCTCCGTGGTCGTGTTGGATTCGCGCAGTGAGGCAGAAACGCGCTGGATTCCTATGTGGAAGAATCGAGTCATCTTGGCGACTCTTTCACGAGGAAAAAGATTCGATTTGTTCATCGTTCATCCCTGCAAAGTCTGTAGGCATTCACCTTCAAACGAACTGAATTGAACTGAGTCAATTACATTTACATCTACACAAATTTAACTGAGTCAATTACACTTCTATCCAAATGAACTGAACGGAGTCATATTCGCACGAACTGAACTGAGTCCATCACACTGAACTGAGTCAATTGCATTGCACTCAGACTTCATCACACTTACAAGGTTGAATTTAATTATTTTATTTGATTGTCATTGATTGAATTGTATAGATATCTCATGTGATGTGTACAAAGTGATGCGTGCCTATGAAGTGAACAGCGAAGTGAGATTTCAGTGTACTGTTCAGTGAACTGATTGTTTCATTCATTAATTTCATTATTATTCATTAATTCATATTTCTGATTTTATTTCATTCCTTTGGTTCAATAATTTTTATTTTTATTTATCAGTCTAGTTAGGATTTTAGACACCAGTTAGTTTAAATAAGTGCAGTCACACATTATAATTTTTTAATATATTTTTTTATTAATGCAAGGTGTGACACCCCGAACCCAGGACTCCATATACTTTAAGTTGTGATTATAAGTATTTGGTGAGCTCAGACCCTAAGTAGATATTTTTCCTCCTTTTATTTTATGGTGTTATCCTATTAATGGGTTACAAGTGCACTATAAGTACATTTGTAATAAATATATGCTTAAATACACTTTTTAATGTGCATTTGTTTTTGAAGACAAAGTGTGCTATTTGTAGTATTTGGATTAAGCCAAAGGTATTACGGAGAATATAATTTTTACTCAAACATAATAGACTTGTATATTGCTCGTAATGATTTTGTAATGTACTTGTAACACAGATAAAGTACACTTTATTATCACTAATCAAGTATGTATCTAGTCCCTACACAGGCATATACTTAAAGTATACTAAGTATACTTGAAGTTGTTCCAATTTAGTACACAAAAGTACACTAAATACACTTAAAGTTATGTTTTACTACAATTTAAATACAACTAAAATATACTTAGTACAAAATTAGTTGTTTCAAAATAGCACACTTAAAGTTAACTAATCCTTAACACACTTGAAGTATACTTATAATTAGTGTGGCTGCAAGTATACTTATTATATATTTTTAATATATTTATGGTATATTTCTTGTATGTTTCGAAGACACTTGTAATTAATTTGTAATGTACTTGTAACACAAATAAAGTACACTTTAATACACTAATCAAGTATGTAACTAGTCCCTACACAGGCATATACTTAAAGTATACTAAGTATACTTGAAGTTGTTCCAATTTAGTACACAAAAGTACACTAAATACATTTAAAGTTATGCTTTACTACAACTTAATTACTACTAAAATATACTTAGTACAAAATTAGTTGTTTCAAAATAGCACACTTTAAGTTAACTAATCATTAATACACTTGAAGTATACTAATAATTAGTCTGGCTTCAAGTATACTTAACATATTTTTTTTTCACCAGGGTATACTGACGTATCGCTTGAGACTTATTGATACAAATATTATTATTAAACTTTATTTGGAGTACTTATTTATTGCACAATGCACATTTCTTAAGTTTAAAAAAGTTTAAAAACTATTAATATCACTATTATTAAGGGTAGTATGATCTCTGTATATGATTCTTTAAATGCAAGATATTTAAAGTATACCTAAAGTATACTTGCAATAGTTCCATTTTAGCACAATCAAATAGTTTAGCACAATAGTTTTAGTTTGACCTCAGCCCTATTTCTGGATAACTAAAGTGCATTAAGTACAAAATTAGTTGTTTCAATTTAGCAGATTTTAAGTATACATTTAGTTTGCAAAAAGTACAATTACAGGATATTTATTTTAAGTACATAAATATAAATGTATTTGTAGTATACTTAACATAAAATAAATGCATTTCAAATACATTTTAGTATAATTATTTTTCACTAGGGTAGCTTTTGTATATTATTGTTTTTCTTAATGTATTGTTTACAGTGTGCATATTAATTGTATGGTGTCCTTTGGCATCTTTAAAGGTGCCCATAAATTAAATGTATTATTATTAAATGTATAATTATACTTTTTTACAGTATTTACCATCTGATTCAAGAAAAAACATTAGAAAAATAGTTTTAGTGAGGGGAAAAAACGTTCATACAAAAAGCAATTTTTCCAGATAGTATTTCAATAAATTGCTTAGAGTCACTATGAAAACAAAATTGACAACTCTTATTTTTTTCACAGAATGTTGCAGTGTTTATTATTAATTATTTATCTGTGCATATTATTATGATTTAATCCATGTGCCATCTTTAATCAAAAGCGTTAACCTCCCCTCCCCCTCGAAACGGCTGTTCTCTTCATAAGGCGGAGGGTGGAACTATATCCTCCACAACTGACTGCAAACTGGCCTCCATTTATTAGAAATGCCATCCTATGATCCAATCAATTCCTGAAGGACAAAATCAAGTCCCGCAACTCCAGCCCTACAGTTTTTCTCATTCCAGAACCCGTTTCATTTGAATATACATCACAATAGGGAAGCAAAGACTTCTGTTTCATGGCGACGTTAATATAATGACAATGTAAAAGCCAAATATTTGTTTTTATTATAATCACATTTCATATTTTTGTCTCAGTATAAATGATAAACATGAAAATATGTGTGCCGTTATATTTTATGAAAGGGGTCTCTCACAAGGGCATCCTCATATTTGGGTGGTTCTTGGCATCAAAAACGTTGAAAACACAGGCCCACAACAGGCTAACACTCTGTCCACTGCACCCATCTCGCTTCAATAGGTTTTGACCCAAGGTACACCAGAACCTAGATCAAAACATGTAGCTGACGGCATTCTGTCATGAGGAAGAATCAAGGATTTGGGTTTAGATTTGTGTCTCTACATGTAGGTACTGGTTAAGTGCTATATGGAACAGAATTAAGCTGCTCATCTTCTCTGACAAGCCTAAGCTCGTGTTGATGGGAAAGATTGTGCCCTGAAAAATGCGATTAAGAGTGAGATTATATCTGTGCACTTATTGAAAGGTTTGAGGCGCTTATCTCTTTCCCAGTGGTTAAAACAGCATATCAAACAAGAGAAAGCGCAACCTATGGTAAAGTTACTATGATGTTTCACACATCATTCAGTGTACTTAATCAATGTTTAATACTAAAAGTAGATAGATGAAGACAATATCACAGTATCCACCACTAGGGTCATCAATTGTACCGTACCAGTCAGTAAAAAAATTAAATTGTCGGTACCAGCATTTATACAATATATAGTACCGAGTACTGGGTATATTCGTAATTAGAGATAGACGCTGCTTTTAAACAGACATTCATGTTTGTTTGAGCATTTGTTCATGTTTCTATTTACTAGGGCTGGGCACCGAGTCTCGATACTTTTTAGGTATCGACCCAATTGCCTCGATACTATCGAGTATCGAAAAATGACATGTTGTTCGGTTCCAGATTTCGATACCTAAGGAGTTAACTCGTCAACGTCAGTGCTCAAACAAATACATATGAAATGCACAACGACACACATAAAGTCGCTCACGCACATACACACAAACTCTATTCACACGAAACACGCGGAACTCTCCGCGCACACTCATATGAGACGCGCGCGCGCACGCACAAACTCTCGACACACATACTTATGAGCCGCGACCCGCGAGCACACACACACACACACACAAACTCTCCGCGCACATATTCATATGAGACGCGAGCACACACACATAATACCTTAAAGATGTGGAAAAATCGATCAAAAGTGTGGGTACATTTCTCCAGACTCGATGCCAACAGCGCGCGCGATGCAGTATTGCTGCAAAGACCGGTACCACGACAAACACGATGAAGACCTTGACAGTGCACGGACTGGGAGTAAACATAAGAGCAGAAAGTTGCTCCGTCTTCGACTGGTAAATGAAGAGATATCTTGTTGATCACTCGGACAGTGTTTATATTACAATAAATAATAGGCCTAACCTACTGAATGTACACTGCCGTTCAAAAATGTGTTGGTTAATGGTTAGTCAGAATTTTTTTTCAGTAAGGATGCATTAAAGTTATCAAAGGTGACATTAAAACATGTGTAATGTTACAAAATATTTCGTTTTTAAATAAATGTTTTTCTTTTGATTTTTTTATTCATAAAAGAATCATGAAAAAAATTATCAGTTTCCAAAATATTAAGCAGCAAACCGTTTTCATATTCTGAAGGGTCATGTGACACTGAAGTAATGATTTTGAACATTCAGCTTTGACATCACAGGAATAAATTACATTTTGAAATATATTAGATACGATTTTAAATTGTAATACTATTTCACAATATTACTAAAGTTTTACTGTATTTTTTTATTTAAAAATTCAGCTTTGGTGAGCATGAGCGCTTTATAAAACATTTTTATTCCTTTGTACACTGGCTAAGGAGCATGAGTCAAACTGAATAATAAAACTAAATACATAAAAAATAAAAGTTTTTCTGAGGTAATATGTTATGTAATCTTGTTAAAATGGATTTCATAAAATTGGTATCGAAAAAAGTATCGTTAGGAACCGGTATCGAAACTGAGGTATCGAAATTGGCATCGGATCGAAAGATTTTGAACGATGCCCAGCCCTACTATTTACAGTGTGTTTTTACAAGCGTTGACAATTACAAGCATATCTATTGAGCGTGTGAACTCAATGGCCTATAAGAGGTTCTATTCAGTAAATATACCTCGCTTAACACCGCTGAAAACGTACAAGATTTTGTTTTGTGCAATGTGAGCCGCATGCTCATAAATCCTTTCATTATAACCATTTTTTATAACGGAGTTTTCACAAGAGTGCAGAATTCGGTGAGCTTGCACTTTAGAGTTTGGCAGCCTTATGGTGCGTTCACACCGGACGCGAATAGCGCGTCAGGCGCGAGTGATTTCAATGTTAAGTCAATGCAAAGACGCGTTACGCGCGTGTAACGCGTCTTTGCATTGACTTAACATTGAAATCACTCGCGCCTGACGCGCTATTCGCGTCCGGTGTGAACGCACATTAGTGGTTAAAAAGGGAGGGCTCTTCTCATGATGTTTTATAAACAAAGTTCGGGAAGAGCACGTTCAAATAATTGATCCAATTATCACATCATTCCAACCAGCTGTCAACAATCAGTAATCAACATTTCTGTCCTATCAGCATGAGTGGAGACCTATATACATACTCATTTGACTCACCAACGTTCCTCGACAGTTTTTCAGCATCCCTCCACCACCCCGTCTCCTCACACTCGCCTGGTTACTTCCTAAACCAGCAATACGGGGGGAGTACTCTGGGTTCGGGCCGAATACCGAGCCCGGAGCCCTCTCCTCGGACAGCACACCAAATATGCATACCATTTATTCCATCTGACTTATTTGTAAGTGTGAACTCGTGAATTGCTTTTTATTACCCATTCATAATCTGAAAACTGGTTAATTTTTACAAGTGCACTGCAAAGTTTCTGGATTGACAACCATATTTGAATGTGCAATTGAACCGGAAACTGTGATGATTGACATTGATAACTAACAGACAAAGACAAAACAAGACCAAAAAAGTACTTACGGTAATTCAACAGTTTTTGCTCTTGTACCGAAATTGGTACCAGCGGTACTGGTAATGGTACCAACTGAAATTTTGGTACCATGACAACCCTATCCATGATTTATTACAAACTGCCCACAAATTTTAACATAGAAAGAAAACTGACATAAGAAGGAAAGTATGCAGCCAAAAGTGGCTATTTAACATCCGCAATAACTTTCAGAGAGAATCAGGGGCTCACTGAAACAAACTGTAACACAAAAGTCATACAAAACGCCCACGATTTTTTTCCAAGATTGGGATCCAGAGATCAGCCTGCCTTTTTGCCAAATAAATCCAATTACATACTACAACATCTCTTCAAACCAATGGATTAATAAGGATGATTGTGATACAGGACAGACCAGACGTGAGGTTAACGTTAAAGAGGAATAGAGGACAAAAACCTTAGATGAGACATTGCCGCCATGCAAAATGCAAGAGGTGACTAAAACAATAAATCGCAAAGAAAGCAACCTATGAGGTTTAAAATCCGGCTGAAGACGGTAGTGCAGACGAGTGCTGGTGAAGATAGGGGATTCATGATTACATTATTATCAGCCTCAGGCAATTTGTGAAAACTAACACATTCTGATGCCTCCGAGGCCCACAGCACGACTGCTGCTTGGAATAGTAAAACAGCCACACAAGCGCTGGTTTGTTCAGATGAAGGAGGTCAGCAGAGAAAACGCTTCGGGCACACGACACCCTCTCACGTGGAAAAGAGCACAGGGAAAACACCTTCCCAAGGTGCTAAATTACTAGGGCTTTGGGTTGAGACCCTCATGGAAGTCATTTTGAAGAGGAGAGAAACGTGCAAATAGAGTTCAACCAAATGGAAGAGATATGCACTACTGCTTAAACACAGCAAGAATGTACAGTGTATATGTGTTCATAAGAAATTATCTAAAAGTCTCTGTCCTCTTCAAAAAGTAAAGATTTGGTGTCATTTTTTTTTTTCATGTGACATTTTCATACAGCAAGAATAGAATAAGGTGAGAAGGATTTCAAAGCGCTGTCCGTGCTCCTGAAAGAGCAAATGGAGGTCAGAGGTCAGCTGCACAGAGATCCTGTTTGTCATTATTTGCAGTGGTTTCTTGTTTTATTAGAATAATTCTTGCAATACACAGCATGCTCATCCAGGTTTATATAAGGCTAAAGAGATAAAAGCCCAATCATTTATGGAATGTAATCAAAGCCATATTAACAGATGCTGAAATTGTTTATTTTTCCTAATATTATTAAATGCAAAATGTTTGGGTCAGCAGGGTTGAGAACGTGGAACTGTTTTTTATTTAGGATGACCCACATAAAAGAACAATAACATAGACGGTATGTAGTAAACACAGAGGTTACTGAAGTTAACATTTACACTTTCATGCATAAGGCGATGTGCCGGGGAAGCCAGTGAATTTTGTGCGCAGGCGATAATGAAAACGCAGACAAGGATGAGAAAGAGAGCAAAGTTTTTCTCATAGAGTTTTTCCTCAAGTTTTGCTTGTATAGAGCCACCATAATCCTTATGAGTATAACAGCTCATCCCTTAACCGACTAACTTCACTGCCATCTTCCATATTTACAGAACTATCAAACTATCGGTGTGTAAAATCTTTGGAGTGACTCCCATCAGTGTAGAATTGTGAAGAATGGTGATCTAGAATGACGTAAAAGTCGCATGAATTCCGATACAGTATGTCTGTTTAGACTGTGTCTGAATTTTCTCTCAAATATTTGCTTTCACTTTAGACATAACCAACTGTGTTTATGTAAACCTTGTGTGTATTTGACAGTATTAACCCAATAAGACTTGAAAGATAACTTTAACCAGTAAGTCCAGTAACCAGGCGCTGTTTGAGTCTTTTAAGTGCCTGTGCGCTTCGGGTGTATGCGCTCAGAAAAGTGCATGTTAGAACAGCGCCACAGCACGCAAATTAAATATTTAACCGGCAAGGCTTTAAAGCACATGCAAATAATAAACTTTTGTGAATTGCAGTATCCCGTGATTGTAACTCGATCTCTGCGTTGTGTTGAGAATGTACTAAATTGTACAGTATGTTGGGACGGAGGCGCCAGAACTGCAATTGATAGAATGCACTGTAGCACGATACTACGATATTTCTTCAAAAGTAGATCGTGGAGACATTTTAATCGTCAAAAATCGTGATATCGCACACCCCTAACAGACAATTTTAAATCCCCCGCTGCTACAGCGAGCAAACAGAAATGGCGACTGCGGTCACTCTGACTCACTCAGGGCGGGATCTGTGCTAATAGGGCAGATCGTCACCAGTCATGGATGGAGCTAAGGGGAAATCTGAAACCACGCGTTTGGAGAGATTGCCAATTATTTATAAGGATTATAAAAAAGTATGGGGTGGATTTTTATAATCATATGCTTGTTGTTCACAAACTGTAGACACACATCTGTGTTCAAATAAATACATTTTGCATAATAGGTGCCCTATACTAAATCAGTATAGCTAATGTGTAGTTACACTCATGCATTATGCAATTTGTCAGTAGCATATATATGCATTATATAATTATTTAGTTACGCCACCTCTTTAACCAACTACAACTAAAAGTAAACTACAAGTTGTCATCTCTCAAGAATTATTTGAAATATTATTGAAATATCATCATTTGTTAATGGAATTGCATAAACTTTCTCCAAATTTGAATTCCTTAAAAGTACTAAATGAAATGGAATCTCTAAGGATCAAGAATCATTATTCCCATATCTAGTCGGCAATATATTGCTTGCTAATCACTTGAGGTTTAAGTACTCGTTTGTAAAGCAATAAGGGAAGTAGGAACATTCAGCAGTTGTTATCAATTTCAAACGAAAAAGGGTTTTTACACAAATCCCTTTGCCTTGTCATGCTATGTTTTGTTTATCGTAGTTTGTTTGCAAGACTTTCCCTGCGGTATATCTAAGGTGCAGTTGTCACAGTGACACGGCTGAGGCAAGAGACAAGGATGTAGAGGTTTTGTTTCGTGTCAGCGACTAACGAGTGAGCTGGTGCAATCCTATGTCAGACACATTTAATCACTTGAGACACACGGCGGGTCTCGCCATGTTCTCCAGGCAACAGGAAAGCAGGTCTAACACTTGGAAGGGACAAAATAGTGCATTGTACAAGAGTGTCTGAAATTGAATTAAAGTTCCCCCTATATTATGCTATTTTAAGATTCCTAATTTAGTTTTTGAGGTCTCTTATAACAGCTTTACATGCATTAAAGGTCAATGTTTACATGCATTTTTCTCAAACGACTCGTCAGATGATTCAGTCTCTCCTATCTGGGAGCTTGTCTGCTCTGATTGGTCAGATGGCCCAGTCTGATACGATTGGTCTACCGTTTACAGCGCATGCCGGAAGCAAGTTGTTCGATAGTGTACTACGTAGAACAGAGGCAGACATTATGCAAATGTGTTAGCTAGTGATGCGTATCCGTAGGTGATTGATATTCGAATTATTGACGACTTGTTTAGGCGGTTCAGAGTCAATTATTTATTTTGGGAGACAATAATTTTATTTACTGCACTTTCAACTTTACAACTTTGCAGACCGTTTACATTCACAGACAGCTATTTTACACACTACATGAAAGGGAATATTCAGGAAAAAAAAACATAATAAGGGCACTTTAAAAATATATCACATGCTAAAATAAAAGCATATAAAACAATATGTTACGATGCAAAAACAACTAGATCTGGGAATGACCACTGTGTTTGTCTCTCATGAAATCTTACCAGAGATGGAGAATAACAGTACCAATGAGTTCTTGTAAGGAAGAATAGCAGCTCAGTCTTATCTAGACGTATCGTGCTTCTGGCTTTGAGTGGCCATCAGTGTTGAAATATATTGACTGTGATGGAGAACGTCTTGAGATGAAAAGAAACACAGCCACTGTTCAACAGGTTTGTTCAATCTAGACGACAAGTATGTAGGAAACCACCGAAGATACTATGGAACAGAGAGAGGATATTGAGCCTGAGAGATTAACAGTGAGTAATTTTACAGCTTTGCTTCAAAGAAAAGTAGGAGGAAAAGTACCGGTATTGAAGAGAGGTAGAGAATCGTTTTTCATGATATTCAGTAACGGATGAAAGAGCAGAAAATATCTGCTACTCATATTTCAAGCAGTGGGAATAAAAGTGTTCTGAAAGCTGGTGCTTTTAAAAAGTTCTCCTCTAGTATACATATCCTGGTATTGCTTGGATTGCTCATTGCGAAACAGGCAACTGGCAACAGAAATTTTAAATACTGCAAATTTCTTTAATCACAAACAACCAAGAGTAATGACACTGATTTATCATAGGCTCACTAAAGATCTTTCTCTGCTTAGGGGAAAAAAAAAGTTTGCATTGCATCACTTGTTGCAAAAAATGTTGATAAAGGCTTAAGGCACTCTTTAATCTTAGCTCCCCTACAATATACACTACTGGTAAAAGGTTTGGAGTTTTTTTAATGTTTTTTTCTCTCTCTCTAAGGCTGCATTTATTTGATCAAAAACACAGTAAAAACTGTAATATTGTGAAATATTATTAACGTTTTAAATAAGTGTTTTCTATTTTTCAAAAACAGAATGTTTCGGAAAAATTGCATTATTCCAGTCTTCAGTGTCACATGATCCTTCAGAAATCATTCTAACATGCTGATTTGGTGCTCAAGAAACATTTATTATTATTAACAATGTCAAAATCTGTTGTGCTCCTTAACTGGGATCTATTTCTTAGGATTCATTGATGAATATAAAATTGAAATGCAACATTGTAAACATCTTTACTCTCACTTTTGATCAACTGAATGCATAATTGCTAAATAAAAAAATCTATTTCTTTCCAAACAAATCCCACTGACCCCCAAACTAATATGTAAGTGGCAGTCAATGCAAACATCTGCAATTTAGTTGTTGTTTTTTAACCATAAAAATGGGTGAGAACATTAACCTTCTTATCTACAGTCCTTCCTGTCATTTATAGGTACCTGACAGACATTTATAATGAGGAAAAGTGTGAATAAACAGAACAGATAAGAAACGGCAGCTGTAAGAAACACAATTAGTAGAAATGATTTTACAAGAACATGTAGAAAAGCTGGATTAGTACTCAGTAACTGTGTTAAATTGTCATCTAGACAGATGACATCATTAAACGCCCTCAAGTGATTGTGCAGACACAGCAAGACATGGTAATTATTGAAACTAACGGTACATGAAGATCTTTGCGACTAGCACTGATGCTAACCTTTAACATGTTCCTTTATCATGAATGAACACAAACACTCAGAAACACTAGAGAGTCATTTTCTCATCTGTATGCTCTACAGAAACCCACGACTTCTAAATGGTGCTCTTATCATTACTATTGCAAAACAAACAGCAAATTCTTCAAATCGCTGGCCTAGTGAACAGGCCATTAACAATGGCTTGTCCTTTCAACTATGTCATCATATTAACCACAATACATCAGATAATTACATATGTGACCTGCAGGTCGCAGCTGCTATGGAACAGTAAATCTCATCATAGAAAGTCGCCCATGTCTTGTTTAGCTTTATAGTTATATTGAGCAAATACTTCATTGAGCTCTGAGGCAATGCCTGAGGCTCCGCAAAGCGAAAAGAGGCTATTAGTCGGACATAAAAACCCACTTCAGTCCTAATGAAGATTTAATTTCTCTTCTCCTTGAGCTTTGATGATGTTCTGGAAACATTTATTTAAGCTTAAAATACAAGCTACCACATTAAACTCCCGAATAACCTGTCATATTAGTGCTAAAATGTCTTTTGTTTAAAAAAATTGTGAATGGACAATTCATGCATGCTTTATAAAAACCCATAACACTGAGCTCATGCTTCATGCCTCAAATCCTCTCATCAACCCCCTTTAGACCTCTATTTTCTTCACCGTCCAAAAACATGTTCTTTTGCATGTAATTAATATGAGCAGCCATTACCAGTGTGTTTTAGGGAGAACCGCCAATTAGCCTGTCTATCACTGCTGAATCCTAATTAGAAATTATCAATGTTAATGGCTCCAAATGCTTCAGCTAATGGAGGGGTACCTGCCAAACAGCAGACGCGGGCCTTGGTGAATACTTAATAGGGACTAAGCTTCTGTCTCCGACTCCATGAGGGAAAATGCAGTTACTCATATGCCACAGACAGTCACATTTGAATCTGTTCGTGGCTGCTATACATTTTACATGCCACAAGATGGCACTTTTTTCGACACTCTTGATGCTTTGATTTTTTCCCGAAACAATCAGAGAAAATCTTCAATTTAAATATTTAAGATGCTTCATTTCTCCACCCCTTTTTAATAGTTTTAGGCCTTTTGTAAACGTTTTAATCAAGTTAAGCTGTTTTAAAGGGTGTTTACTCATTTTGAGCCAGGTTTTAAAGGATAACTAATGTAGGTTAATGTCATTTTTCATGTGTGGAAAAAGCGCCAATGAAACAAAACTAAACTAGCCAATCAGATTTGTTTTCACCCATCCCCCACCCATGCACGCACATGCACATATTTGTCCCTACAACATAAACGCACCTGTATTTATTTATTCTCATTCTCTCTTGCTTTCTCAATGTCATGAGTGTACACAGATAAATTATACATAAAAATCCCATTAAACAGCTATTAAAAAAACTTTTAAGAGCTTCAGGCACTATTTAGTTAGCCTGGTAATACCAAACTCTGCTACTTTGCTTTGCTTCATAGACAGAGTCTGGCATGGCATCATTGAAAAGTGTTTTCTTTATCGCGGGGGGGGCGCTCGTCTGAAGTATAAAATCATTGGTTACCCGTAAGCCAATCACATAACGTTTGGTTATGCGCCAGCTCAGCAGCATCGAACTGCCACTGTAAACACATTATAAATAATGCGAAAACGAAACCATCGAGAGAAATACCGGAGTGAACATGGCTGTCAACAACTTTTGTAGATTATGTGATGTAAATCTACGCATCCACGGCACAATCGGGGCCTCTAAACTATTATTTGACATTAAAGAGAAACAGGAAAATATTTGCAGCCAACTGTCAAAGTTAGGATTAGTTATGTCAAACACAGCTCTTTGTTCATTTCGAGTCTGTCCGAAATGCTGCAACTTAATTGCAAGATTACAGCATGACATGGCAATATTTACGAACTGGAAAAAAAAGGAGACACTGACCCGTCAAAAGGGTGCCAGTTCGAGCTCGACAGATAAAAGAGACCTAGATATCACATATCGACATCACCTCCATTCAAAATGTTTACCAAACACTCTTCTTGTTCGTCCTTCAGTTTGGAAATGCCGTGAATATTCTCCACAACAGAGCGAATTTCATCCCTTGTCTCCATATCCGCGGTCGTTTTCGATTTCCCCAATCTCAAACTCGGCGCTTAGCGTCTACGTCACGGCTCTCAGCCCGCTCTCTGTTCGTTTATTGGCCGGCTGTTTTCAGGCCGGATGAAAACTGAGAGACATGTCGATGTCTCAGACTAAGTACAGAAGCGAAATGAAATTGAGCGGAAGTACGAAGTCTGACGTAGTCAGGCTACTATTTAGTACCCGTTTCATCAAGTCACGCACACACTATAAAACTTGTGATTTCTGTTGTATATACTATTCTGCATAGAAATGCAGTCATGCTGTGTTTTTTTAGCTGTAAAATCCAGGGACAAAACCGAACTACACAGGTATTTTGGGTCATTATTTGTTGGGTCAGTGACATTAACTAACCCATCCTTCTCCTAGAGTGTGTTAAGAAGACACCTAGCACAACAGGACACCGTTACCTATTATGTCAGACAGTGAAACACAGCCTAAGTTTGTGCAATTGATTTGCTCTAGGAGCAGCTGACTTCAGCGACAGGCTGTCAGTGCCACTCAAGGAATCATGGCAACTGAAGCGTCTCAGCGGGCCGGTCGCTGGGAAGGTACTGGTGTTGAATACACATGAGAACATGTTGGAGATGCCTTCAGAAAGGGAACAGAAGCCATTTTGCCTGCATTTTTTACATTACATGATTCAAGTGACGTTTTTTTTCCGATATTATCTGATCGGTTTCAGGCCTCATTCATATGTGGAAATAAATCTGATATGAATCGGATACGAATTTGCATCTGCCATAGCAGACAGATCGGATACGAGACGGTGGCAAATTACGTCAACTCTTTTCAATTGCGCAATTGAGGACGAAGGCTCAACCCAATGTTTTGCTGACCTTTAAAGATGGTGCGGAAAGCAAAAGCTTGTATTAGCGCTTCATGCGTCCATTGCAAATTGCGCCGTTTTTACTTCCTTTTTTAGTACCTTGGGTTGTTTCGCCAAGTGAATAGTGTAAATACAGATATTGGATATGGGTCACTCTAAAAAAAAATGTAAGCTTGTCATTAAAAAAACCCGGATATAGTCAACAAATCGGAATTGGGCATCAAGATCTGCAGTGTAAATGGCCTTTGTTATTTCTCAGTCATTTGGACATGGAAATCTTATAAATGCAGTACCGATAATAAGATTTATATTAATTTGTCTTGAAATTATGTTTAAGTTATGTTATTGGGGCAATTGAGAGTACATTTTGTACCACGCTTTTGTTAAAAAAATAAAAATAAACATTCTTCATTACGTGCTCTGAATACACTGTACCATACATTTTAGTGGCCCAAAACATAACCTGTGTAAAATTATCATCCAAAAGGCAACGCAAAGCCAAGAGCAAGAAGTTCCACACATCACTAATAACTACAGCCAGTAGCACTGGCTTTGCCGTCCCTGCTTCGTCTTTGTGCTTCCTGTCCTTTCAGCCCCAGTTTCTGAGAACTTCACTCAGGCCTCACAGTGGGCTCCTCTGGGACCCTCAGCTGTCATTCTAATCTCAGAGGCAGTGAGGAGCCGAAGGCGTGCGCTGTCTGAGCCTGCCTGCCACACACAAGCGCACGTCCTCTCATCCACACATCCACACTCTGCTTTTAATCTGTGCATGATGGCCTGGCATCTTGTCTTCTTCCTCTCTCTTCACCAGCAAAGCTAGTCAGAGTTAATCTTTCGATATCCTTTAGGATGGGCTTTTAACGGCTTTTATTCAGTAAGGATTTATTAAATAAATAAAAAAGTGACAGTAATATAAAAAAAAAAAACATGCATAATGTTACAGAAAAAAATATATATTATTTTAAATAAATGTTATTCTTTTGAACTTTCTATTAAAATAATCATGGGGGGGAAAAAATATCACAAAAGTATTTTTCCACAAAGTCAACAGCACAAAAAATAATAAGAAACGTTTCTGAGTAAATCAGTATATTAGAAGGATTTCTGAAGGATCATGTGACACTAAAGACTAAAGTAATGGCGGCTAAAAATATATATTTTTAAAAAACAGCTTTCTTTGCCATTGCAGGAACAAATCATCTTAATAAATTAAAATTACATAGAAAAAAAATATTTTATATATTTATTTATGTAATAGTATTGCACAATATTACTGCTTTTATATTTTTTATCAAATAAACAAAGATTTGGTGGGCATAAGAGATTTCTTTTTAAGAAACATTTAAAAAAAGATCTTACCAAACCCAAACTTTTAAATGGTATTTACATATGTACATAAATATGGAATTAATTAAAAAGATAGTTCATCTAACTAAAATTCTCACACTCATGCCATTTCAAACCTGTTTTTTTATGGTGTTTATGCTTTTTATTATTTGTATTATTTTATTACACAGAAGAAAATATTCTAGAAGGATCGTGACAAATGAGCCTCCACACATGCTCCAACTTCGTCAACGCCAAAATGGCATCTAATCTCATGTGGTTAGTAACCCAACATTTTAGATTCTGAAAATGAACACAAACTTTGGGGATGGTATGATTAGTGAATAGTGATAATGAATTTCCTATTCCTGACAGAAAGTTATCATATGGCCTCAAATAACTGGGAACTGGAAACTGGAATGTCATCATTTGAATGTGTTTTTTAGTGCTTTCTTACTTTCTTACTTTCTTTCTTTCTAAAAAATAACAGCTTATAGGTTTGGAACAGCATGAGAGAGCATAATGTCAGAATTTTATTTTTGTTTGAACTATTTTGGGGGTAACATAAGCTTTCCTCGCTGCCCTTCTTTCCTGCCATCTCTTCCTCTGTCTCTCACTCTCTTCCTCTGTATCCTTTTCGGCTCAACTTTACTCATCTAAAATCTCTTCACAAGATGATAAAACTTTACAGGCACTTTGTGTACACATAGAGGCCAAATGCATGAGCAAAACCTGAACCAATTAGATAAACTTCTTCAATCTCAGTGACAGCAAATATACTAGACTAGACATTTCTGCCTCCAATACTTCTATTCGGTTAAAAGTGCAAGCAGGCCTTCAAAGACGCTGGCAAGGTCAGCTTTTGGGAAGACGTTGAAGAAACCATCCCATTATACGGTTAAATGGTGCAGAAGATTCAGCCTGAACCAAATTCTCTCCCATCAGTGTGACGTTCTATTAATTAAGTTGCAGAGGGCAGGCCTTTGCTCACTACACAGATCCACGAGAGCTAATGCAATGCTGAAGGTCGTTCACATCAATAACAGGCTGCCATTCAGCCTCACTGTTACTTGAAATTTGAATATGAAAACAATTCAGCACTCATGCTTTTGTGTACGCAAAAGGAGCATTTAGGTTTAGGAGAGCGCTTGTTACATTAAAATCTGAAAGGCTTTTCACTCTATTCAAATATGGGGTCAATGAATATTGACAGCATTTCTAATGTCACATCTCAAATGATGTATGACTTTTCTATTCTCTGTGTATGCTCTACCTAAGTACAAAAGCCTGAACATGAATACAAGGCTCTCTAATCATGAATGAACATTGAACGGTATATCTGCCTTTATCATTTATATGAGCTGTTGAGACCTCTGATAAATGACATTTCACCAGTGAATGTCATGTAACGAAAGCACGTTTTTGGTTGTTGTTATTGTTTTTTTTATCTTCACTTTTCCTGAGTGAACTGAAATGCATGCATATGCCCAGGTATAACAACCGCTACTGGATGTTAAAATTATCCAATATAAGCATATGCTAACACTGTGCACGTGCAAACTGCGCCTGCATTAAGGCATCATCTTCAAGGCAGTTGCTAAAAATGCGCCACATCCTGTCTCGCTCTTGCAAGTAAAGTGTAAGTGTGACCACAAGACGAGCTGCACAAATTAGCACTCAGCCTCAGACGTCACAGCCACAGACCGTTGGCTAAACTATGGCTATGGTCCACAAAATGGGAAACACTTCGGGAGTATAAAAGTCGTCATCTGATTTCCAGGAGACTTGTGTGTCGCGTTCATTTTTTACAACTATGAAAATGAGCGCTTCATGATTTACCCGTGTCGAGTAAAATACCGGAAGTGGAGCGTTCCACGGACGAGATTCAATATTATATTTATATGGTATTAATTTTGAGTTAATCAATTTAGCTAACCAATGAAAGGGAGTCAATCTTTTTCTTACTCACACACACACACACACACACACACACAAATTTGAATATAGCCAACCTGAGCAATGGAAAATGTGTTTGTTTGGAATTGTTGACTATGTCTTTAAATTTTCTTGAAGTGATTTAATTACAAAAATGTCATTCAAATGTTAAAAGTCTCATATCAAGAATGATGATTATATTGTATCAGGAGTCCTTATTATTCAATAAACAAGACAGCATCAGCCTGCTGTTATGTTGTAATATTTATTATCATGACTGAGTCGACAAACTAATATACAACAATCGCCTTCATAATCGCCATTTCGTAATCAAATACATATTTTTAAGAAGGTAAATTAAATAATTAAATATATTAATACACTTTTTTATATATATATATATAATAACCAAAAACATTATAATTTTTTTCAGGAGGTACATAAGGTATCAAGAAAATAAAACGGCTTCATTTTATAACCACCAAAAAAAATTTGATATATATATTTTATATATGTGTGTAGTTTATTTAATTAAAAACAAAACTGCATCGGTACTCTCTTCATCTCAAAAGCCTATTTCCCCACTGCAATCCCATCATTACCTCTTTTATCACTGTCTCATTTCAAACCTCTTTCCCTCCTACTTCCTCGTACTCCCTGCATCCATCTGAAAACCATGGTCCGTTTTCTCTTATGAGACTGACAAGAGCTGCACCTAATTAAACTGAAGGTGAAGGGAGAGGCTGCAATGTCAGCGAGACGGATTAACGACGACACAGTTAAAGATGCAAACTGACACCCGCCTGCCTTATTTTGTCATGTAGAAATGTTTGCCACATATTGTACCGGCAAAGCTTATTTGTGATTGACAGGAAGTGACTGCTTTTTTTTACTCACTGATTTATGCCATCAAGACCTTTGGAGGTTCACGGACCGCAGCGAACAGAAGAGCTCGATCTCCCAGCTGTGAGATGAAGGCAGGCTGAAGCAGCTCAAAGAGGACCAGGCTTGCTTGCTGCTGAAAGCGACAGATTAAAGGCAAACCTGGTGAAAGAGAGGGAGTGTGTCAAAAGATTCTCAGCAGTGTTTCTGTATCACAAGGTGATGACTTATAGTTTTTCCCTTCATTAAAAGTAGCACTCCACCAAACTATGCTGCTGACTTGGTAGACTTAAACTTCAAATGTATGACTGTCATGGATTTCAAGCTCTGGAGTGCTACTGACTTGATCAATATTGAAGCCCTAATGACTGCTAAGCAAACAGTCATTTGGAATAAGTGGTTTTAAGCAGGATAATTGGTCTCAAACCGCTCTACTCAATGTCAGTGTAATTTAGAGTTAGAAATGTCCTTCTGGAAGACAGGATAATTGGGCCAATAGTTTCAAACAGACATGTAGCCCATAGACATATAAAATCAAGTAGCCTATTTATTAGACTGTAAATAGGCTAACTTGGGGAGACTAGGGCTAGTTGTCACCAGAGCTACATCTCAGTAACTAAGTTTTTGAGACAAGGATCAAACAAATTCCAGCATTCCAGTTTTCTCCAGCAGTAGGTTTTTGCATATTGGTTCGAAACATCTAGTTTAAATGAATAAAAATAAAGAATAAAGAAGTATCCTTCAAAATAAAATAAAAAATCTGCAAAAGCTGTCAGGTAAACAAGTGGGGGGGAAAACACATGCAGACAAGAGTCAAGTGAACTATTACTATATAATGAAAATGTTAAAGGTTGAAGTCCACGGGACAAGAGTATATTAATAATAATAATTTATTATTATTATTATTTATTCATTATAATTAATATACTCTTGTCCTGAGTACACAAGTCCCATTATGACAACTTACCTTTTACCACACCTTTGAAATATGGCAAGTTCGGACCGAACGTTGTTAAATGGGACGGTCTACGGAGGACTGTTAACTGTTAACGGTCGCCTATTAACTGTGACAGCTGCAGTTGACAAGCAGCAGTAACAGTTGTACTGGACTTTTTTTAAAGTTATATTCACTTGTTTAAAAAAACCAGGGTTCACAAACTGTCTTAATCCATCTGTTGTATCCTTCATTGCACGAGAAACGAAGTAGGCCTATGCATGTCAAGGCCGCATTTGAAGGTACTTTTGAATTGGGATAGCTTTCGTTGCGCCTCTGTGTTGCAACTGACCTATCAGTAAGCCCCGCCCCCTTAGTTACTGTTGCTATTTCAGAAAAACAAACAGTCTTACAAAGACAGCTGTCAGTGTGAAAACCTTGTCCCAAGATGTTTTTGATAAATCTTGGAAACAGAAGGATCACAATGTAAGCAGGAGAAGCCTCATGTTACCGTCGTCACGGCTGTTTTTGAGCCATCGGGTGTTTTTGACCTGTGCATGACGTGAGAATAGTTAGCTATTTAGGTTTGTACGTTAGCATGGACTCACTAACTTTAATTGTAAATTAATGAGAGTACGACAACCAGAAAATTAACGTTTTCGTATTTATTGGGATTGGAGTTGAATCTTTAGGGAACCAGGTTACTGCGCTCACATTATTGTTATTATAAATAAACCAGGCTTCAGTCGTATTGCGCAGATAACTGGCCCGTTCACGCAAATCTTATCACACTTTTGAAACACGCTGGTGAGTGCGCGCACAGTACAGTGATTCAAAACATGAATACCCATGCCCATCCTCTCAGGATACCTGGAATCAGTGCTACAAGTACCCCCGACACATAGTTTTACTATTTTTGTAGCATAAACACAATAAAACCGATGAGAGCTTCGGATCGTCCAATGTTTCTCCAGGGCGCTGAAAGCTATAGTTGTCCGAGTTCCGGTCCCCATGCAACTAATACTCAACTGCCATTGGCTCATCTGCGTTCGAGGGGAGGGGCTTATCGATAGGTCAATTGGTCGAAGGATGCAGCCTCTGAAGTGGGACACATAGTGTGACAACATGACTGATAAATATTGACTAGCATAAAAATTAGACTATTTCCTCCATAAATTTATTTCAGTAGGCTTCCAGCCATATCTTCATTTTCCACATTGTTTATCTTTTCCACATCATTTATTTGAAGTTTATCTTATCTTCATGAGTGAGTGCCTCGTCATGGGTCACAGTCTCAATTTATTTTAAACAATTAACTAATTTCTAGAGATGCATCTGACATGTACTGTGAAATGCTAATGAGTAGTGTGCTTTATTATCGTACTGCATAAAATGCACACTGCTTCTCCTCTAATGAGCTAATGGAACTCTATGTCATTTAGAGCTTAGCAGCACAAATGGGCAGAAGCTGTTCAACAGGAGCTTCGCTTCATTGTGGACTGAAATTACATGGTGCTTTTATCTTTGAATTATTTGCTGAGTGTGTTTTCATAAAACATGACATCTGTCAAGATCGCTGATGTCAGCGGACCTGAACGCTCCAATTTAAGATGGTTTCTACCTCAACAATTGTAATGAAATGTGAATGGCATCCTTCAGTGTTAGTGTATTTGAGAAACTGTACTATTAAAGTGAGAGCAAGACAGGCTTTGTTCATTATTCACATCACTTCAGTAATTGTGTTATGTTACTGCAAATGCTGCAAATGTTACTGTAAATTTAGATTCAGATTATGAATTTTGTTTTCATTTTTGTATTTTATGAAGATTTATGAAGATTTATGAGAAATTGTGGGTTAATGACCTCAAAATAAGTATAGATATAAGTCCATTTTATGCTTTTAAGGGCCTTCCAAAAACAGAACACAACACATTGTTTTTTCATATTTTGTCAGAATACACTACAAATTTTACATTCCAAAATGTGCCTCTAAATGGAATGCAAGAGCAAAACAAACTGTAGTTGGTGGCTTTACATGTTGATCTGTCAGACCTTCCCAATTTAAGTAGGCCGTTCATGGCCAGAATAAGCTGTAACATGAACCAGACTTTATTCCACAAGTCAAAAGAAGTATGGCTACATGAGACTACGAAGATTAACAACCAAACGTATCTAGCGTAAATTAGATATGTAACATTAAATTACACCATTATTGAAGAATTCAGAATAAAACAACATTTTGGCACAGTTTGAATCTTTCACATTTCAATCCAGTGACAATAGAGGAGCCTGTGTCTCTGGTCGAGCCCAAACTTTGCTGATGAAATATTCATCCATTGCATAATCACCAGGGGACTTTCAGGCTGAAAGACTTCAACCGAGACATACACAGAATGTTGACTTGTGTGGCAAACCATAATGCTGTTCATTTGTGCTTTTCTGTTTGACTGAGTGGCAGATTAATCTGACTGACTTTCATGACTATTTTACAATGTGTGGTCTCGATCATCATTTTTTGCTCTGATATTAAACAACAATGCAATGAGCAGTGAAAAGGGAAATATTCCTCACTAGAGCTTTTCCCAACACAATCTTTTCCTTAATTTAGCCAAATGTTTTCACTTTATTTAATACATATGGGTCACCATAAGCAGTATTCATAGATATTTATACATCCACAGCCTTTTCAGTATCTCCTTCAGTTATTGTCATGCACTGACATAAGCGAGCACGCAGAAGAACAGATAGGCTAAGCTTCTCTTTGTCCTTCATCATAATTAATCCCGTCGTCTGAGGAATTCAGGGTCGTGCAGCATTGCATATAATACCTGCTGTCTTTTTATGTGCAAAAACTTTGCGGGCCGCTCTGAAGGTGATTGACAGGAAACTGCAAAGTTTGCTGGACTAAGAATATTTCAGCAACTCTGTATGAGCCTGCATCTACTTATAAAGTTAAGAGTTGTTAGATGCTCTGACTTTGTATTGATATATATAAACGATCCAAACTTTTTGTTTCATATCATAAGGTAGTAGGAGGCAAATATCTGAAAGTGTAACTAATTTTTACACCTGTGCTAATGCAATGCATTTCAGAAGATAGACCTGCCTTTTAAAACTAGATGTTCATTAGGACAGACTCCCTGTCAGATTCTGACTGTGAGCATATAGTAGAAGTTAATATGTTCTGGTGTGTGTAAAAATACCTTTTCAATAGCACCATTTGGTGAACATCTGACAGCTTGGCACTGTGACTGTAAAATCACCACTCTGTTTTGCTTTTTCATTTTCGTCGCTAACCTTGTATGTGTGCGTGTTACGCATATGTTTTGACAGTTTTATTGACATTTTGAAAAGTAATTTCTACGCTAAATTCGCATCCCCATATGGCGATGGGGAAAAAAAAACTTCAAATACAGTTGGTTAAGATGTCAAATATTTGATGAGTGACACACACAGACACAACAAGCACATGCATATGAGCCAGAGGAATAACAGAATGCCTTCTGCTCATTTTGCAGCTCTTTCTCCACCTTTGTGACCCAAGAACAAGCATGGGCCATCGTCAGCTTTGGGCAACCACAAAAATCCTCCAGCATGAATCACTGGAGTAAAGCTATATCAGATTAATCATCATCCCTTCACAACAGCACACCACAGAATTTACCACTTGTAAATGTTGTCTTCATACTGCCAAGAAGCTGCATCCTGCATTTATTTAATCAAAAATACAGTAAAATCAATAATATTGTGACATTGTATTACAATTTAAAATAATTGTATTCTATTTTAATGAAAATAATGATGCTGGAAATTCAGCTTTGCCATCACAGGTATAAATTACATTTTAAAATGTATAATATAAATAGAAAACGGTTATTTTAATTTGTAATAATATTTCACAATATTAATCTTTACTGTATTTTTGCTGAAATAAATGCAGACTTGAAGAGCAAGAGACTTCTTTCAAAAAACGGTATATTGTATTGTATGATTATAATTATAAGTAAAAAAAACAAACAAAAAAAACAGACAAAGAGCCTGTGTAAAGCTGTCACGAAAAAAAAAGCATCATGGTTAAATTTAAATTCCAGCATGCTGGAATGAAATATTGAGAAGTCAATGGTGACAACATGCAGTGTCACTAAGTCTGTGTGCCTGACAGCCAAAACTGTTTGTTGCTTTTTAAGAAAGGAAGCCAAGCAACCCATCTGTCAAAAATGCATGCAAAAGCTGGGAAAAGCGCCTCACACACAACGGGTGGCAGCCAATGGCTGGCAACATGACCCAAAATAACAGCTGTGTTTTTTTTTATTTTTCTGTCCAGGTTCATTATGCAATTACAAAGCCCATATGAATAAACACCAGAGTGTGAAACCCAGGTGTATTGAGAGATCTAGAGCTTTACACCTGTAATGGGCATAAAACTCTGCTATGTTAAACAACGGCGTTCAGCACATTCAAGTATTATTAACAGAAATGAACACCATTAAGTGGACATTGAGATTTCACAGTGCTTTCCAATCAGGACTTTATGATTTAAAAATTCATGAGCTGAATATAGTGAATTATATTATGACTTGAACAGCCTGATCATTTGGCTAATTTAACTTCACACCTTTTTTACAATCGCCTGCCAACTCATTCAATCTGCCTTTATCCAATCAACAATGGATTTCAACCAAACCTAAAAAATAAAAAAATTCAATAATCCGCTTCACTCGGATGTAGGCTACGTCACAATATGGAAGTAAAGATATGTCGCTACTTCCGTTTCACACGACTTCAAACATTAATAAATATCCTCTCATTATAAACCAATTTAAAAATAGTGCTGGCTGTAACTTGTCAGGTAAAAAGATGCTCTTTTTTTACAATATTGTATTTTTGTACAGCATGTATGTACAGTATTGTACAGCTTCTTTTTTTCTTTTTTTTACAGCAGGCTTAAGTAGCTACTTCCACAGTTTATTAAATAAAAAGGCAAATGTATAGGCTACTATGGCTATGTTCACACTGTAAATTTTTGGAATTGACAAACATTTACTTACATGTGTGAATCTCGAAATGTTCCGTTCACTATAAGCAACTTTCTCAAATACTGTCTGTATGAAGTTAACGTGCAACGAGAGTCAAGCCTGCATTCGCTTAACAGTAACCATAGTGACAGTGACAAAAGTAATATCAAAGATGGCCACATCTATAAATCTGAAAAGTCTTATCACTTTTGACATGACAAGAGTCTAATTGAGCCGCGAGTTTATCCGTCAGACTGAACCGTTTGTAAAAACATTCTAACGTTAGGTAGTCTAGCAGTTTTCTGCTATCAGGAAATATATTTATGTGTATAGCGCTTTTCACAGTAGGCTACACACAGCTTTACAGAAAGACAGCTTTAATTAAATTGTATATGTAGGCTAAGCTAACAAACAAAAAAACACTAAGAACGAGAAATGTACCATTTCAAAAATCTATATGTTACATATTAGCCTAAACATGTAAGCTATAACGTAGTTCAAACGACTAATGAAATAAAGTGATTTTGCCTGATTTGTAACCAGGCACTAAAGCAATTACCCATAAAACGTTCTTTGAACCAATCGGATTGCTCGGGTCCAGGTGGCATTTGAGTCGTGCATAGAACACTGACTGGAGCCACTCCGGTGGGGAAAAGTGACTAAAACCTTTAGATAACACACATCTCATATCTCCCTCGCTGTAAGTTACCGAAAGCAAAACCCCACACAAAACCCCTTAGCAGAGTGACTGTCTCGCACTGTATGACGTGACAGACAACTAGTTGTCCAGTGCGGTTCCGTTCACACAGCGCAGGTTTTCCGAGAATGAGGTTGTGAGTCATGAAAATGTATTGGTGTTATATAAGTTTGGTTATATAATGCGGTTGTCTCTCCCGTAAATGTGAACGTAACTGTATTAATTCACCTTTGGCTAAGCCCCGCCCCCCTTAGTTACTGTTGCTACCTCCGACAACTTCATCTGGGCTCTGGTTTGGTATCAACATGGCTTATGCTGTGACGGCTCTTCCTGCTGGAATTTTATCAAACTTTTATAAAGCAGCAAATAAAGTGTCCGACAGAAGTAGGCAAAAGGGGCTGCAGTGTGCGTTTGAAGGCTTTATTCAAGACATACGGTGAAACGCAAGCAGCAACAAGGCATCCAAATACAGGCAAAAGCATAACGGTCACAGTCAAAAAATGAACCACCGAATATCCTAATCGAGACGGTGGCTGTGACTAACAATATCAGGAGAAACACTGTTCATACAAAGCTGGGTAGGTCTCTATACACTTCTATAATCGTTATTATTTACAAAGCAAACGGACTACGCAAGTATAAAGTTGTATTTATTAGCAGCGTGTGCTAGCGAATCAACAATTAGGGCAGAGAACCGAAATCATAACCTAAACAGCATAAAACTGTCTAACTAGTATAACTTAACTTGACACACAGTAAGGTTAAAAGGTAAATGTATCTGAGAGCAAAGGTGAGCTTGTTGATCCTTGAGGGGTTTCGCTGACTGAGGACGTCCACACAGTTTAATCCAAAGACGACACTTGTCAGTATTTAACTTCGGTTTTTGGAAGGGGAAAAAACGGACACCCCCTCCAACCTCTCTGGGAAACGCGTATCTGTTTTACAAATGCCCCAGGCACAACGTTTAACCATATTTTTTATAAAACGACGGCGTAATAGCCTGCCGAGACCAAAAATATGAGCCTCCTGCGTTGAAGTCAATGGAGCGCCGTGAAAAAGTGTCGGACCCTCTGTGGGAGCTCGTTCTTGGCTGCGCTGTGATTGGTCAATCTACATTCTAGGGCGTGGCTTAGCCAAAGGCGAATTATTTAAATACAGCACTGATAATCATATTCTGCTGCTGTGTGAACATGGCCTATGTCTTCAGAAAATGGTTTGTGAAATGTTTTTTATAACATTAATTTGAAAATGACCCGGCATAAAATAGCATCACATTAAAACTGTAACTCAATACCTAATTTTATGAAACTTCAAGTCCTGTAAAATCTTGGATTTTTTTTTTTTCTTCTTTTGACTTGCTGAGTGTTGAGTGCAAACAACCCAGCAAACATTAAGCGAGTG
Source organism: Phoxinus phoxinus (assembly GCF_949152265.1). Taxonomy (NCBI): domain Eukaryota; kingdom Metazoa; phylum Chordata; class Actinopteri; order Cypriniformes; family Leuciscidae; genus Phoxinus; species Phoxinus phoxinus. Next base: position 23,399,233 of record NC_136882.1, on the reverse strand, counting down.
AAAGCGGCCTTGACCCCAATTCAGATGAAAAATAAAAGAGATCTGTTGAAAAAAAAGGATATCTGGAACCGATATGGATAGAGTTCACAAAGGTCAACACTAGAGGTTATGAGGGGTTTTATGTTCAAAGCTTTGACCCTGCCATAAAGTATCTCAGGAGAAAGAAAGCTCATGTAAAGCTTACCAGAAAACTCTACATTTAGCACAGAAAAGCACTTTGCCCTTTATGTCAGTCACCGATACGAATTATGCTTTTCTAAAGTCCCATTATAATTACCACAGGACAGAGAAACACCTCAAAATTACATTTAGCTGCATAAACAGATGGAAAGAGATGGGAGAGGGTTTTTTGTTTTTGTAGATTCCACAGAAAAACATTAGACTGCATATTCATCATGCCAATGTGTTATTACATTTGTGTGTCCCATTAGTAGGCAGACTGTGGCATAGTAATTCTCAGAGATATCTTCCTATTTCCTTTTGCAATAATATGCAGGGTCTGGAAAAATAAGACAATTGGAAACAAAATATGCACTATTGAAGAGACACAAACAGAATAAATGAAGTGAGCAAATGTATAGTCCTTCCATGCTGTCGCAGACTTAAAGACAGATTTAACGTGATTAAAGGGTTAGTTCGCCCATTTAAGACATGAAGTTGTATGCAATCCTTACCAGCACTATAGTGCATACACACTGACCCACTCTGTGGTCATCTCACTCGTCAGAGTTCTGGCCGCTGGAAGTTTTTCAAGAAAGTAGTCCTGGTTAGTTTCCGGGGCCTCAAAACTGTGCGTTTTTACGTGAAAAAATTATTTGCGTTTCAAAGCTTGATTAATTTACATCACAAAAAACACTCGTTTTTCAAACTTCAAGATGGGGCAGTTCAAGACTGTTCTGATTTGCAATTGACTTTATGCACAACTGCACTACTTACTGAACTTTAGCCAGCTCCTTTGTTTCCTGTCTGCCATTATTGGACAAACTGATTAATCCAGGTTGTGCATAAAGTTCATTGGCAGTGTAAAATCAACAATAACATTAAAGTCATAAAATGTATAACAATGTTGTTATCAGGTCCATTTAATAACAATTTATTAATAAATTAAATTAATTTAAATTAATTAATTAATTAATTAAAAATTTAATTTAATAAATTATAATACAACAACAATATAACACAATGCTCATGCTAAGTGGGCACAGAGATGCTGAAGCACATCATATCCCCAAACTACTTTTAAAGTAGCCTATGTTTTTGAACACGAACTATGCTCAATTTGCATTACAGTTCATTTTTTCTGATGCAAAAAACTATAGCATAAAACTAGTAAATTGAAACCATAAACCTTGAAGTCTGAAGACTTCTGATGCAAAACATGATTCCAGAGGCTCTTGTTAGTTATTTCTCGCTATAACTTTTGTCAAGGAGTATATTCAATTTGCTTTCATTATCCGGAGGCGACCAACGCAGTGAGACGACAGCGACTCGATATGCTACCACGATCACCTGAGAAACAAGAAGCTAATTAACTTTGACTGTGAAGCCACGTTTGGAACAGATGTTTGAAAAAGACTCTCAACTGTAATCTTTAATTATGAATTCGTGCACATTCCTCATATCTGTTGTGCACAAGTCTGTAAATGTCTTGATGAACACTCACAGATCCGTAAATGGCTCGATGAAACCTTGCTGGCGAGAACGAAGAGTTCTGGTAGCATACGTCGTGCGTGACATGAGGGAACGTTAATTGGTAAAACAACTGCTAAACATTCATGTAACAATCTTGAATCCCGTGCCGAATCAAACAAATGGCGTTATATTTAGTAACAGATGCATAATTTGCAGATATTTTAATCCCTGTTTTATTCTAAGTCTCAACCTGGAATTACCTGGAGGCCACTAGATGGGTCGAGCTCTCTATAAGGTATTATTTCAACGGGGGACACAACAAATACAAGCGCTTTAGCACCAATTTTATACAATAATTGGTGCAGTTAAACAGTTATTGATGCTCGGACAGACCTTTCAGGACACGCTCTTAAATAGCAGACTGCTCTGTATGTTTAGTGGACTAATGATGCCTGAGATCTACAATTATCTCCTTTCAAATCAGGAAGGTAGCAGTTCCAATAAGATAATCTGGATTTGAATTAACGACCAGTTATTTAAATATAAAGGACTAAATGTAGGACTCAATTGATGCATATCAAGCGTAGCGTCAGTTCTGGCAGGTCACGTTAGTCAAGCCTTGCATAAGCTGACTCTCAGCTAATCCACATCTACCTAGGAATACGACCTCCTTCAGTATTATCAGCAGCTATCGTGTTTCTCATGAGCGTTTCTGCTTGGTGCCGCCCCTCGAGTTGGGCGATTTTCATTACTCAATGCCAGACACTTAATCTTTCGGATTTGTGTCTGGATTTCCAGGCTGGGTATATAGTACCTGGAGATTTAAATTTAAAGAGATGACTTGGATTCATCCTGTTATTACAAAATAATCTAACGCTGAACTACATACCCTTTTCATCCCCTTGTGAAAAATAAATATATCAAAATGTATTTGAAATACATTTATTTTATGCCAAGTATACTACAGAAACATTTACATGTACTAAATATTAATGCCCTGCAATTGTACTGTTGGTATACTAAATTGGTATACTTAAATCTGCTAAATTGGAACAACAAATTTTGTACTTAATGTACTTATATCCAAAAATAGGGCTGAGGTCCAACTAATAGAATACTATACCAGTTGTCTGAATTGGATCGTCGACTAAAAGGAATTCTTTCAGAGACGCAACGGAACTGCACACATTAGCAGCCATCTTGAACGTAGCAAGTGACTTGATCGAAGATATCCCCCTCGCTCTCTTTGCTCATTTACGTATGACGCAAGCTCGTAAGTGCGAGTCCCAAATCCTCATTGAAAATGCATTGAAGGCTCATTTTCCGAAAATGAATGAGTCAATGGGAGAATGCTTGGGCGATTTTCCCCGTCAATGAATTCGCCCAGGGAGGAGGGAGGCGCGGGCGCGACTATTTGAAACGTGACTTGAATCTGACGAATCTGATTGGACAAGGACAGATAATATGTCTAGAACACTGAAAACTACTTTTGCTGTGATAGAATTTGTTTTTTAAAAAAATCCTCTTTCTCCCAGTTGGTAGTGCGTCGCCTAAATCCCCCCTATACACCATCAGCCCCTGTTCATTAGTGCAGTTACAGGATTCAGGCTAATGCTGAGGAACGCTGCTTCTTGTTCAAGGGAGATTTCAGCTCCATTTTCAAAGCCACAGATGTGAAGAAAGTGTGGTACAGCAAGGATCAAACGGCAGAGAGTGCAAAGTCGCCACTGCGCTGAACCCATCACATGTTGGGATTACTATATCACATGAATCTTTTGAAAAAGTAAAAGTGCATATCTGCCTGAATAGTGGCAAACAGGGACTCTATTACACAATATGTAATAAAGAGTTAAATTACACATGACAAAGCATTACTTCAGCATGCATCAGATCCTGCATCAAGGGCTTTCATTGTCTAAATTCGAAAATTGAAGATACAAGTTACAAGATAAGGCATTGATGTATTCTCTAGACTTTCGAGATGTTTTGAGGTCATTCTCGTATCCTCACTAAGAGAGGCTTGATGAGAACAGTTCACTCTTTACCTGGAGCTGTTCCCGCAGGGTCCGTGTTATGTCAGGTCCAGATTAATGTTATGCAAAGACATCCAGGCAGAAACATGACTGCATCAGAGGCCCTGAGAAAACACGGCTGGTTATAAGCATTAATATTCAAACCGCCTTGAGCAACTAAAATAGCTTCGAGATTAATTTATAATCATAACCATCTTTCAGACCTCAATGTTGTACTGTTCTGATGTAGCCTGGTGTTTGTAACGAATTTCACATTGTATTTACACTGGGGGCGTTTCCAGGCTTTCATCAGTTCTGGGGCACAGGCTCCCTATAAAGTGGGCGTACTCATTGTCTAGGGTGGTTCAGGGGCATGCAAAAACACAAACAGAGTGTAACTAACCTTCTCTGTGTAACTAACCTAAACATTTCTATAAGCCAACATTGACCTTATCATTGACCCAGCAAATGGGTGGAACTGGAAACTAATGACAATGTATTTGGCAACCTTCTGCTACAAACATCACACTTGCCCAGCGTGTTGGTAAGGTTTGCCTTTGGAAAAGGAGAATAAGGATTTTTTATTATTATTTATTTATATCACTTTGTGAGTGTGTAGCATACGGTTTACATTAACAGTGTCTGCAATACACTACCAAACAAAAATGTTTTGTGGTGAGATTTATTTTTTTATTTTTTTAAGAAAATAATAGGCCTACTTTTATTCAGCAATAATCAGAGCTTAATTGAATAATCAATATAAAATGACTAATATTGTTGAAAATGGATGTGCCAAAGATGGCACGAATAGGCAATTTCACACTTCCTGTAAAACTATAGCCAAAAATGTACTTCTGTATTCCAGCAACTAGTGAGTTTTTTTTTTTTTTTTTTTTTGCCTGCCTGCCTGTCTGCCTGCCTGCCTGCCTGTCTGCCTGTGGGAAATTGGAATATAGTCATGCGACAGAGCATTTCTTAAACCAGAAACCATTAATAGATTTGTGTTCTTAGCTAAATCACATTTTACATTTTACAAATACTACATTGTTCAACTGGGGTAAATAATTTTTTTTCACTAAGTTATTAGTTATACATATATTTTAAAGTGTAATAACATTTCACAATACTGCATTTTTGATCAAATAGCCTACTTGACCTTGTTTCAAAAACATTAATTTAAAAAATCTTACTAACACCAGATTTTTGAACTGTTGTGTAAGTATGTGCTTACACACAAAACATAGCCTAGCCGCTGACTGATTTTGGTTTCCTGACATAGCCTACCTACTTTGTCATAATCCATATGTTATGGAAAAAAATATTTATATCATAATGCTGAAAAATCATACTAAAATGTCACTCACACACAATTACAATTCCATATATTATGAAAGCGTTGGCACACTTACTGGTGGATATGGCCACAGAAAACAAATATGATGGTGACTTTTGTCTTGTTGTTATATTCTCCTTTAAATCAATCATAAGTACAGTATTAAATCAGGTCCAGCAAAAACGACACTGTATATCTGTGAACAACTCATTCCACCCAAGATTAATTAAAAAAGCAAATCATTTAGGCTACACATTAGCAAACCTTAGCTTGGTAGCTGTAGCTGCCTTTTTCGGTCTCTATCTGCTCTGCCTGTCACCCTGGCCAGCAACCAGAGCACATCTGAGGGTATGTTTACACAACAACGATGTCCTAAAAAAAGAAAAGTTTTTCCTTTGCGGTTTTTTTTTTTTTGCGTACAGACGACATGTGTTGTCAAAACGATCCTCATTCACATGGATCAGTGAAAACGACTGAAAAATGCTGTATTATGCTGCCAGTCCAGTAGCTGGCAATGTCACTTTGTAGCCTAAAGAAACACTGAACTGAACTAATACGCAAATTCACGCATATTGCCCCCGAAACGCGGTTGTTGTGTAAATGAGCGGTCAAAATGCATAAAAAGATTTCTATTTTTAGTTGAAAATTGTGTCGTGAAAACAGTCCCTAAGGTTCAGGTAAATCAAAAGGGTGAAGGTCACATAAGATGCTTTCCATTGTCAACTGGTGTGACGATTTCCTTCACATTTCTTAACATATTTTTTTGTCAGCCAAACCCTTTTGACCTAAAACATTTACTTCAAAGTACCCTCAGATATTTTAAGTTTTAATTCTGATAATTGAACAACACATTTGCATGTTCACAGTTCTCTGATGTCAGTAAAAAAAATTTTTTAAATATTTATATTAAGTGTTTTATTTTAGTTAATTAAATTTTCATTTTACATTTTTATGTATTTAATTAATTATTTGCTTCTCGTCAACTCATGAATCCTTTGCAATGAATTCACAAACCCCAGTTTCAGAAACCGTTTAAAAAATCACGATTATCAAATCAAGAGAATTCAATAGCCTATTCTGCAGGCTGCTAAATAATAATCAGACATTGATTTATCAGTAAACTTTTACTGGGTCACAGTCTAATAAAAAAAAAAAAAAAATATAGCAATGTAATTGGTATCACTAGGAAGAAAACAGAGCTTGTATATTTGAAAGAATAAGAAACCTTTCAGAGACCTGTTCCCATTATCCAGTGACTCCAAACTGGGAGTTAAAATGTTGTGGACGTTTTCCTCCTGTGTTCATAAAGAGAAGGATCATGTGATCACCTGGAAGTAACCATACTAACGGTGATGATGAGTGGAAAAAGCAAAAACAGGAAACTAACACTATATAAGAAAGAAAAGACAACAACAATAGGAGGTGAAACTTGTGGCTGTGGTCTGTGTGTGGTAATGAGATGGCTGGCTGCCACAGACAGTGGGAGAGAGGTGTGGACAGAAAACCACCACCACCCCGTCTTACCCACTGCCGGAATCAGTGTCATCCTGCCACATCCACAAGATAATTGGCGCCGGTAGAGAGAAAGGACTTCCTGACACACTCTTTTCTTTCTCTTTTCTGTCTCAGTAGTTTAATTAGTTGTACTATAACTCAGTCAAATAACTCAACTTACGATGTCCAACCAAGTTTATATATTTTTTTAATGTAACTGAGAAATGTGTATCATACTGATTCTTCTTTAAAAAAATTCTCGTCTCACTAAATGGCAAACTTAACTACTGCATTTCTAGTTAAAGGGGTGGTTGACTATGATTTAACTTTTCTGACTCTAGTTAGTGTGTAATGTTGCTGTTTACAACGAAGTTACAAAGTTACAACGCTCAAAGTTCAAAGCAAAGGGAGATATTTTATTTGAAAGAAATTGCTTTTTAAGGACTACAACAAACGGCTGGTAGGAACTACACCCGGGTTAGTGACATCACCAACCCTAGAATTTACATAAACCCCGGCCCCGGGAACGTGATTTATAGATTATCATGACAGAATATGCTAATCAAGAGGCTTGTTTGAGATGCGCCTTGCCTCGCCTGGAATGTATGCGAGAGTAGGCGGCTGCAGTGATGGGAGGAGTGAAAAAAGTGCAGGCAAGCCGGACAGATCTCTCTTCTGGTAGTGGATCAGACACCAACGAGATCAAAGGCGGATATCGTGGGATTCACGCTCGTGCACGGTGTTGCTAATAAACTGGATGTAATTTAAGTTCTGTTGCTTTTATAAGAAAATAAATATAATGAACAAGGCACTCAAAGTTCTTGTTATTTAATTACATACCAAAGACGTGTTTATCAATAATTTTTACTTTAATTATATGTTTTATAAACTTTTTTAATAAATATGACAACAATCAAATAACCCATATAGAGATCACACTGTCAGAGAGTTTGGGAATACTCACACATAATTTATACACATAAAAACACGAAATCAGAGTTTTAAATTCAAACATTTTAAAACAGAACAATACATCACGGTTGTTTAAACCAATGAGCATTAAGCTGTGTCGTCAGCAAGTCGTTTCCCATCGTGCTTTTGATCAGCGCAGTCTGTCAAGAGCAACTGCGCTCGACTGCAGAATCCGACATGTGCGGCTTGTGCTCGCGAGAGTTTTTTTACATACGTTAGCATGACATCAGAGCAAGGCGGACCGCACTCGGACACATTTCTAACCGGCATGCATCTCGCGCTGATCGCTGCAACGCATTCTCAGCCTAGGGCGTCATATACTGACACTTTTGACATTTCGTCTACATCTAATGCACATGGCACCCTTTAGCATCAATATGACACGCACAGAGCTTTGTTCGGTTATGGTTGGGTTTAGGCCTGGGGTAGGGTTAGGGTTAGACCGCTAGGAGGCGCCCTCTGGCCCATATCTATCTGCGTCTCATATTGACGCTAAAGGGTGCCATGTGCGTTGGATGTAGACGATATGTCAAAAGCGTCAGTATATGACGCTTTGGGATGAGATCGGGCTGGATCACCGGTGATCGGTTCTGCGCAGATTTTGCTAATCTCAAACAACCCTAAGGACTAGAAGATAATAAGCTACATAAATTCATTAACTAACCATTCAGAAATGTCCTGTTGCATCTACATGTTGTCTCTCCATCTTTGTCTGACTCCTGTTTGAACATAAAAGGCTAAAAGTTTTTTTAAATTTCAGTGCATGTGTGTGTGAGCTCTTGAAGCTCCGCCCCCTTTACCAGGAGCAGCAGCTCATTTGCATTTAAAGGGACAGACACAAAACCTGTGTTTTTTGCTCACCCTTAAAAAGTGACAATTTTAACATGCTATATAAAAATATATGCGGGGTATTTTGAGCTAGACCTTCACATACACACTCTGGGGACATCAGAGTCTCATTTTATATCTTGTGAAAAGGGCATTATACCGCCCCTTTAAGAAATCTAAATTAGGAGGTGGAAGCTATCAGTGTTAAGAAAAATTCCAACCTGAAGAAATTGCTCTTTCAATTGTAAATTTGATTTGAATTGGCCACACAGACACCCCACCGTAGGTTGAATTGAAATTTGAATAGATGTGACAGGAAGAGGAATTTACTGAATTTAAATTTAAATAAATTCAACAAAGGTAATGCATTGTGGGGAAAAAAACTGATTTTTGTTGGCCATGGAAAAACTTAAAAACATACGGTTAATACAAATTGTGTGGCTGTCAAACTACTTTTAAACAAGTCTTTGTCAAGACAAGGATTCCTGTTAAAATTATAGTCACATGGATTTCAATTTGTTTTAATCCTACTTCGTTACATTTGTCACAAGATGAAGATGAGGATAAAGACAAAGGTGCAGGATCCAATACAAAGTGATTTTAATAATACTATAAACTCAATAAAAATACAATAAAAAGTGTTACAGAGCATGCGTGAAACAAATGTTAACACACACAACAGGCAAACATCAACCAACAACTATGTTTCTAGCCCTTACGGTTAAAAAGATATTACCATAAACATAAGTCCAACTTTGGACATTTTGGTGGCGCTAGAGCGATTGAGTTAAGAGACTCCAAAATGAAAGAAAAAAAGAATAAGAAGAATGCCAACGGATGCAATAGGTGGCTATGGACCTTCGTTGCTTGACCTCTAAATACATCAACACATGACATCTATGCTTTTCTCAAACTATTTAATGGGGTCTGTAACAAGCTGGGGAGTGAAAAGTTCTATAGATTCCTTGTAGAAATGGCAAACCAGTAGAGCAGAATGCACTCAGTGTTCCTGTAGTTTGGGCATTGAGTTTTTCTTCCACAGCTCTCTTCTAAATCAGATAGAGGTCTGACTCTAAGGTCTGATGGCCTCATCTCCGCCAGAGTAAGACTTTCATTACTGTCGGCCGTGTCACCTGCGGCAGACGCCTGGGCGATAAGCCAGAGATGCCATCACTGACATCCCAATCACATTAAATCCGAATCCCTACCCCCTGCCCTCCCTCGGGAAGAAGGACTGAAATCTCCAGACGGCCTGACAGCCCTGATCTGGCTGACTAAATGACAGTCTTCCATGTATTAAGTGTGGAATTGTGGTGGATACGGTTAGATTAGGTGTCTCTGAGTGAGAGACGAGCAAGTTTGTTCTTCAAGAAGTCACTTTTCTCTCTCTGCTTTTCCCTGTGAGAGTGTTTCTGCTAGAAGTCTGCCTCAAGCACCAGCTCCAGCAACATCATCTGCTGGCTCACAGTCTTTTTTGAAGGTAATACCATTGGTGTGACAAATGGCCTGAGGAAATGTTCATATAATGTACACGGTTCAATTGTGTTCCCTCTCTCTCTTGTGTCTACAACACATGCATTTTGCTCTCATTTGGTACTGTGAGATCAGACTTAACACCCACCTTTCACATTGCTCAGCAGAAGTTGTCATTCCCACTGCTTTTCCTTATTATTTTACAATGGCAGTGAGCCTCCTAGAACCATTTTTACAAGTTCCTGTTAATAACTTATTCAGAAGGTATTAATTTTGCATAAGCCACTATGTAAATGGTTGATAAATGACTTGTTACTAATTCATTAGGATTGTAAAATTCAATTTCACAAGTTGAAAAGACCCACCTGAACTCCAATATATCTTATTGTAGCTCTAACAACTTTTGAAATGACCTCCCATTGAAGAAATTGAGTTCTGGAAGTTTAGAAAAGAAGTCAAAAAAATTTAAGCAAAAAAGTTTAGCAAAATATTTTTTATTACCGGTAAGATTTATGCTTTTGAGTCAAGCCAATTTAAGCAAAATAAATCACATTTTAAGAATCATATATTACGCATAGTGTAAAATAATGGCGAGAAAACGGTGACATAGTAAAAGGTGAGTTACTGGTTTGAATCAGTCAGAAACATTGCCTTGTGTAATTTATAGCATTAGCAGAGAGAGAAAATCGCTTTCATATGTAAGCAAATAGACATTGTACCCAAATGAATAAAAATGAATCGAGGCAAAAGCATGTGAATCAGAATCAAATCTGAAAATCTTTATCCATATCAGTGCTAAGGTCAAGACAGTATGTACAGTAGAACACACAAGTACAAAGTATGTAATAATAATAAATAACTTGGAGCAGCTTGAACTGTATTCATTTCTCTGATAGGCAGTGTTGTGTGAGAGAGGGAGAGAGGCCTCTTATGTATTCAGTACAGCGAGGAGCATTTAATCATTTACCAAACTGCTGCTTCTCATCTCTGCTCTGTGACAGCCTGGCAGGGGCAGCTGCTGTCGGACAACTCCTGTCACGAGAGCATACCATACACAAGGCATATGCTACTACAACATGGATGCAGCTCTGTCATACAGACAACTTTTACTGATAAATTCATCAGGAAAGAGGAAGAAAAGGAGTGAGTTTAAGGGAATACTGTAAAAGAGCAGGTGTTTGGCAGGTGTTTTGGATGATAGACAGAAGAAAAGATATTGATACATACAGGGCAAAAGCCGTTTTTTCTCTGGTCTGGTTGGTATTGGGTTTTCCACACCCGCTGCATGCTGTGTATCGAATAATAATAAAAACACAGCAAAAACCTCCTCTGATCTCTACAAACGTTGCCTATGGATGTCTGCAAGGGCCTTATATTTACCACAGGGGTCTAATTTGTCACCACTGACAGAGAAAGGCCACAGTGACAGCAAAACTCCTAATCGATGGCCTCAGGATTTGACCATCCAATACTTTCCTCTCAGTCACCTCAACATTGTAGGATTATCCTCTTCCCGTCTGCATGGCAACTCAGGACAGCGACCGGACAGACCTAAAAACGTGCTGAATTTTTCAACCAAAAAAACAAGACCACATTGGCTGCTTTAACCGCCGCACTCAGATCACTCTGGGCTTCTGTAGAAACACAACTTTAATGGAATATCGATTAAATATGAATTGAGAGCACACATGGAGAAGCCCAGCAACACGCAGTTATGACGGGCCGCCTCACCATGGAGTGTACACCGGCTGATCGATAGAGGGTTAATTACACCGCCCTCAGGGCACAGATGAACGGACGCACGGAAAACAGCCCTCTGCGTAGAGAGCAAAGACACAGATTTGATGCACAAAAAAAAAAAAAAAAAACATTTAAAAGTTCAGCCACAAATTCATGAATGTAATTGCATTACAACATAACACATAAAACATGTGACATCTGCAAATAAATTATATTTAAATTATTTTCTGATCATTAGTTTATTATTATTATTATTATTAAAGGTGACAGATTATGTTCCTTTTCACAAGATGTAATATAAATATACTGTATGTGTTCTAGAGAAATTTCAGCTCAAAATACCCCCCAGATAATGTATTATAGCTTGTCAAATTTGCCCCTTTTTGGGTGTGAGCAAAAACACTCAGTTTTTGTGTGTGTCCCTTTAAATGCAAATTAACTGCTGTCCCCCGCCCCTGTCATCCTTTACACAAGCTTCGGATACAATAACAAAACACACAAATATTCTTACTCATTTCGGAATGGTTAGTAGATGCAGTTGTTGTGGAGTTACATTGATTAATCTGTTTCTGGGGGATTTCTGTTGAAAATAAAATGAATCCACTTCTCTCTTGTCTCGTTTGAGGCTGGGACTCTAAAAAGTACTTTGATCTCGTCTGTGCAGACGACGATAGGACAGTTTGCATGCTTTGCTCAAACTTTTGCCGCGTTAGAACTGGTTACACTGTTGTCGCTTGCGAAAACCAAATGGCGGCGCCGTGGGTGGAAACCAAGGGGATAATCCATCAGCCGGAAACTGAAGCTTCCCCGGGGGCCACCATTATAGCGGACCATCACCTGCTGTTAGCATTCCATTGACTCCCATTCATTTTGGCGTCACTTTGACAGCGAATAACTTTACATCTGAGGCGTTTAAAGACTCCATTTGTCCATTATTTATTTCTAAATAAAAACACGACAATGTATAAAAGGCTCCATTACCTTGTACCTTACGTTATGGCCCCGTATAAGCCGATTTTGTAAAAATTGGCTAACGATTGTATCATAACCACTCGACTCTCTGTCGCACAGTCGAGAAATTACTGTATAGACCGGCGGAGAAGCTCGCAAGCAATCGGGGGGATGTGGAGGCATAAAGTCAAGGGAGAAGCCCATAGAGAGTGATAAAGTTGCTCCTGCTGCTAGTTCATCACAGCTAATTCTCACGCTCTCCGTCTCTGCAAGATTCGGAAGGGAATGATTCAGATTTCTCTTCGCACAGCTACTAGAAGACTTACAGCTGTCAGACAGGTTGCTCACGTCACATCTACGTCGTCAAGCTCAGTTTGAGCCTGCGCAGTTCGCCCAGCCATCAGGAAGTGAGTGCTTCTAATTGGCTTCACTTTTCTCCGTTCAAACCTCTGTTTTATTTATTTCATTATTTATCTCCTCGCACATTTAATTAATTATATATTTAGTTAGTTAGGAATATGTGGATTAAGGTAATTATGTATTTATTTGTAAAAAAAAAAAAAAAAAAATTGATAGATTTATTTATGTAGAAATGTTTTGTGGACTTATTTATGTATTCATTCATTTGCGTGTTTATTTATTTATGTATTGCTTTTACAGCTTTCGTCATATGTAACAGAACTACCACAATAAAAAAAATAAATTCATAAATGCAGGATAGCCTATAATTCAACATGTAAATATAACACGGTCATCCGATGTGCGGAGCTAGGACTGTTTGCATTATGCATGATAAATAAGTCCTATTACACTTGTAAAACCTTCGTAACTGCAATTAAACAATAGGGGATTATCACGCTTCTGGGTTTCATGGGCGGGATTTTTCAACTTTGTGCATGTCCACTTCCGGCGCAGTTCAACAATGGCTGAAACGAAGGCTAGATGTCACTGCTCTGTTCCACTTTGTCAATCAAACAAACAACGCCAACCTTATTTAAATTTCCATGGATTCCCGACTGAACTGAGTCTAAGGAAGAAGTGGATTAAAGCGGTTCGCCGGGATGAAGGGCCAAACTTTAAAATAAAACAATGTAGCACGTATGTTTGTATAAATATATAATGCAGAGGTGGGGATGCAGTATAAATAAACTTAGGGTCATCCATCATGGGTTCGCCAGAGTGATGAGTGATTCACCGGAAGTGGCAGTGCACAAAGATCACTGAATGCGGAAGTACTACGTATCAGCGTGATAATCCCCTATAGGCTGCTAAACAAATTAAATGTTCAAAAGGCTAACTAATATCTGCTGAACATTTGGAATAAAAATATGCTGAAACAATAGCATGTGACAAACAAAACACGGCTTATTGGTTTATGCTGCTGTTACGAAAATTGAATAAATAAATAGGGCTAAATAAATAAACAAACAAACGACAAACTAAAGTAAAGTAGGCCTATACTTTACTTTACACTGTTTTGCTAATAGTTATTGTGTTTGCAGAATGTAAGTTGTATTATTTCGGTTATCAGACATAATATAGGCTATTTTTCCCCCCATTCTTTTCTGTTCTATGCTTAGTTGACGAGATTGAGTTGGCGACCACTGATGTCTAGTATACCAAGTGCTGTAGGGCCTATTAAAATTATAAAAGATAAAAAAACATAAACCCAACAGTAAGCTATAAAAATTGAATAGCCTTGGCTATATAAAAAATTCCCCCCTCTTCCATTTCTAACTTTGTGGGGGCATTTGGCCCTCAAAATGTGGGTTAAACAAAAACACACATAAATATAACAGATAGACGTCAAATTCAGTGAGAGGAATGAATGATTGAAGGGGAAATGAATTGTGCATCACTGACACACTGCACTGATCCATGTTGGAATAGAGAAAACATTTTTAATATCTTTACTGCCACACGTGAATGACGTGTGACGTCTGATTCGACACTATACGTTGAGTGAGACGTTCATTGAGACGAGTGCATGTTGCAAAGTCATATTAAAGAGCCGATCTAAACGCCATACAGTAATATTATAATAAGATCCCCTTCCTATGTCAGAAGGGGAGCGAAATCTGATTAGCTTATTTTTAACATACTTGCAGAGAAAGGCTTACCAAAACAAAGTTAATGGGTTGTTATTTTTCACGTTTTTTGGGTTGGTATAGATGCACCGGGGACCCAATAGCACTTAAACAAGGACCCAATCATAGCACATAAACACGGATCAAAAAAATCTAATTTTCATGATATGTCGCTTTTAAAACTTAATAAATAATTATTAAAATTTAAATGAAAAAAAACGCAGTAAACTTTTCTTTAAAGTTTTCTACATTTGGTAAAATTGTGATCCATTAATCAACAAAAGTGATCTGTATACTCTGACATTAATTGCACAGGAAAAAGCTTCTAGATGCCAGTAGGATGTACATCCCTTTTCTTAAAGAGTTGAAAAAGTTATTTCTCTTTTCAAAGCAAGCCATTAAAGTTGATGTGTATTGACAATATTAAATATGCATGCACAGGCTGCTTCCAGAGGGAACAGCTACCGAGTGGCTGCCCATGCAAAAATGTCATTTCACCAGCTCAGACCAAGAATTAGTCAATCCAGACATCAGCACAGAATCTGATAAGCCTTGAGCAAATCCTAGCTGGTTTGGAGCTTCCTTTTAATAATAATGATTCTTGTTTTCCTCTTCCTTTTTAGAAGGAACTTTTATTACATACTCAAAAGAGAATGCATTAAGATTAGAAGGCAAAGAAAAGAGTGAATTTCTAGTCATGCTGTATTTCCAGGCTTTGGTAATAAAGAGTAATAGTGAATTCAGTGAACTGCATTATCTTTATAACATGATAAAGGTTATTATATTGTAGATAATTCAGTATACCAAAGGTCATGAGATATTACCATTTTACCACTATCTGAAGAACCTTAATATCTCCAAATTAGGACTCATTCAGGGGCATAAGGAGAATTGTGGACCACATTTTTAATAACCGAGGACTGTTGAAAGTAATATATCATTTTAATTAATTAAATGCATTATGCAATATGCATTATGTATCAAGGTTGTTTCTAACAGTATTACAGTAAAGGGTTAGTTCACAGAAAAAGGAAAATTCTGTTATAATTAACTCTGTAAGACTTTCATTCATCATTGGAACACAAATGACGATATTTTTTATGAAATCTGAGAGATTTCTGTCCCTGTGTCCCTGTGAAAATGTATTGATCCAAAACTCTGATGATGCTTAAAAACGTTCATAAAACGATTGTAAAAGAAATCTACAGTGACAAAAAATAACTAGGGAAGCATTGAAAAGCAAGAATGATAATGGATAGTGTATTTCTAGCAAGGTCACGCTTTTGAGGCTTGCACTGCCTGTCTCTTTGTGAAAGGCTTTCAGAAATCAAAACAAATGAAGGTAACAGCACACAAAGAAACTCACAAAATAAATGTACTGAGGTAAAAATAATAAAAAAATGTTTAGTTTGGTATTTTTAACATTTAATATAGTTAAGTAAAATAACACAACCAATTGACCTGTTTTGCTCAATATTATCATGATTGTAAATGTTACATTGATTTTATAGTCCAATAAACAAGTAGTAAATATTAAGTTACTTACATGTTAGACACAATATTGACTGTTTTTGTTCTATTTCTCCAACAAATATAGTTCCAAACTAAGATCACAGCAGAACTATTGGCCATTCTCAAAGCAACACTCAGCGGCGTTTTGTTACTGAATGATTCAGAGTTTTACAATGAATTGGTTGAATGAACCAATTCAGAGGCTGCATCCTTCGAAGGCTGATTGCATCACAGCGGCACAATGAAGGCTGTCCCAATTCGAAGGCTCCTTCAAATCTGGCCTCCAAATGTGTCCTTCGTTTACCGTGAAACAAAGGATACAACGGATGGATCCTTCGCAGCCTATACATCTAAATGAATTTCACACCAGTGATGACAGGATCTTTTAAAAGGAATTGCTGAATTACACTTTTAAACGAAAGAACTGTGTTTCATCTTACTCGAATATATAATGATACAAATGTAACAAAAAATAAAAAATGTAAAGCGGTTCAAATGTTGACATATCTTACTAAGATGCAATTAGGCCTATATAGTTTATACTCTTTATTATATACAGAAATGGACCATGATGAACATATTTAGATAGTTTCTGAACCCGGTTTTGTTTTCAGACATTTTAATTAAACTTTTTTTAAAGTCCAGTACAAATGTTACTGTCGCTCATCAACGGCAGAACAGCCCTCCGTAGGCTGGACCGTCCCGTTTAACGATGCTTGGTTGACTTTGAAGGATGTACCCTCTGAAGTCTGAGTCCTGATGCAGCATCTGAATTGGGACAAAGCTAATGAGGTTCATTCTCGCGTGTTACGCGACGCCAATACGTTTGAGCTTCTGCAAGGACACATGAGGTTTGTTCTCGTATGTCAAGCAACTACGGTTGAGCTTCTGTTAATGTTCGTTGATCAATTTTGATATTTAAATAAAAGCCTCAATTTTATCTGTTCATCACATAAAGCAAACATGGGAGAATAGACTTTCAGTGGAGAGACAGAAATCTCTCAGATTTCATTAATATACCTGTTCAGAGCAGCGCCATGACGGGTATGAAAACGAGGCTATGAGGTATAGACATAGACTTACCATGTTTTCAATGGCATCCGCTGTAAAAAGCTGTATACAACTCCTACATCACTTATAACTCTCCACCGCTCATATTGTCTGGAGTTTTTTGTTGGAAATTTATTGGAAAGATATTTGTGCTGTCTTTCATCACCAGAACAATCCAAAAACACATTAAATAACAGTACAACCCACTGAAGATGTGTATGTGTCTATCCCTCAGCCTCACTTTCATTCCTTTTAAAAACCAAAGATGGCACTGCTGTGAATAATGTCTATAATATCTTCATTTGTTTTCTAAAGATGAACGAAAGTCTTATTGGTTTGGAATGACACAATGGTGAGAATGGACACAAAGGATATTCTTTTTATTATTATCTAGCCTATTCATGAAAGGTCCTAATAATTTGAGATCATGTTCCTGAAACCTGTCGGGTGCTGATGTGCAGCACAGATGGCTGTTATGGCAACAGGTGAGAGAGTTGACATCACGAGAGGAATGCTGATGAGGCGTCATGGTAACATCAGTTCTGTCATGACTGTCTGTCGGTATAATTAGTTTAGCTGACTATAAGTACCTTTTTACATTTTATGCTTCTTTGCTCTTTTGTAATGTTCTGTGTCTCATTTTTGTGGCGTTTAATACAAAATGAAAAGTAACTGACATCCAGAGATCTGACAACCAGATGTGAACAGCCTAATTATACAGGTTCAACCAACATTACAAGCAGAGATGCAATGAAATTAAAATTCTTTACAATATCAATCAAATCAATGTTATGGCTAATAGCAGATGCTAACTGCTAATATTAAAATTCAATATTATTTGTCTGAAAACATTATGTAGTTGTAGTTTTTTTTTTCATTAATTTTAATACATTTAACAGTATTACATTATTACCGTTTAAAAAAAAGATTTAAGATATAAAGGGAGCAATCCCTTTAACTTTAAGTGAGCGTTATGACGACAAAGGTAATCTAAATGTAAAAAAATAAAAGAGAAATGAACATGGACAATTAAATATCTAGACTTATACCAATCAACATTTCAGCCAATAACTGATATGGTCTATATCCCTAATTAAAATCAAGTTAAATTCCAACATAGCGGTTTATTGTCTGTAGAAAATTAATAAAAAAATTAGAATATACGTCTTTTTGCTCTCAATACCTGCTAGTAAAAGAATGTCTGTTAATTAAAGATTGAATAATTATATTCCTCTCAGGGGTGCCGCCAGGAATTTTGGGCCCCGTGACAAAAAAATAACATTGGGCCCCCCCTGCACAGCTGCTGTCACCAGATCTCTAGGATGTACCTGTCCCATCAGATGCTTTACATAACATCTAAAGCAATTGATATTTATTTTAAATAAATATAGCACAAACACATTTTTCAATCAGAGGCCACAAATACAAGTTTGTAAAACTGTAAAAAGTTTAGTAGCTGGTGATTTGTAAATGCAAGTCTGCATACAGTATGCAATTAATTATTTGATGCAAGATTAAAAGCCACCATAAAAATGTCCTTAAAGCAATCCTTTACAGTCTCAATGTATTTTTATTGTAAAATTAATGACAGATTAAAAAGATAATAATAATTAAAAACCTAAATATGTATTAACTTTTTAATAAAAATAAATGAACATCATCATCTCAAAAGAATAAAAACATCAGATTTTTTACTTAACTGCACATATATGCCAACAACAAAATAAAGTTGACGTGTAAAACGGAATTTCCACATCATGGTTATTATAGTGCTACAAAACAGTGTGTGTGTGTGTGTGTGTGTGTGTGTGTGTGTGTGTGTGTGTGTGTGTGTGTGTGTGTGTGTGTGTGTGTGTGTGTGTGTGTGTGTGTGTGTGTGTGTGTGTGTGTGTGTGTGTGCAAGCCTCTAAAAATAAATTGAAATACACCACTATTCCTGTAATTCTTTTGTCTTATGAATTTAATAAACAACTCGTCTCGTATTCTGTCCAAACACACCGCACCATCTACATCATGTGAGTGTAAATGCGTTTCCATTGCAGTTTTGCGAAATTATTTTTCAGTATTGCCTGAAAAACCACCTCATTTCAATTTGCGCAATTTAAAGGGTAATTGAAACACGGATGACGGTGTTTAGTTGCCAGAAACATCAGAAACCACAAAGTTGCATAGTAAAAGAAAATCTGGTTTTCAAAACAACGAAAGAGAGAAAATAATTTTCTAATAAAGAGAGCAAATCTGTAATAGAAACGCGGCTACTGATGAGTGTGCGCGCTAAGGCAGGACCAAACCATTTCATGCAGATAAAGGGGGGTGGATGTTTACTTTTTGGTCAATGGGGATATTTAACTTTTATTGCCAAAATAAGTACAATCAAAGACATCATTAATTTTATTATTATTTGAAATATACTCAATGATGATGGTTTATATAGTGTATAATATAATAAAAAAAATTAAATTACTTTTTACGTATTTGTTGGGGCCCCTGTCAGTCAGGGGCCCTTGGAATCGTCCTAACTTTTCCCCCCTATACGGCGCCCATGACCTCTACCTCACCAACCGTGTGAATGAAGAATTTTTAAATACCTACTGATTTTCACATCTAATTCAGGGAATACAAAATATGTCAGATCCCACTGTGTAAAACCACAAGAGACAAATATTTACATTTTGCACTGCCTTTTTATGCTTTTAGAAGGAATATCTAGACATACTGAAAGATGATTAAATAAGTCACATCATTGGCCTCCCTTGTTTGCTTGCGGTTCTGACTCTGTAAATCTAACGCTTTAACACAGTCCTTCTCCTTTTGTCACCCTTTAGAAAGTGTTGAAGCGCTAGTCACTCCATATTTTGTGTTTGGCCATGCATGACAGGTGAGATGACAGGGCTTTGGGTTTCGGAGTTATCCAAGGCTTCACTTTCACCAGGGTGCCCTCATCACGGAAGCCCTGGGCTTAGAAAGCATTACAGGGTGGTAATTTCACGATAAATGCTTTGCTGCTATAACTGTCATCTACATAATAACTGTCCTGGATGGACATGTACTGTACAACATGCACTGGTTTAGAGCAGTGTTTCCCAACCCTGTTCCTGGAGGCACACCAACAGTAAGTGCATATTTTGGATGTCTGATCTATCCATTTCTGGGATTGGAGTCTCTACTGAGCTTATGAGTTGAATTTGATTAGAAAGAGTTCTAAAATGTGTAGTGTTAGGCTGCTTATCAGGCAATGACTTTGTAGGCAGCGTTTGCGCACAATGGAACCTCACCAAACTGATTCTGGGCAGACTTCTGAGGCAGCGTAATGTTTAATGATTACTACAATAGTCATTTCTCACTAGAAAAGATATCAGAAGTGGAAAACGTTGGTCAAAAATTTACATTTACGCACAAACTGACCACCAACGCAACTTTAAGACTTTAAGACTATTTTTTAGCTCAACTGTCACAGAATGGAAAGCACATGATACATCTATGCTGCCTTCAAAAATCTATCAGATGAAGGTATCTCAGGAGACAGGAAGTAAAACTAACATTGGATTAGGTCAGTTACATAAAAATCTAGTTTGGTCTAATTTGAATCTGAAAAGTAAGACTGATACTAATTCAATATTTTTCAGAATAAAGA
This sequence comes from Phoxinus phoxinus, assembly GCF_949152265.1. Taxonomy (NCBI): domain Eukaryota; kingdom Metazoa; phylum Chordata; class Actinopteri; order Cypriniformes; family Leuciscidae; genus Phoxinus; species Phoxinus phoxinus. Next base: position 23,378,515 of record NC_136882.1, on the reverse strand, counting down.
ATGTTTTTTGTAAGAACGTTTTTTTATATTTTATAATTTAGTAACAAGATGAAAATAGATATTTTAAATAAATAAAAATATTACATTGATAACTTTTACAGTTTCTACGCTTTTCCCCATGAATAAAAAATAAACTAAAATAATAAAATAACATTGTTTAAAAAAAGGGAAAAAAAGATAATGTCACCCTTTCCTGCACGGTTTCCTAAAACATGCCATGTCCTTTTGCATGGGCCATTTGACCTGTTATGAATAACATATTCATCGGAAGATGGATGCAGACAGAGACATGGTAATATGCACTTGCATCAAAACAGGGATCAGTGAGTAAGATACAGCTACAGTGACGATATATTTTCTGTCTGAATCATTATTTGAAAGATCAACACCTGCTCTCGGACTGTGTTCAGCAGGGGGCTGCATGTGTTTTGACTCCTGTCGCTGCATCCTTTCTTTCAGTTTCCACACTCTGCCCAGGTCATCACACTCATAGTCAGTCACCAGCCTGCATACACACACTTTTTTACCATCTTGTAATCCTCCTCCTCCTCAATGTGACATTCAGTAGCCTCTTCTCTCTGCCTGAGACCAGCCCTCTCTGCAGCCATCTTTCTTCACACCATGGAAATTTTGCTCCTGCCGAGGGAGTTTCAGAGCCTGGGCTTCACACGAAGTGCGTGGCACTATCTGCACGAGATGACTACTGTGGCGTCATTAAGAGCGCTTCATTTGCCATAAATCCTAAAGAAAGTCCTGCTAATCCCTGCCGAGGAAGAAAAGGGGAGCGTGCGACAGGCTGTGGATCAGCACGCTGTAAAAGTCATCGCTTTTCACAGCCTTCGTGGCACAGGAGTTTTCTCACTCCACACCAAGCCATTAACTCCTCTTTATGGGCCACTATGGGGCCACAACTGTGGCCCATAATCCTCTCTGCCACCTTCACTTGCCCTTCTTAGCATCCACAGGCAGATCACAGGACCTACTGTGCACTCTGAAAGTGCCATTTTCCTATAAATCAAGTCTATATGTGTTGGATCTTTTTGTTTTGTTTTCCTGATGATGATGACCTTACATCCTTAATGGTGCACTGAAGTCACTGAAAGCCTCACCAGTCCTGCTAATTTTTTTCATTTTCATTTTATTGTGTTTACAGGGGCAATGCACATTAATAAACATAAATGTAAATGTGCCAGAATTAGCCTAAAAGGCTATTTTACATCTGTAGACCCTTGACAGAATGTTAAGAAAAAGTCACCCTAAAAACAGAGACAAAACATCACACATATACACATCATATGACCATATATACATATACACATAAATACACACATATATAAGCATATACATATATCCGCATAGACACGTATATACATATATATACATACACATACACATACATACATACACAAAACGCATAGAAATTAAAAATAATGTTAATAAAAATAGAGAGAAAGATAAAAGCAGAGCAGAAAACAACACAACAAAGTCCATTGTCAAAGATACAATGCTAATGTTGACAGTGTTGAGTAGTCAGTAACCATTTTTTAAGCTGAAACTGGAATGGACCAAACGCATCTAATCGTCTAATGTTTAGTGGGACGCAGTTCCATTCCATTGCAGCTTTTACCGAAAATACAGCCTGGCTAAATTTACATTTTTTGAAAGGGATAATACAATCCTCTCTTTCCCCACCCCTTGTAAATCGTTGAGTAGTTGTTCTAACATTCACAAACTGTTTTAGTGGTGAAGACAGGCTATGTATAGTCTTAAACATCAAACAAATAGGCTATGTACATATTTGATCAAGTTATCCCAGTTTAGTAAGTTGTATTTTTTTAATATGGAACAATGATGAAACCTAACTGATTTCTTATCAAGAGTTTTTAATGATTGTTTATACAAAGACTCTAGTGGTTTCAGAGTAGTGATATTAGCGTGTGACCAAGTAGTTAAACAGTAGGTAATATTAGAAACAGTCATTGACTGCATATACATTAAAGCGGCATTAGACGACATATAATCACGAATAAATCTAAAATTTGATAAACTAAATCTGACCTGGTTACAGACCTTTTTAACCTGTGCCTTAAATGACAATTTAGAATCAATCAGAATACCAAGGTACTTATATTCAGATACAACTTGTAATTTTTCACCTGATACAGATACATCTGGCACTATACTTAAATTCTTAGTTTTGGTGAAAAACATGCACACTGTTTTAGAGATGTTTAACTGTAAGCAGCAATGTTCTAGCCAAGCTAAACTTCAACATGAACCAGGGATTCTGTAAGGTCGTTTGCAACTTGTGACACACTACGTCCGTGTATATAAATAACAGTGTCATCTTCATACATTTGAATATTAGTATTAGGACAGACTGAAGGAAGATCGTTTATGTATAAAGTAAAAAGTAAAGGGCCCAGGATAGATCCTTGTGGAACACCAGTAGAAATACTTAGAGGAGCTGATTTATAATTCTGTATACTTACATACTGTGTGCGACCTGACAAGTATGATTCAATCCATTTAAATTATTTCATGCAGTAGGTAAATAGCTAAACATCCTTAAAGATTTTGTTTAATTTGTGCAAGATATAAGACTTGGTTTAAGATAATATTCTGTATTTTGAATTATACACTTATGTCTTACTGTCAACACACACAGTTGTGCTGCTTAATATTTTTGTGGAAACTTTTTTTAGGATTCTTTGATTAATCTTTACTGTCACTTTTGATCAATATAATACATCTTTACTGGAAAAAAGTATTCTTTTTTTTTTTTTTATCATACTGACCCCAGACTTTTTACAGTATACTCCCAAAAAAAAAAAATATATATATATATATAACAACTGTAAACTTGCGCATTTACCTTACACATTTTTGCTTCACATCATAAAATGGCTAACAATGGATTTGTTAAGCAGACCATATTTCAGTTGACTAGAAGACAGCTTTTGTACTGAAGTTTATCATGTTCACCATGTTCAACATACATCCAATCTCATTATCATCTGACATAACGAAGGAAACTGAATCAAGTCACAGAACAAGTAGTCTGTATGGACAAATTAAAGAGACAAAATGTGGAGTTTTTATATTTATAACATAAGATACAGTTAAGCAACAGAGTGCTGAATACCATCACGATTTAAAATGTGACATTTCGTCATCCGAATTCCAAATCGTTTGAATAAATGACTCAATGATTAAGACGGTCACCTGCCGCCACCTACTAGCGGTTTAGTTTCGTGTTTAAAAGTATCATTCAAAACAATCTCATAACATTATTTAATGCAGTTGTATTTTTTCAGTGTAAATTATTTAACTTGATCGGTAACAGCCCAGTGTCTTATTATTCAAATTTAATTGATCAAATTTAGGAATTTAAAATGAAAGATGAAGCATATATTTAAAATTATTAGGGGGGAAATGCCCTTTATAAAGGTTACAATATCATCAATATGCAGATATTAATGTCAAAGCTGACTGAACACTGATGAGAATATTGTTTCAGAATAAATTGTATTTACAACACAAAAAAATAAAAAAAATGTACTCTGACAAGTGAATGACCGATTTACTTGTCCGAGGCACAAGCTCATGAAAAGGCTTAATGTCGAGCCCTGCATATGTCGTGGTATACAAGAACAAACTTTAGCTACATGGATGAATAGCTACCAAATCTAGAACAGACTTTGGAATCTGAACCTTACAAACCTACTCCTCATCTTTCTATATATCCCTCATTAATCCACAGCTACCCCCCTCAGCCATCTTACACACACACACACGGTTCCTCAGATCTCTGCTGGGTTCATGTACCTGCTGGCTGCTCTGTGTTGGAGTGGAAGCTGGTGGAGATAATGACAAATGCCCTGCTTGGCACTGCTGCATACGCATATTGCTATTCTGATCTTTAATTGAAGTCCTTGCACTCTGCTTGTTTGCTGAAGATTTTATAAGTCGCATTAAGACATTGCCAAAGAGACTTCAAACACAGAAAGGTGATGCAACGAAAGAAAATGGAATGACATGTCTCTGAAGCTTTTCCACTAATTTTCAGCCTGGAGTCACCATTTTACAAAAAACCTGCTTCAGATGGCAAACATAATCTCACTGTTATCCGCAAAACAGTGTCTTGTACAAAACAATGCCCTACTGTGCCTGCTCACAGCCATTTGGTCATCAATGTCAGGGAAAAACTGTTGAAAAGCAGAAAGAGGAAACTATTTTTAAGGTACAATATCGCCCTCTTCAGGCAGGAATACAACAAACACTACTGGGAACAGACTCATTTTTTAGGTTGGATCATGGAAATAAATAAATCTGATCAAGATGGAGTATACAATGGTAATACTGCAGTGCTGCTATATTTCTCAACAATGAAAATGGAAATTGTTGGGGCACTATCACGCTACACAGACATGGCAGAGATGCTGGACGCTGTTGTTACAGATTTGCAAGAGTCTTCATACTGTCAAAACGCCAATGGCATTGTTCAGTGCTTTTGTGTGAGGCCAGGCTTTTTCCACAAGGAATGTCAAGTGAATGAATTTGCTACCTTGGACATACATGTATAGGAATTGTACAATATAATAAAGAACTGAAGAAACAGTTTGTCATTAAAATAAAATCATGTCACTCAAACCGTACCGGAGGCATAGTCCTCCTACAGCTGATAAAATACTAAACTAATATATATTATGTATTAGGCCTAATATTTTATACATCAACATATGTAAGTTTTTTTTTTTTTTTACTAGAGCCAACATGAATTCAAATGCCATGCAGTTTACAGCACGCACTAATTAGTAAAAAAAAAAAAAAAAAAATGGGGTCATCTTATGGACAACCAGACTCAATTCACAAACTTTCACTCAGTTACGACATACACACACTAACTATACAGTACACACACAAAGGTGTATACACCCTATACCCTCAAATAAGTAATTTTTTTGAGGGGACAGCCATTTGTAAAAGTGTCCAAAACCATAGTGTACTTTATTTAGTGCACTCATTTTATCCCACATTGCACCGCAATACCGAGTGTACAGCTGATGTACACTCAACGGTTGTCCGAATTCGCTTACTCGTTTTCATTCACTCCTTCAAGAGAGCTGTATTTGTGCTAGCAATAATTGGGCCTAAGAGATGATCGCTTCAAGTGCACTCCCACTTCACTTGAGTCACTACAGCGATCTGTCACGCCATAGTAAAAGCGCAAAAAACTGTACATTTATTGTTTGAATTTCGTGATAAACTAAAAAAAAATGAAAGCTGAGACTTTTATTGATTTAGCGCTTTGTCTGTGTCCTCTGTGCTCTGTGATGTTTTTTCACTGCGTGTGAAAATGGACATGTCTTTCACAATTCACACTGCGAGCGTGAACGGCACATGCTGAAATCAGCGGAAAGAAGCTACATTAAAGGTAAACAACTTCTTATTTCCTGACGGGTGTCCCATTTTTTTACACACGTGCCGCTGCTCGGCTCCGTATTCTCTGCTTGGCTTGGTTTGTGACGTCCTCCGAGGTTAGGTCCACTGCTCGCATATTCTCCATAACCGCTGTCCTTATCACTATGTCCGTATGCCGTGGCCATACCATCTGAGACGGGCTTCCCTCAACTTCGCCGTGATTGGGGCAACTCGAAGTCTTCACCTGATGTCCTCATTCATTACATGGTGGTGGAGGGTTAGCACAAGCATCCATTAGAGCATCTTCATTTCCATTGCATAGAGGGCTGGCTTGTGTTTCTTTGTGAGATTGGTCAGCTGGTCATACAATTCCTGGTAATGCCGGCTCTTTGCCTTCAGCGATCAGTATCGGCCCAGGTTGGCACTAAGCAGAATGTTTCTCCAGGTCTTGAAAGCAAGCTTTTTCTCTCGAATTGCTCACTGCGCACTTCTTCATTCCACCACCATGTTTGCTTGTGAATGAATTTCCAGCCTGGTTTGGTATTTCCCACGATTGTTTCTGCTGCGTGGTGAATCTTATCCAGTGCCTGGCTCCACATAGCTTTCACTGTTTGACTGGGGTCCACTGTGAAGTTGGCCAGCGCAGCTGCCGAGTCATCCCTGCGTTTCTTGATTTTCCACCACTTAATTAGTTTGGGCCATGTTGTTCGCTTCCTCTTCTGACATAGCTGGTCCATTTGTACTGTATGTCCAGCACCAGGAGATGGTGTTGGGATGCAATGCTGTCATACGGAATCACTTTAGTGATGGTCACCAGCTTCAGGTCTCACCGCCGAGCTATCCAGTAGTCGATTTTGACAACGCACCTTCTCTCTCTTCCATTGTCTATACTTGGATTAATATTTTGGTGATTTGAAATGTATGCGATGCGAATATGGCTGTTACTCAAAAGGTAAGGTATGTTATTGAACCTATTGAACAGATAAATTGACATTATAATAGCTTTCTGACAGAGTTCATTGTAAAGCATTTTCTATTGTGAAGGGTAATTTCATTATGGATTGTTGTAGCTCTGTGCTGGAATTTATTTTCAAGGAAGTACATGTCTATTAATGTGTAGCTAATATAACGTCTTCAGCTAACTTAGTCAGCTTGAGATCCCATAGTTAACAAGTTTAGAAACTAGTTATGGCTTAAGCCCAGAATGTTTAATGAGCAGCGGGATTTCTCTCTTTTTTATTAGAAAAAATAAAGCCAAAAGTTATGGTGTAACCTTTAAAGCGCTATAGTATCACCAGTCGTGATATGATTTTATGAAGCAACGTTGAATGACACAACTGAAATAGCATGGATTTAGTATGAGCCTTTTTAGTGTTCTGTTTATTTGTTAATTATTATAAAGATTAAATTATTGTCAAGTTTGTAACAATTCTCAATGTTCAACTCCTAATCACAAATGTATTATTTATGTACGTTGTTAGCAAAGAAAATTGCCTACTTGGCGAAGAAAATCAAAATCACTTTGGCTGAATCTGAAATCGCTCCCTAAACCCTCAATCACTATTCCCTGCTACGTTAGTCTACTAAATAAACATAAATGAACATCAGAAAGGGTTTTGTAAGAACAGTACAACTTACTAAAATGCATCATGTCTCATGTAATTGCTCAATCAGTGTTTTAACCGTATAATTCTAAAAAGTATTATCACAAAATGTATTCAGTATTATTATAAAAACAGCCTTACAATTCAGTTGTTAAATAGCCTTAACAACATCAGCTGGTTGGGTTCTCTTTAAAGTTTACAACACAGCTGAAAAAGTGTTTTGGTAACACTTTACTTGAAGGGGTGTGATGACATGACATATGTCATGAATATGAAGGAGGTTTTATGCATGTTTATGACAACTGCCATTAAGTGTCATTTGCTCAATTATGACATTTTTAATGCAAATATGACATTGTTTGAGATGTCTTTGTCATGACAACTTGACATAAAACCAAAACATCATAACCTGTCAGTGTCATAACAACTTGACAATACCAAGACAACATAAATATGTCATAAACATGACATAGCAGATTAATGATCAAACTTAATAAACCACTTAGCTTTATGGGTTAACATTACATTAAACTGTCATGTGGTTGGTTTTGACATTGGCTGTCATGAGGCCACTATAACTGTGTCATGAATGTTTTTCTTGACGTCAACTACAGTGGTACAAATTTAATTTGTCATTAAAATGTCATTAAGTGTTAATACTCTGTCAAATTATTTTATAACTGTGTCATGAATATTTTTCTTGACCTCAACTACAGTGTTACAAATTTAATTTGTCATTAAAATGTCATTTTAATGACAAATTCAATCCATAAAGCTAAGTAGTTTCTTAAGTTTGATAATTAATCTGCTATGTCATGTTTATGACATATTTATGACAGGTTATGTTGTCTTGGTAATGTCAAGTTGCCATGACAAAGACACTGACAGGTTATGATGTATTGGTTTATGTAGAGTTGTCATAACAAATATTTTTTTTTGCATTAAAAATGTCATAATTGATCGAATGACACTTCATGGCAGTTGTCATAAACATGCATAAAACCTCCTTCATATTCATTACATGTGTCATGTCATGATTATGAAGGTGTAATGTCAGTCTTATGCACACCCCTTCAAGTAAAGTGTTACCGGTTCTTTTTTTTTCTTTTCTTTTTTTTGAGAAAAATTAACATGTATAGGGAAGTACAATTGGGTGAAATAGAACACATGCTTTTTACTATGTTAGCAGAAAATCATATAGTGCTATAGGCCTATGTTTTTGAACATTGATGGATCAACACATTTTGTGGGAAAATACCCTTACGGAACAAAAATATATGGTATTATACTGTGAAATATAATGTGATATATTACATAATACATTTATATTGGAAACTATACTTATATTTTTCAATACACTGCAATATATGCATTGACCATGTATGGATATATATTAATACATATAAATATGTATAAATTAAGACAAAATTAGCATTACACATATTCACAAAGTTGTATCCTTTATATATTGCAAATACATGTTCCCATAAAAATGTGAATGTATATGTTTACACATATATACACACACACATATTCACGGAATGAGTTACAACAGATTTACAGTTCCCAGCATGCTTTGCTTCTAAAGGAGAGCAAATGTTACAATTCAGTGTTATTTGAGGTGTTTTGCTCAATATTAATATAGGGGGGAGATCTTAGTGTTTAATGTTCTATTATTTTGGGCTTTCTGGTATGTCTGAGATTTTACCATTGTGCTGAAGAGTACAGTCTGTGGTTCGGTTGACGATTGGCCAAAAACCATTAAGATTTTAATTACTATATTATGAAAGTAATGGCTGTGCTCTCCTCAGCACAGTGATAGTATCTTTGCTATACATGCATGCAGGTGTGCGCGTGCTTTTATTAACTAGCTTGAAAATCTATGTAAATAATTATAAAAGAAAATAAATATATTACATTATGTATTTCTGTTTATAATGCATGAGTAAATATATCTGCAATATATTACACATGCAGTACCATATCTGATCACATATACATCTTTATATTATGAAGTGTATTACTGAATATAAAATTACATACATTATGATATATTAGTAAATACATATCATCACATATTTTTAAATATATATAAAAAAGCGGCAATTCCTTATGTATTATTCAACATATTGTAATATATTAACACAATATATTATTCTGTATATTTTCAAATATACTGTTTATATCATTAAATATATTGCTCATTCATATATTGGGAAATGTTCTTTCCGTAATATCATTAAATGAACAAGGTCCAGCCCTCTTTTACCCCTATACCCCACCCTTACACAGGCAAACAAGCACTGTTAATTCCACGTCAGCAATGTTAAACAAGCAAATGTTGGTGCTGGGTGGCGCACATTCCCATCCCTTGGAAATCCAAAACACACAATCCATTCATACACACAGCCAGAGGCCGCTCTTAACTTATTATGGCCAATGGAGAAGAAAGATGATGACATATGGATATATCCTCCACATTTACAGGATGTTGCAGCAAGATATTTTTCTTCATAAGGGCACACATGATGGAGGAACCAGAAATTAAATTAATGAAATTAAACAATAAATACAATATTTAGCAAATAAATACATCTTTTATACAGTTTAGACTCTATAATTCATCCCTTTCTTATAATAAACTTACTGGTGTTTTGAAACAGTCTTCTGCTTTTACGCACAAATTATGTTTTATGATTATATTTTACTATTCCTTTTGTCAAGAGAATCCATGTAAAATTTGTAAAATATTAAAGCAGCCTAAAACAGTGTATAACAGGTTGAGAAAAAGTTTTGAAAATAATTATTCAACTGAACTATGATTTCTGACTTACAGTACATTACGAGCAGTAGGCCTATAAAAAGAACTATAAAACAGTGTATACTATATATTAGTAACAACAAAGTGTGTAATGAAATCAGCCATTTTATTCTACAATTTGTATTCTACAATTCTATAACTGCACTGCATGAAGTGACTTGTGATGCGACTAAGCACAACTGCTAGTATGATGGTCTCAGTGATACATGCAGCAGAGCAGAACACTTTGTGCAGAAGGGGATTTTGATGCAATCAAAACCTCTTTCTGACAAGTGCTCACTGCTGTATTTGAAGTCCATCTCCTGCTAAATCTCTCTCTCTCTCTCTCTCTCTAGGAAATAACATTCTTAGCATATAACAGCTATAAGTTATGCGATTGTTATTCAGCAGCATACAATCTAAAGTCTGCTGTTGTTGAGCACAAAGACAAAGAATCAAAATCTCTTCTAACTTTAAGCAAGACCATCCGCATATGACAGAGATATAGACCTTATGTAGCCCCGCCCCTTCGAAGTTCTGTCTTCTGTTCTGTGTTTACACGTTATGAATGAACCGCTCGTTTTAAAATCTTCCCAGTCTACTGACATTTGTTATGACATCCGCTTAAACATTATTTAATATATATATATATATATATATATATATATATATATATATATTAAGAAATTTCATTCTTAAAAATAAAGGTTCCAAAAAGGATGCCATTTTCACAGCGATGCCATAGACGAACCATTTTGGTTCCCCAAAGAACATTTCAGTGAACAATTCTTAAAAAGGACATTTTTTTCTTAATGTTCAGAACATTTTAAGATTTGTGCATTGAAAAGATTCCATAATTGTTAAAGGTTCTTCAACCATTGATGCCAATAAAGAACCTTTATTTTTAAGAGTAAATTTAAATGCATGATCCTTGTGAGGACATTTGGGTCCAATAGGCAAAACACAAACAAACCAAAATGAATATGCCTATAAGAATTTCTGATCTCTGTTTTGTCATATTCAGCCCAATTAATTTTTTTATTTACTCTAAAGCTTGGAGGATTGATCACATCCATAAAAGTTGAATAGCCTGACAATATTCTGCACTGTTCACAAAAAGTCTTTACAAAAGGCTGCAAGAGTTGAGGAAATAACTCTCCTCTCTGTTCCCCCCTTCTTCATACCCCATTCTCATCTCCATCTGTCTCATGTCATCATCTGATCAATGAGAGGGCAAGATGGCGGCCTCCACCCCATGGCTTGGTGTTTTATGTTTCCGTCCGAGTTTGGAGGGGTGTTTCCTCCATTTCTCTCTCACTTTACATCACATTGAGGAACACATTGCTCAAATTGTGCTTCCCATGTACAGTCAGGCCACAGCAGGTTATGGATGACTTCCATTTGTCAACACTGTCATGACAGGACCTTCAAACGCACCTCTGACTGGGGCACAATCTATCACCATGTTTGAATAAATGCTCTGGTTAGACCTCTCAAGGCTATAGTTTTTTGGCTATCTTGTACCTGGTTTCTTGAGCTGAAATAGATCTAAAATAAATTAGTTTAGTTTAAATAGTTTTTCAGATTTTTGTTTCTCTCCTTGAAATCAACCACTGTCAAAGCTAAAGTATCCATTTAGTCAACAGTTTTTAAGACAATAAATCACTGTTGATTGTTTTCTCTCTTTTTTTACATTATTCTTCATTTGTGTTTTCAATCATCAAAATGATTTAATCTATTTAAAGTCAGCCATAAAGGAAACAGATTTAATTACCTTTTTTTTACTGCCAGATTTATTTGGCATATCATAGTAATTCCTCAAAAACGGAGTTAATGTCTTTACTTTGAATCGACTGATTTGAAGCTGCATTTAAAGAGAGCATGCCAGTTAGAAAATAAGTAATCATAGTCCAAAATTGTTTCTCGCTATACAAAAACAACATCCTTAAAAACACAGAGGAAAGTTAATGAGATATTTGCGCATCTGATCAAGTATCAGCAGCTTCATCATCATCATGCTGATTATTGCCTTTGGCAAAAATAGAAATTTAAGTTCCTTCTATTTGCCTCTTTTGGCAGAATTACCCCAGTCATGAAGTTAATTAGGTATAAACACCTCCAGATCTTACTGCTTTGTGATGCACAGAACGTGAATACATCTAAAATAATGTAATTAGTCAGTCAATAAATAAATAAATCATTAAATTACTTAGATTATGTGCTGATTAATTAGTAGTAATCACTAATAATCACATGTCAATATTTGATGAGAAAAGCCCTAAAAAAGCAGACAATATTATGGCACACATGTAAAGCATTGAGTAGATATTACAAAAAGTGTCAATTCGCCTACTTATACTACGCCCTAAAAGTATGTCCTCTTTTTGTGAAGAAAAAGTACACACTTTTGAGTGTGTAGCAGAAGAATAGACACACTTTGGGACAGGCCTACTATCACGTCATAAAACATCTGCCATGTTTTGTAGTTTTCTTAACACTTTTTATTCGTGTTTGTAGTATTGAACTGAATCCTTCTCCAAAGCGCAATGGGTTGTGGGCAAAATTAGCGGTTATAGTGAGCACAGATCCACACTTCAAAAATCCACCAGAAATAGTAGACCATCCAGGGATTTTTGACATTCTCTTTTCAACATACTGTTATGTGGATGGAGGTATGAACCCAAAAGCAGACTGAATGCTCTTACACAATTTATTGAAGACAAAACAGAAAACAAAACCCACGAGGCGGCAAAACAAGACTAAGACTCAACTTGACGATGACTAGACAGTAACAAACAACAAAACAATTCTCATTATACGTTAAACAGGATTCCAGACAAAGTACTCACACAGAGATATATCATAAAGATTGAGACGCAACAATGGACAGAGTTTGACAAATGTTTGACAATGAACCGACACAGGACAGCAAACACAAGGGGATTAAATAGGGAGACTAATGATAACAAAACAGGTGACACAGGTAAAGCAATAATGACAAAACGAGGATAACAAGGAGGGCGGGGCTAGATGACGAGACAACAAGCACATAGCCCAAACAATTGGCCATGCGCTTGTACACATAACATGGGTCTGCCATGATCCTGCCACAAGACCAGGAAAAACAAAGACATGATGGCAGAATCATGACACATACATGCTTTGGGACACACTTATTTTAATCTCACATACTGTTTAGGATGGATAGTATGGACATTGAGACGCAGGGATACATCCATTGGCCACTTTATTAGGTACACCAGTTCAACTGCTCATTAACACAAATATCTAATCAGTGGCAGCAACTCAATGGATTTAGTCATGTAGACGTGCTGTGTTCGAAATCGCCCCTTATACCCTCATTCACTATTCCCTGTATTACTCCTGATATAGTCCACTTGAAGGAGTGAAAGAAAACAAGTGAGTGAATTCAGACACTGAGAGCCCTGGAAGGGCTGCCGTTTCTTCATAGTTTGTGCTTGCTGTTTAATAATAATCATTTGAAACTTGGTAAACTGGCACCTTGTGTAGTAAGAAAAATATTTATCTTGAACCCTGATATGGAAACTAGCATATAAATTAATTAAACAATTTAATAACAAATTCAAAAGGAATTTATACCTGTATGTGTTGTGGAAATTATCAATATGAAAACCTGGATGAAGGAGACAAAGTCGATTCTTAAAAGATTAAACAAAGTATTTCATGCATGAAATAAGATGTTCCCACACAGACAGCGTCTGATATGAGAAGGCCCATGGCATTCTCACACAGAGAGCATCTGACATGAGAAGGCATAGGTCAGTCCCCTTTGCCAAGATTATATACCCCCAACATATCCTGAGTGGGCTGCATCTGTCAAAAGATTTGTCTTGTTTACCTTAAAAGGAAACGTCTGTGTTCAAGATCTCTTCTAACATAAATTCTATCTAGACAGACCAATACCATGCCTGCTAAAAAGTCCCCGCTCTTAGCTACTGCTCTTTTTCACACATCTTGCCTATCTTTAGTTCGATCAAAGCTGCGCACATATTTTTCACACTTGGAGTACAAAAGGTTACTTGGGAGTACACATAGTCCCTTCTATGTGCTTTCTATAACATTTTGTTCCTTATGCATTTCTAATAGCTTGGGTTAAACTCTTTTTATTTCAATATGCATAGTTTAACTTGATTATATTCCTTTAAGTTCTTATGAGTAAAAAATGAATCTTCAACGTTAATAAAAGTTGTACCCATCTAAAAGTAAAAGAACACATCTAATTGTAAAATGCACTCAATTTAGTCCACTATGGTTTCGAACACCACTACAAATGGCTGTCCCCTCAAATAGAGCACTATTTAAGGGTATAGGCCAGGGGGTAATTTCAGACACAGCCATGGTCTCTGGGCGATGTGCTGAAGTTCAAACTGAGCATCAGAATGGGGAAGAAAGTTAATTTAAGTAACTTTGAGCTTGGCATGGTTGTTAGTGCCAGACGAAGTCTGCGTATTATAGAAACTCCTGATCTACTGGTATTTCCACGTACAACCATCTCTAGGGTTGACAAAGAATGGTCAGAAAAGGGAAAATATCCAGTGAGCGGCAGTTCTGTGGGTGAATATGCTTTGTTGATGATGCCAGATGTCAGAGAAGTCACACTGGTTCGAGGGGATAGAAAGGCAACAGTAACTCAATAACCACTCACCGAGGTCTACAGAAGAGCATCTCTGAACGCACAACACGTCAAACCTTGTAGCAAATGGGCTACAGCAGCAGACGAACACACCGGGTGCCACTCCTGTCAGCTAAGAACATGAAACTAAGGCTACAATTCACTCAGATGTTTTTTCCAATCTTATATTTTCCAATTTTGGTGAGCCAGAGTCTTGATGTCTCCTGCAACAGTTAGAGGGTAGGGTCAGAATTTGGCGTAAATAACATGAAAGCATGGATCCATTCTGTCTTGTAATAACGGTTCAGGCTGGTGGTGTAATGGCGTGGGGTGTAATTTTCTTGGCACACTTTGAGCCCCTTAGTACCAATTGAGCATCGTTTAAATGTCACAGCCTACCTGAGGATTGTATATGTTCTTCCCTTTATGACTACAGTGAACACATCTTCTGATGGCTACTTCCAGCAGGATAACATGTCACAAAGCTCAAATCATCTCAAAATGAGTTCACTTTACTCAAATGGCCTCCCAAGTCACCGGATCTAAATCCAATAGAGAAACTTTGGGATGTGGTGGAACGAGAGAGTTGTCATGGTTGTGCACGTGACAAATCTGCAGGAACTGCGTGATGCTATCATGTCAATATGGAGCAAAATCGTCGAGAAGTGTTTATAAAGATATAATGCATTATAATGTACATTATAAATTCATATATAATGCATTATAGATAATGACTTTAAGTATACCAATATATTGTACTCTACTTAATGTAAGTATGGATTTATTTTTATTATTCACTTATTTTTAAGTCTAAGATTAATTGAATTAACAATGTTCCTGGTTTACAGGTCAATCACAGATTAGAACCTTCACAAATCTAATTAAATCTTAAATAAGCCACACTAATAGTTCCCGGTTAACACTTCAGTGTTCAATATTGTTTGTCGACTATCTGCGCACTTCTCTCATAGCATTGAAATAAAATGAAAACGCACATGGTCTATTTACATACAATTACGTCTCCATTGTTATTCAGTTCATTTGCTTTGTGTGTTCAAAGAGCGATTTATAATTCAAAAATTCAGAAGTGGTCGTTTGTTGCTGCAGCCACAGCATGAGGCTCTGCCCTGTTTATCTGCTGGAGATGGACAGGTGGCGGTGTTTAAAAAAACCTCATTATTTTTCTCAAGGATGATAAGCAGCTCATTAGAGGCAGCGAAACGCCAATGGAGTGGTTTTACATAGCGTAGTTGAGGAGCCACAATGCCGCTGTAAAGTTCACATTTGCATTACGGTGAATAGGAGCACACCTGCTCTCCTGCCTCAGGCTCCTCCGGAGGGGAAGTGAAGAGAAAGAAGAGAAGAGATACTGAAGTGAGTCACTGAGTCTTACCTTTTGATTTCCAAACAGCTTTGCAAGAGAAACAGAAAGTTACTCTGAGGTGGTTTCCAAATGTTTTGGTTTTCATGTGTCATGTTCCATGCCACATGTGACAAACCCAAACCCTCACACTCTTTTCCCATCCTCCAGTTCTCCCCATGCTTGGCCTGTTGTTCGTGTCAGGACTGATAGCGTAATTGTGCGTTAGATAGCAGTTGTATTGACAGGTGGCTCATTAGGAGACAGAGGACCGCAGCATGACGGAATCCGCTGAGCCCTTAAAAGTTGTTTACTGCGTTTTTATGGAGACGGGATGCTCAGAAACGTGGGTCCTAATGATCTGTATCTAGTTTCTGTCTTTCCAACTGGTGTGTTGCCATGGATACAAGAATCTTAAGGTGAGGGGTCGTAAAGTGTGGAGAGTTGACTTAAATACTTGCTGAACTTGATTTGCCCTTGTAAACTATATGCTTCTCTGATGACGCGTTTACTAGTGCGAGGGAGAGAAACCTGTCAATCACATGAGACCACAGAAATGGCAAACCACAAACACAAACACAACCAATCAATTCCCAGTAGACAAAATCAAGTCTACATTTACTTCAGATATATGTCACAATAGGGAAAAAAGATTATTGCATCTTCCTTTTCATGCCAACTTTAAATAATAGGTTGAATGAATGAGTTCAAGACCATTAATGCACAGACTGACACTCTATCTGGAATGTGGAGACACAGACAAGTAGAGTGATAAAAAGTGAAAAGTCCCAGTGCTGTTGGACTCTATATCAGTGCTTATGGAATGCCAAGACCCGAGGACTGTGTTGTATAATATGTAAGTATAAAGAGAGAGATGCATGCATGGATATTTGTTGCTGTGGCATATCCCCTTACACACGTACACATGCAAGAAGACCCCTTTTTGACCGTCCCATTTAATGACTGCCACATATCACCCAATCACATTACAGTAATATTGATGCCAGTCATTACCCACAATGCATGCTGTTTTGGCACCCCAGTGCAGCTTTAAAATAAGAGAACAGAAAGGCAATACAATCTACTTATGAAGACGTATGGTGATGAAGTCAATATTATATTCCATAGTTTGGGGCTCTAATGATAAAAGAGCTCGTTCGGGAAATGCCGCTAAAGTCATTTTAGAGTAAATGCATTGGAAGCTGGAGCTATAAGAGTTTGCTTTGGTCATTAGAGTTTCTCTCCTGGATTCCCTGTGCCTGCAGCCTAGAATAAACTCAGCATGCTGCTTTCCCAGAATTCTCCACTGGTCTTTAGATTGACTGCAGCATCAGTAATTGAACATATGGGCACTATGAAAGACTTTTTTTTATCAATTCCACAGTGTTGTGTAATGTGCTTTGTGTTATCGGAAAAAGTTATTTAGAAGGGCATCTGAATATTACTCATAAATAATATGCCAATTCAGTGAGAATGCTCTGTCACATTGAAAATCCCCCAAATGTCCTGTTCAGATTTTTTTAATTGAATGCACTGGACTGGCAATAATAGTTCGTTTTCAAGCAAGGAAATCTCACTTCTACTGGCTTTTATGCAAGCATATCTCTTCTGAACCCATACATACTTGTTTAGAAAGGTCCCTCAGGTACTATTATCAACACACTTCCAAAGACTTAAGGTTTGGTAACCCAAAATGTTTCATCATTTATCCTTATACCCTTATGTCATTCAAAACATATTTTCTACACATAAGGAGATACAGTACAGGGTGCTGCATGGATGATGTATTTTTGTAGGCCAATATTCAAAACTGAGCTAGTTGTTTAGTATTTCCGGCTCCATTGTCTTGAATCAAATGGACTTTTGAATGAAAGTCTTTCTTGTAAGAAAAAAACATGGTTGCTAACAAGTAGGCCTGGCTAAATGGGACAGCAGAGGTTGTTGGGGACTTTATGCGTCATCATGCCGAACAGGTATACTCATCTTCTCATTGTGAAGTTCTCAATAGTACCTTTACTGCCTCTATGTGTTTATAAATGCTGACGGGAGGAGTGATGAGATACAATGGGGCATCAGGCCTCTGTCAACACTGCATTGGCTCTCTATTAAACAAGGTATACATTTTTAAATATTGCTGATTACTTACAAAGCACTAAATGGTTTAGCTCCCCAGTACTTGAACGAGCTCTTAACGCATTATAGTCCTTCACGTTTATTGCGATCTCAAAATTCCGGCCAGTTGAAAATACCTATCAAAATCAACTGCTGGCGGTAGATCCTTTTTCTTTTTAGCACCAAAACTTTAGAACAATCTTCCTAACATTGTCCGGGAAGCAGACACACTCTGTCAGTTCAAATCTAGACTAAAAACACATCTCTTTGACCTAACATACACATAACACATTATAGACTTCTATAACTCAATGTTAGGCTGTATAGTTTAGATCAGCCGGGACCAGGAACACTTCCCATGAATCCTGATGTACTTGGTACATTATAAGAAGGATGGCATCTACGCTAATATTAGTCTCTCTGTTTATCCCGAGGTTTACTGCTGTCTGCCGGATCCAGGCTGTATCCAGATCTGATGAAGGACCTGCGCCAGGACACGACTACAACACAGTTCTGAAGTATCAACTAGTCTCTCCCCTGTAAGGCCTCCTTCCCTTTACCTCTATACAGATAAAACGTTGTCGGGATGATTCCGGTTTGCGTGGCTACGCAGACGTGACAAAAATTTCTGAATTATACATTTTTAAGGCCTAACAAGTAGTTTGTTGAGGGTTGATTTCTGAAGGACTACACGCCTGCGCACATATTCAAACGC
The DNA here is from genome assembly GCF_949152265.1 of Phoxinus phoxinus. NCBI lineage: Eukaryota > Metazoa > Chordata > Actinopteri > Cypriniformes > Leuciscidae > Phoxinus > Phoxinus phoxinus. Next base: position 23,359,846 of record NC_136882.1, on the reverse strand, counting down.
ACATACCTATCGACCGAACACGTAATGCGCATGTGCGCGCTGTCTGCGTTTTCGCGAGTTTGCGTTTCTGACTAATTAAGTTAATTACTAATTATCTTCGCAACTTCACTGTCACGCTAATTTCTATTATCACTGTAAAGCTGCTTTGAAACAATCCATACTGTTAAAAGCGCTATATAAATGAAGGTGACTTGACTTGACTTGACTTGACTCGGAGATAATACATTTTCCATGGTGAGAAAAGTGCCCAAATAAACAGGGGGTGCTTCTCAATTATTTTTTCTTTGTGCATCCTCACTTCCTTTCCATCGCGTCTTAGCTCCACCCCTCAGGATGTGAGGGAAGGATACACCTGTGTATCATATCTCATGACTCCTCAGGAAGCTTCCTCGTTCCTCGCGGTGCAATTAGTGAACTGAGATCCCCTTTAAACGGCTGAGCTCAATTGGTTTCCGGGTCATGAGGATGGAGCAGCGAGGAAACGAGGACGCATCATTTGGAGTATTGAGCAGGGTATCGGTGTCCTCACTGTTAATGGAAGTCGTGAAAGGCAGGGAGCATCAAGGGGATCCACCCCAGGTAAGAGGAGGCGTTTGCCGCACTCCCCTCTCGGGACGCAAGGGGCAGTTGCTTCTTCATAGCGGCCCTGCTTCCCTGGTGCTGGAGCCCGCTGGCGCCAATGTGTGCTACAGGTCCGGCGACTCTAAGCCCAAGCCACTGTCTGTCATTGCTCCTCCCACCACAGTATTTATAAACACATTGAGGTTGTAAAAGCAGACTAGTGAGAAGATGAGTATTCCAGTTTGGCATGATGATGGTTAATGTCCCCAACAACTTCTGGAGTTGCAAACTATTCTGACTCACATTTTCTGGGGAAATTTTTTTTTTTTTTAAATAAAGAGTTATGCTTAAAGGGGTGGTTGATTATGATTTCACTTTTTGTAATTTTAGTTAGAGTGTAATGTTGCTGTTTGAGCATAAACAACATCTGCAAAGTTACAACGCACAAAGTTCAAAACAAAGGGAGATATTTTATTTTACAGAAATCGCTAAGGACTACAACAAACGGCTGGTAGGGCATCACTAACCCTAAAATGTACATAAATCCTGCCACCGAGAACGCAATTTATAGATTATCATGACACAATATGATAATCAATGACTAGAATATAGTTAACTCCACATCAGCTACATAAATGCATCAACTAACCATTCAGAAATGTCCTGTTGCATTCTACATGTTGTCACTTCTTCTTGAGTCTCTCCCTTTTTGTCCGATTCCGGTTTGAACATAAAAGGCTTCACAGTTTCTGAAAATATCAGTGCTTCTGTGTGAGACAATCAAAGATGCTAACACACAAGCTCTTGAAGCTCCGCCCTCTGTGCCACAAGCAGCAGCTCATTTGCATTTAAAGGGACACACAAAAACAGGGCGTTTTTGCTCATTCTCAAAAAGTAAAAATGTTAACCTGCTACAAACAAATATCTGTGGGGTATTTTGAGCTAAAACTTCACATACACACTCTGGGGACATCAGAGACTTATTTTACATCTTGTGAAAAGGGCATTATAGACCCCTTTAAAGGGATAGTTCACTTTAAAATGAAAATTATGTCATCATATACTCTCAAGTTGTTTCAAACCTGTATGGATTTCTTTCTTCTGCTGAACACAAAGGAAGATATTTTGAAGAATGTCAGTCACCAAACAGTTAACTGTTCCCATTGACTGCCATAGTAGTAAAAAAAAAAACTATGGCAGTCAATGGGAACAGTTAACGTTACCGACATTCTTCAAAATATCTTCCTTTGTGTTCAGCAGAGGAAAGAAATTCATACAGGTTTGAAACAACTTGAGGGTGATTATATGATGACATAATTTTCATTTTAAAGTGAACTATCCCTTTAAAGGTGGAGATGTAGACGTAGACGTTGCAGTTGTGCGACTGTTCGTTGCTGACTGTATTTAGGCTTCAAAATCCGTAAAAATTAAAAGATTATCATGATGAATAAAATTTGTAAGAATATTATGCTTTCAAAACACTTGGCATATAGCACATGAATATAGACCACATTAACGGTGCATCTTTGAATAAATTATTATGACTAAATGCATCTGCCTATTATGTTTTAATATAACTTGTGGATTGGCATAAGAATCCAATCCATTATGTATGTTTGTGCCGAGGACACAGTAACTAACATATGCAATTTATACATTATTCATTTCATGCTCTTTAACTAAAAAATTTCATATTGGAAAAATGTGACCTGCTAAGTGCCTTTTCCTAAGTATTAAACTTAGGCATTTTTAAATTGCAAACTATAATACCAGAAACCGTCAAGCGATGCATATAATAAAATAAGGATTAAGTTTTCTAAAAGACGCCCTTATACCTACTTTTTCACAAGCATGATTAGTTTACACTGTTTTGCCCAGTGTCTTTGTCCTCAGCACTCTAGAGATATGTGTTTGTCTGATAGTTGAATGAGTTTAAGCTTTGAGCATGTTTCCCTTGATGGTATTTGGCATCTTTCATTTCACCGGCAAGTTGCAAGATCTTTATCACTTAAAAAAAACTCTGAACCCAAGATAATCGATTTACTAGAAATTTTTGGGCAATATTTGCAACGGCTTATCTAGCAAATGATGAAAAATGGTAATTGGCAGTTCTGCACAGCCCTGGGTGGCAATTTGTGGCCTAATGAAGCCATTAACCTGACGACACCGAACCTGATAGTGGCTAAATTAGAGGGAGAGTGTGGAATTATGAGCATCAATTCAATATGATCATGGTTGCTAGGCGAAGATTACATTTCAAGGAGGGTAAGAGCAACATTATTTGCTCTAAGTTGTCACAGGAGGTTACAGTAGAGAGGCAGGGTCTAATGCAGCAGTCGTTTTCTTTCATAATGACAAACTGAACTGGAGCAATGCAGCAGCAAAGGATAAACTCATAAAAAAAGGTATAAACACAACCAACCTAACATTGACGTGAGAACGGACAGGGATGAACAGAAAAAGAGGGCCATATATACACATATGGTAAACAAAGGGAGCTAAACGAAACACAGGTGAAAATAATCAATAACTATAGTAAGTCTGTTAGTTTTAATAACTAGTTTGATTCCGTATACGGAAATATAGCACAAAATAAGAAACTAGGACCGTGTCTGAAATCATATAGACATATAAAGGGTATCCCCATACCCTATTTACACCCAAATAGTAAATAGGGCACTATTTGAGGGGACAGCCATTTGTAGTGGTGTCAGAAACCATATTGGACATTATTGAGTGCACGCATTCAATCCCACAATGCACTGCAATAACAAGTGTATAACCAATATACGCTTAAAGGCTAGAAAATACCCATGATGCACTGTGAGTTGCACGCAGAATGAATTCCCGCGTCTAACCTGAAGATAGCGCCCGCTGCTGAATTATTAATCCATCCATTTACTAAACCTCTGCTCCAATGTAATATCATACAGTTAAAAATTCCTTTTTTATTGGTTAAATTGTTTCAATAAGGTGTATACATAATTTTCATGACAGAGTTCAAGAGACATCTTGAACAGAAAGCACAAACTATGCAAAAGCGGCAGCCCTTCCGGCGCACTCAGAGTTCTAATTTGCTCACTCATTTTCATTCACTCCCTCAAGTGAACTATATTAGTGGACTAAATTTACCATTTAAATGTAGGGAAGAGTGAATGAGGGTATAGGGGGCGATTTCAGACACAGATTTGGTCAACTAACAATGACAGGGAACACAGGAAAACAGGAACAGACCAAAACTAAAACACAAATTAACTAACAGAACTAAACAAGACACACGTGACATAAGAAAATAAATGTTTTATAGGGTAGTAGAAATAGGATTTTTTTGCTGTTAAAAGGTGAACTATGCATGTTTTTTTCCTTAACTGAACAGCTTCGATGTCGGGTTGAATTGTGGTCGTCTCGCACCCCCTATCGCCTCTGAGCGGAAAAACTACCCTTGCAACTTTCGGGCTTGCGGGCCGCCGGAAGTGTCGCGTGATATCAGGTCTCGTGATGTAAAGAAATGCTTTACGCACCAAAAAATCTGCAAAAATTCTATCATTATTGCGCTCCCTCATGCTGTTTGAACCGAATGAAGAAGACGTTTTAAAGAATGTCCTGTCTGCTTTGATGTCATTGATCTGCTAACCTCTATCTAGTATTCTGAGAATCGACAACAAGTTTTTCGACAGTGTTGTCAAATATCGATTCCGAAGCTGTAGGGGAGCTCTAGAGAAACCTGCGAGCAAAAAGCGAGAATACAGCGATGAAATTGCGAAACTGCATAGCCCTTTTTTAAAGCTGTATATTATGTTTATTTCCAGACAGAACTAAAAACACTATAGGTCTGCAAGAAAGATTTCAAATTAGTACGCATATACTCTCATCAAGTCATCTGTGCAAAGTTAGTTGCTTTACCTTGATTTTCAGTAAGACCTTTTTGTCCCCTCTTGATGAAAAATCATTGACATTTGCGACTCTGTCATGTCTCTGAGAAATAGCACAATATGACAACAACCTCATACATCCTATCTACGTAGATCACAGTGGTCTCTAACTCAATAATTAGCCCGTAAAGAAGATTCAGGCTTGTTTGTTTGCCGCTGTGATCGTGCTCTCAGTGCTGTTCGTGTAATCTTCAGCTTCATTCCGCAACTACGATGTCACATAATGCATGACTGATCAGTAAACAAATTCTAATTACAAGACACTAATGAGAGAAAGAGCACAAGTGAAAGAAACAAAGAGAGAGAGAAGCTCTTTCACAATAGCGTTTACTGCAGATTTCTCAAAGGTCATGTCCTCTCCCTGCCTTTACAGAAGCGAAAGAGTGTTCGAGGACATTTTTTTCATCTTCCCCTGATTATTTCCCTCTTTCTCTCTGTGTGCCTCTCTCTCTCTCTCTGTCTCCGAGGTTGTTCCATGGTTTAATGTATCTTTCATTAGACTACAGCAAGCCATTAGTGTCTCCAGCTCAGGGAATGTGCAAACTCATTGTGACTCCATGTTTAGCATATAAAGTAGTACCCCATTTCTCTCCAAATAAATATCGATGACAGGCCTCATTTTGAGACATGGATGAGGTTTGTAATTGTATGGATGCTCTGCTTTGGACTAATAAAGAGTTTGCAAATAAACTCGCTCTTAGAATAAAGCTGCCACAGAAACTCCCTGGTGGAGCGTCAAACTCTTAAATCAGGTAAATATGGCATATATTGCCTTGCACCATCTTGTTTTGTGCAAATGTTATGAAGCTTAGGTAAACATGACATTGTCCATTTTTGTGTAGGTGTGCTTGTTCTATCAACAATTTATGCTATGTACAATGTAAAGAAGTCGTTTCCTTCAATTTTTAAGTAAAGGCTTAAAGATACAATATGTAAGATTTTTTTAATAAAATATCCCAAAATCACTTGCACAGTGTGATATATTTCCTGCTGTTTTGTACTTAAAATATCCCAAAAGTTCACAAAGATAAAAAATTTCCGAGAAATTCCAATTTTAAATAATGGTCCGTCCCGGAAAAAAATGTCGCCTGTCAATGACGCAATATCCGCATTATCCCTGGTTTCCGCTCGTAGTACTCGGTAGTACCATATACAGTATGAGTAGTAGGCCTACTGCCTACTGCGTAGTGCAACGTCAAGCTGCACGCTGTTGTTGTTTCGTTCAAACATTATGAACCATGGCAAACAGACTTTTGGGAAAAAAGGAGAACTAAAACGAGGATCATTATCAGCGTCGCATTTTCGAGACGCCGAGAGCTCCATGTCCGTAACAAACTTCGACTTGACAGAGCTCTAACATATACTTTATTAGACAGGTGAGCAAATGTACATAAAACGAATCAATGTTATATAGTTCAACATGATGAAATGTTAGAATATGATCTGTATGTTATTCTAATGTTGATCTAGCTTACTGCTAGTCTCATATAGCCAAACAAACGAACACATAAAATAACATTATGACTTTCACCACACTCAAATACAGTTTAGTGTGATAGTGTAGACCTAGTGAAACAGCGCTGCGTTACCTCACGTTTAATTCATCAAATAAACTGACCTGTGTGAGTAGGCCTAGTATTTCTGCACTTGCGGGTAGGCTAGTAACTTGTTCGGTAGAATGAAATGTCCGTATTCCTTTATATCAGCGGGACTCGCGTGGCGCTTATAACTTATCAGTAATGAGTTACAGTAATGTAAAAACATATACAACTATTTTGTCATGACTTACTGATCATATATTTGTTTATGGTGTTTACAGTGATTTTTTTTATGTTATTCATAAGCAAAGAATATGAATCATAAAATAATAATACAATGAATAGTTAGATACATTAAGAAATAATCAGCTTTTAAAAGTAAGTAACAATGCAAGAGTAGGCAATTCTTTAACCAAATATCTCAGAGTAAAATAATAATAACAGAAGAATAAAGGAGAAGAAGGACCCTATGTGCGAGAAGCTAGAGCAAAGAGTGAATCAAAGATGTAGGAGCATTAGTTCAAGGTTAGAAATATCTTTTCTAAGAATAAGCGTCAGGTCTCTTGGTATTAATTGAGCAAATGTAGTGAAGACTTGTGGTTTTAGCACCTCAACAACAGAAAGAGCAAAAATAAGTATTTTCAGCATGTCTAGACCTTATGCAAATACAGCTTGTAGCAATGTTCAGATATGTAATGACTCAGGGAAGGAAGAGGACATGGCTGGCTTGCGGAGACTGCGGTTGTTTATTGAAAACAAAAGAAACAAAACAACTTCCCGCACACAGCGTTTAAACTTAGTCCACTAGCGTCAGCAATCCGCCAATACGTTCCACGCGCACTCTGGCTTCTCTCGTCTCAGGTTTCCCCCACTCTTTCCGCTATTGTTTAACTTGCTGCGCATTGCAACCACAGTTCTCCGCTGGTCTTTCTTTTCCTGTCTTCTTTCCACATGGCTTTTATTCTCTATCCACGCCAATCACTGAAACAAGACACAGGTGTTCGTCATTTGTACTTGACCCACTTACGCCGAACCTGTCTCCCAATCTTCTCTCCCGTTACAGACTCCGCTAGGCCACGCCCTCCTTGCCACACAACTTAAAGGAACACTCCACTTTTTTCGAACATAGGCTCATTTTCCAACTTCCCTATAGTTAAACAGTTGAGTTTTACCGTTTTCTAACTCATTCAGCCGATCTCCGGGTCTGGCGGTAGCACTTTTAGCATAGCTTAGCATAGATCATTGAATCTGATTAGACCGGTATTGGCATCTCTCTCAAAAAAATGACCAAAGAGTTTCAATATTTTTCCTATTTAAAACTTGACTCTTCTGTAGTTACATCGTGTACTAAGACCTATAGAAAATAAAAAGTTGCGATTTTCTAGGCCAATATGACTAGGAATACTCTCATTCCTGCGTAATAATCAAGGAACTGTGCTGCCATACCAGCAGGCGCAATGATATTACAAACTTAGTCCCGGTCACGTTGGAAGTTACCTAGCTGGTGACTATTTTCATAATATCATTGCGCCTGCTGCACTCATGGTACGGCAGCAAAGTTCCTTGATTATTACGCAGGAATGAGAGAATAGTTCCTAGTCATATTGGCCTAGAAAATCGCAATTGAGAGAGATGCTAACGGTATAATCAGATTCAATGATCTATGCTAAAAGTGCTATCGCCCGGAGATTGGCTGAATGGATGTGAAAACGGTAAAACTCAACTGTTTAACTCTTGGGGAGTTGGAAAATTAGCCTATTTCCAAAAAAAGTGGAGTGTTCCTTTAACCTTAATTCCTAGTAAGATGACCATCTTGTGCTAAACTTGATATCAAAAAGATACCACACTGGGCAGAAGACGGAAATAAAATAGCATGTCTCCGTTTTTGGGTAGAGGTGAACCAAATGTCTGGTCTGAATAGAACATATGAATATGAGTATATGATATATATATATATATATAGTATATGAAATATAAAGAATAATCTTAAAAAATAAGCATAACATTTTTATTTTCACCCTTTTATCTTTTCTTTTTTTACACCAATTGAGCCCAACAGAATGTTTGGTTGAGGCATTTTACAGATGTGAATCCTTATTTTCATTTACAGAACAGTTAGTTCCAGTCCTTGAATTTGATTGGCTGAGCGGCGATTCGTGGACTCTTTCTGCAGGTTACGTTACGCCAGCAGGCAACAAGCGGCAATCTTTATGAGTGAGCAATTAAATGAATCATTCACTCAAGCGATTCATTTAAAATGTAACTGTCTTTATGACCAAGTCATTGAATCATTCACACAAACGATTAGTTTAAAAAAATACTGATTCACCATGAAAAAAGTGGGTGCTTCTCAATTGGAAGCTTGCATAGTGAGGCTGTGTCCTTCCCAGACCAATCCTTCTGAGGCTTGTTAACTAGAGTCCTCTTCGGCATTAACTCTTTTTGGTTTTGTCAACACAAAAATAAACTTGTAACCATGAGTCTGTTCAACTACTATCATGGTCTACGGGCCCCAAGTATTTGATTATTTGGAGCTAAACTCTGCAGGAAAGTTGATCTCGAGGGCCACCAAACTCTTTTTTTGCTGACATTGTTTACGAAGCAAACAACTGAATTAAATTACAGAATAGCAGGTGGGTTCAGATCACGTGAATATAGTAAATGAGCTCTGTTGTTGCAGGCTGAGTTTTTGGCATGACTAAATGTTTCCTGTGACCTACTTGACGCCTCTTGCAGATTCAGGTAAAGAAGCAAACGCTGACCCATCTCCTATAACATCAGTCCCAATGGATACTGCAGTGCTGCACTGCTGACCAACCACTTATCCTGTCTGCTGCAATCTGCCCAACACGCTTCCTGACAGGACCAAGCCTCCAAAAAGTCACTGGGGAGGACAAATAACGGCCTGTTATGGCAAGGGAATACAGAAACATAAAAGCATAAACACACTCCTGAGCATTGTGTGTGTGTGTGTGTGTGTGTGTGTGTGTGTGTGTGTGTGTGTGTGTGTGTGTGTGCTTGAGAAGGGCTTCAGCTGATTTATCGGAGAGATCAAAGTCTGAAAGCCCTCTATGGCATGACAAACAAAGGTCTAGTGTTGTGCGCTGAAGTATTGGCCTTTAGATGGATATACTCACTCCTCATCTCAATCTGAGTAAGTGCAAATGATCTGTGAGAACTGAAGCCTTTTATACACTGAAATAACATCAGGAGGCTCTGAAGGTTTTTTTCTTATTTTTGTTTATTTGACAGCAACAATACAGAATAACATACATGAAATGTCATGCAGCAGATGCTCTGTTCTTAGACTTTTAGCTAATAGCTAATCAAATAAATGTAATAAATGGTTTAATAAATGTAATAAAGGAATGTAATAAATGCTGTTAATTGAACTTTCTATACTGAACAAAATTATAAACACAACACTTTTGTTTTTGCCCCCATTTTTCATGAGCTGAACTCAAAGATCTAAGACTTTTTCTATGTACACAAAAGGCCTATTTCTCTCAAATATTGTTCACAAATCTGTCTAAATCTGTGTTCTCAACTCCTCAACTCAAATTTATTTATATAGCACCACTAAAAACAACAGTTGTTGACCAAGGTGCTGTATACTATGTCAGATAACATCAGCATTTAACAACACGTACAACATAAATTACAGGACAGAACACAGAACAGACCAGACACAGCACAAATCAGCTACAATTATAAGCCAAAGAAAAATGATAGGTTTTGAGTTTTGCTTTAAACTCATGCAGTGAAGCAGTTCTAATAAAAACAGATTGGCTGTTCCAAAGTTTTGGTGCAGCAACGGCAAAAGCTCGATCTCCTCTCGTTTTCAATCTAACCCAAGGAACATTTAACAGTCTCTGGTTGGATGACCTAAGAGACCTTCCAGGACTGTGAATGGATAGTAAATCAGAAATGTATACAGGAGCCAATCCATTAAAGGATTTAAAAAACAGCATCAAAACTTTCAAATCAATTCTGTTACGGATTGGGAGCCAATGCAGAGATTTAAGAACAGGAGTAATGTGCTCTCGTTTACGCACACCAGTAAGGAGCCTAGCAGCTGCATTCTGCACCATTTGTAGACGGTTAAGAGTTGCTTGGTTAGTGCCCAAATACAGGGAATTACAATAGTCAAGCCTTGTCAAAATAAAAGCATGAATCACCCTTTCAAAGTCCTTAAAAGAAAGAACTTATAGGACTGGTTTTGACTACCCAGTGGTGGAAAGAGTACTAACAAATTGTACTTAAGTAAAAGTATTGCTACTTAAGTAATAATTTACTTGAGTACAAGTAGAAGTACTGAAAAATAATATGACTCAAGTAAGAGTAAATAAGTAGTTAACTTAAAAACTACTCAAGTAACTACGTTACAAAGTACTTTAGTATTATTTTTCTATTTTTACCCAACATGGGGAGATGCTAGCGATATGGAGCGTTATGTTTCATTCATACTGGAAGCCCAGTACTAATCAACATTGTATCATAGAATTTAAGAAAATAATATATTCTCACTCTGTGTTAAGAAGCAACATGAAACCACAGAAGTCATTTCAAACACGATTGACATGTATTTGATTTTGGAGCAAAACATGATATTAAACTCATAAAATGTAGTGTTTGACGGTATGCTAAACAAACATACTAGCTTTCCCTGTTTTCAAGAGCAATTGTTTTATTACTAATTTTGAAAAGTAAGTCCAGCTAAGATAATTTGAATGTTTTAATTTAAATCATTTTATAATTGAAAGCAAAGAAGTTTAAGTGAGAGGTCAAAAAAGTGCCAGTAAAAAATAAAATAAGTGAAGTATGGTTAACATTAATTTTTTAACATTTTTCGTTCTACCGAAAATGTGCTGGGAGCCCACTGTTGCTATAGTAACGAAGTACACTTTTACATGCATCTGATTGAGAGAAATAATAAATGCGATCTTATTTCACTGTTGTCGAGTTTTTATCAACTTTGTACAAAGTTTGCTTCGTATATTTAGTTTAACTGTATTGGTAAAGAGGGCGAGCTTTACCATTACATTAAACTGTGTGCATTTAAGACACTTACATTGTTTTTCCTCCGTCCACGCAATAACTGCGTCCATGTTATGAGCCGAGTTTTTTACTTCAACTGCTCAATGCTCTGGTATTATCAATGGGACCCATTTCAGGAGTTGCCATATTTAAAATCAGAATATGAGCATAGCTCAGTTACATTCACTCAAATATTGAAACGTTAGCGCCAGTGATTGAATGTCAAAGCGCGGTTTGAACGCCCCGCCCTCCAGCCGAACTGGAAGTTTTGACTGGTTTTGCCCCCGAGTCAGACCTGTCAGTTATTGGCTGAACTGCTTCAGTTCTGTCAGTTATAGAGCTGGTAAGTCCCGCCCCCTCCGCTAACCCCGCTGGACCTCAAAGTTGAAAAACCGTCAATGCAAGTGAATGGGAGAAAATAATTATTTTCTGGTCCCGTTTGAATTGTGCCATGAATGTGAACATATGTTGACTGTGAATTTTTTATATAATCTTTCGTGTGAAGAATGCTACAATTTAGCGGGTAGAAGTTTGATACGGGTAGACTTTGTGTGAGAGCACTTTGTGGACTACAACTCTTCGCTGCTTTCGGCGCGTTTGAAACGTCAACACCACTAGCTCACGGCTCTAGCTCACGGATCCCGCTAGACATGGCTGTGTCTTTGGTGCACTTCACCGCCTTCTTTCAGGGAGAGGACAAAATCGTTGAGGTTGGCGAAAACCACGGGTAAGTCAACTTTATGGGGTGACGTCACATAGGCGACATGTAGTCTTTCTCGTTATTTCTTTTCCACAACTGCTAGCCGACGAATCATACCATATACTGTCAAACTTGTAACATGAAAGATTATATAAAAAATTCACAGACAACATATGTTCACATTCATGGCACAATTCAAACGGGACCAGAAAATAATTATTTTCTCCCATTCACTTGCATTGACGGTTTTTCAACTTTGAGGTCCAGCGGGCTTTTACGGAGGGGGCGGGACTTACCAGCTCTATTGGCTGAACGCTGGGCTCCACCGCAGTCACCCTGTTGCTCCGTCGGCAGACTCGGCACCTTTGTCAGAGTACTTTGTACTTGTGGTGAAAAATAAATGTAGCGAAGTTGAATACTTTATTTTAATTCTACTCAAGTAAGAGTAAAAGTACCACAATTTAATTATACTCAAGAAAGTAGAAAAAAATCGAAAAATTTACTCAAGTACTGTAACGAAAGTATTTGTAATTAGCTACTTTCCACCAACCATACTAATCTGTTTGTCAAATTTGCACTATCGAAAACCACTATCGCCACTATTAAAACCACTATTCGACTATTTGCACTATCGAAAACCACACCCAGATTCTTCACTATTGGGTGTTACCCCAAATTTCCACCAACTGCTGAACGGCTGGGGATCCACTCCGGAACGACGGTGGAGTCAATAGGTTTCCATTAAAGTCAATGTGTGTATTTTCACTGACTGCGGAACGGCTGCGTTCCGACTCTGTCCCAGCTCCAGCAATCCGCAGCCCTCCGGAGCAGATACGCAGAGCTTCTATTTTTGCCAGATGTCGCAATTCAGCACATTCATGGCCGCAGCCGTTCCGCAACAAATCCGGACCTGGTAAGTATTGCAGGACGGCGGAGCACGGAGCCGTCACGCAGCGGAGCAGATCTGCAGCCATTCTGCAGTTGGTGGAAATCCAGGGTTAGTGAGACTTCTCCTTTGCCGGGATAATCCATCCACCTCACAGGTGTGGCATATCAAGATGCTGATTAGACAGCATGATTATTGCACAGGTGTGCCTTAGGCTGGCCATATCTTGCTAGGGTTCCTAAAACCACACTCAACAAACTACAATGTGTACAAAATTCTGCTGCTAGATCTTGACTGGAATCAGGAGAAATTAGCATATTACACCAATTTTAAAGTCTCTGCACTGGCTCCCGGTCAGGTTCCGAGTTGATTTTAAAATCCTTATGCTCACATATAAGGCACTGCATGGCCTGGCCCCTCAGTATCTGTCTGCACTTTTAACGGCACTTTTAACAAGCTGGTCTATTGGCAGTCCCACAGACTCGGTTGCGTACTGTAGGGGACAGGGCTTTCTCATCCTATGCTCCTAGGCTTTGGAATGCACTCCCTCCAAATATCAGAGATGCACAGATTCTAAGTAATTTTAAATCTCATTTAAAAACGCATTTTTTTAGGTTAGCTTTTACTTTACTTTTTTATTCTACTTTATCTTTATTGTTATTGTTTTCTCTTGTGTGTGTTGTATTTTAATTTGTTTGTTCTATTATGTAAAGCGCCTTGAGATAACTTGAAAGTTATTATTATTATTATTATTATTAATAAAAGGCCACTCTAAAATGTGCATGTCACATTTAAGTAAAATACTGCAATGCTACACCAGTGACTGACAGCTGTCTGTGATTGCTTGTCTTTCAGCAATTCTGCTCTTGACGAAAAATATACTCATTAATAATAATAATATTCATTAAAATTAAAGAAACACAACATTTTCATTTGACAATCAGTGATGCACACCATATAAAAATAACGTATCTAAGTGTAAGAGAGGAATTCCCAGACTTGATAGAAAACTTGGCATGGCTCTGCTCAGATTTAAGGCCATTAGCAGCTGTGCTGGCAGGTGAAGATGAGCCATGCTCTTCTAATTCAATAACTGCCTGTCGCTCATAGCAAAACGCACTTGTGCTCTTTCAAATTACATTGATGGATCATGACTACATGTGGCAAAACAGATTTGCTAGGCGTGAGAAATGCCTTGCAATTGTCTGAAATGTGGTTTTGATAACAAATGGTGTATATGGCTGGGGAAAATTATGGTAATGATTTGAGGTAATATAATCTGTATCCATCAAACTATAAAGCTGCGTGCACAACCCGAGGAGAGGTTTTGAACTGAGGATAACCCCGTGTGATGTGGGCTCCGCCATATGCAGCGAGACAAACATGCTTAATTAGTGAACAATGTGGAGGTAATTCTGCCGGCACAGTAACTGCGTTTATTTCCTTAACTGATATGGTTGAGCTGCAGGCTCAGTATGTAAAGTGTTGACTTAAGTGTTTGATTAGGGTTTTGAACAGAAGAACAATGCTTCAAGTTATAGCAGGTGCACAATCAGTAATGGATAAGTGTTTAACTTTTTTTCCCTATGAGTTATTGTATTCTAATCCAATGACACTAGTTAATTAGCTGCAAAACTACTTAGATGGTGATAATCATAAATAGAATTGGGTGGACCATGAACAAATGACAACTATTTAGTTGTCTGTCAACAATATATTCAAAACATTGTTTGTATGTTGTCTGTAAAAAGTGCAGAAATAACACACAACACTGATAGATATTTCTATTTAAAAGACCTATTTACACTGAAAATTAAATAGAAAATATACACTACACTTCAAAATTGTGCAGTCAGTCAATTTTAAAAATAAATTAATACATTAAATTGATCAAAAGTGACAGTGAAGACTTTACATGGTTGCAAAAAAATCTAATTTAAAATAAATTATGTTGTTTTGAACTTACTATTAAAGGATAATTCCGGTATTTAACACCTTGAGTCTATATTGTAGTTGGTTTTGGATGAACAAGAGTGGTAGACAAAAAACTTTTGACAATGGTTCCTCTCTCGAGTTTTTTACTATAAAAGAATTGGCCATGGACCCATTTAACATTGGAGTCAATGTGCATGTCCGAAAATGTCATTAAAACAACCTTTAACATTAGTTTTCAAAACTGTGCAACTCACCGAGTGATTAGTGATGTTAGTTGATGTTCCAGAAACAAAAAGTGTTGCGAAATTCAGTTTCTGTCGTGTTTTATTCGTCATTTTGTAAAATCCCATTGAATTCTGTTGAAGGACTGAGTGCTCGTTAATATCAGGTTAATATAAATGCGCTACCGGTAACGGAAAGGGGGCTGTTTACATTTGGTCGATGTAGTCTTTTTGCTCGCTTCCGTTTCTCATAAGGCTAGCGAGCAGAGCAACTGTGCTCCGGGAGAGTAAGCGAAATAAACAAACAAAACCTTCATTAATTGTTACTTGTAATATGAAGTTGAACTCGACTGTGACCGTGAGTGTCCCGCGAGACATAAACATCGGTTATCGCCATCAAGTGGTCGGGAGTGTGCTAACGCTTCAGATTCAAATATTGAGCGGAAGTTACACGGTTGTGAAGTGTCTGAAAAAATAGTTCCACTATAGCAAAATAAACGGATTGGAATCATATATTGCGACGATATATTGTTTATAATCATCAACGAACACCACTAACCACTCGGTGAGTTTAACAGATTTGTAAACGAACATTATTGGCTGTTTTAATGCACATTGACTCCAATGTTAAATGGGTCCATGGCCAATTCTTTTATAGTCAAAAACTCGAGAGAGGAACCATTGTCAA